>NW_012118821.1:5200668-5216026 GCF_000951035.1 Colobus angolensis palliatus | reverse complement strand
GATCTCCTGACCTCGTGATCCGCCCGTCTCGGCCTCCCAAAGTGCTGGGATTAGAGGCTTGAGCCACCGCGCCCGGCCTCAGTGTTCTCATAAAGATTGCATTTAGGGGAGGAACGTCATGAGCAAGGTGCATGTGTGTGATTGTTGCAGGATAAATAGCAGCCATTGTTGAGATCTTTCTCCTCTGTCACTGCTCACATCCTTTAAAAGAATTGTGAAATTTCGATCTGGCGTCCTTCTGGGCTTACCAGCTGGCATGGTATTAATGAAGAGACACTGGGTCATAATTTTGGTCACAAAACAGGCCATGTGGGGAAAGATGTGTTTGAGAGAAGCCTATATTTATAAGATTATCTGGAAAATGTGAACAATTGCTAACGAAAGCGATTTGGCAAAGGCATAAATGACTCAGGCCTGTTCCCGTTTCTAGAAAAACAACTCAGACCACTTTGTCTCCCCAAGACTATGAATGCAGCAGTTGCTGTGAGCTGCAGCCCATGATACATGCTGTGCAGACCAGGGGTCTCCATCGCCCATCGCCCTTCCCTATGGCCACACTGAGTCAGCACGTGCTCCAGTGACGCACAGGTTCCCACGCCCATCCCCCAGAGCTCTCAGTTCAGAATTATTGCCATAAAGGGATTTGTGGAGGAGGAAGAATTTCAGAAAACATCTCCAGGACTTGCACCTGAGAATGCAAGGGCATTCCAAGTGAGAACAGGTGCAGCCTGGCGGGCCGCATACGCGCTTCCTGCTGGAGACATCCCAGCCTGACCCACTGCCCGGCACTCACTCGTCAGAAGCACACAGCATGCCTCCGCCCAGTCCTTGGCTTCCTTTGTGTATTCCAGAGATTTTCCTTTGACGGGTCATGCTACACTGAGATACGCATGGAAACTGATACAACCCCCATACTTTCTCTTGTTTTATGTTCAAAGAGCTGGAGGTGTGTTGACTGATAATCTCCTAAAGCTGCATTTTATATATGAACTTGGAGCTAGCACTGACTAGACCCAGACTAACACCTTCAGGAATAGGTTGCTCTTCAGTGCCATCCTTGCCAGGGTAAACGGTTTATGATACCGATGTTCAGATCCAGTTTCTTCTAAAACACAACCAAAATTCACCATCCCAAGCTGTCAAAAGACCTGGAAGCTCCCATGAAGTTAATCAGTTATCCCAATGTGAATCCACTAAGAAATGGGAACCCCAGAGCATCCCTTAGCAAAGGTGTCCAGTCAGTCTTGTAGTGAAACAGGTCAATTATATTTTCTCCCTGTCTCTTTTTTAAAAAATAAGTAAGTTCCAAGTCACATACCATTAGCTGGATTAAGATCCATGGCTCAGCCTAAACAACACAGCAGTGAAACGACTGCCGCAGGCCCTCACCACGTGGGCTGTGCCTCCCAGGCCCCATCCTAAGTGCTTCACTTACGTTCACTCATTCAACCCTCGCACCCACCCTGTGAAGCTGAAACTGTTATTATTCTCAATTGGCAAAAGAGAAAACCAACACAAGTCCTACAACTAATGATTGGCAAAGCCTGGTTCCAGCCTGGACGGTCCAGCTCCCGAGTCTACGTTTTTGAACACAAATATTCAGGAGGTGCAGCAAGACAGCCCTGGGTGGCAGGCCAAGGATGACAGAGTTCCAAAGTGAAGGGAGAGGATTTGCAGAGGCATAACAGCTGTTATATAAATGCTATAAAAATCTGCCCAAAGCCAAAACTCTTTCCAAAACAGCAGCATCTCACCGCCGCACACCCAGTGGATCATGAGATTCGCGCTTCTCTTTCCTCCATTCACCTGTTGCCCAGCCTTGAGACACCCAGGCACCACAGAGCGTCCTCACCTGGGTGGGCGGGGCCACTGCAGCAGGAAGAGGGGCCCCTCCTTAATGGAGACCAGGAAAGTCAGCGGCTCTAGTGGCTGGCTTAGGGCCATTCCCCAGGGAAGGCCCGCAGTAGCCCAGCACTCCTTAAAGGAGTTCCCCTGGACATTCCCTGCAAAGTGTAACCTAAGGAGGCCCTGGCTGGGTCCTGGCCTGGCTGCCGGCTGCCTTGCCTGGCCTCCACCACACCCAAAGCCTGTGAGCTGTGACCAGAGGAGACGGGATATTGCCGGCTCCCCGCAATGACACCCCACTCACACAGACACAGGAAAAGCACCAGGCTGGGGAGATGGCCCTGCGCCTGCCTCCGCCTCCCATTTGGAAAACACACAAAGAAAGGGAAATGATGCTGTCCAAGATCAGAGCAGACATGGCCAACCAAAGCAGCTGACAAGGAGATTTCATGAGCTCAGTGGGAATCTTCCCCATGTCGATCGTCAGCGATGAGTTCAACATCTTCGTTAAACACCAGAAAGTATGTCTTGGAGAATTACTGGTGAGAAACCTTCTAACAGAAAAACTTTTTTGGTGATTTTTTTTTTTTTTTCATCTTGACCCAGATACTAAATACCACATGACCGACATGGCCCCCTTGGAAGGCCCTCTTCATGTTGACCACAGTGCTGAGACACTCAGTTGTGCTCAGATCTAGAAGTCAGGGGCAACTGACTGACAGAGGTGCTTAGGCAACAGCACCTGTCTTCTGAGGATGCTTCGAATATTTTTTTTCCCAAGTTCTTTGAAACTAGGACAGGCTATTTCCGACAGTGCGATGGCACACGGAGGAGACACTGCCATCTCAGAGGCCATTCGACACTGACACTGTCCTGCCCCTAGCACCGGTTCCCCTGGTTCTGCGGATCTCGCTGGTAGGGGATAGCAGGCAGGGAGGTACCCCAGCCTCACCTATTCACCGTTTAGCACAGGGCCAGGCAACAGAAGGGATTCTCACAACGGGCCTTACTAGAGCCCAGTGCACACTCAGCAAAAAAGGACTTTCTTCAAAGGGTTCTGGGCAGGAAACGTCAAAGAATGAAGTATCTTGATGAAGAAGGCAACCAAGAAAATGAAAGCAGTCTGCTCTCCGAAACTAAACCACCCTCCCCCTTCCAACTCGGCAAGCCTTTCAAAGGCTCCCGCACGCAGGCCTGTCTGCAGCATTAACCCAAAGCCAGGCTTCTCCCTGCCCGCACAGACAGCATCAGCAATGCCCCCACCGCCACACCACCCCACCCCACCCAGGCCTGCAGCCACACCAAGCGGGAGAGGGGCTGGGGGTGCTGCAGAGGGGGCTGGATAAGGCCGGTTTTCTCTGTAAGGTAGCAGATCCCTGAGATTCCCGGTGGGCTCTTCCAAAGCGCCGACTCTGGCCGGAGCTTAAGGCCCCTCTGCAGAAGCCTCAACCACGTCGTTCACAAACCCAGCTGAGCGCTTTTACCCAAGGCTGCAACCTCCATCATCCGCTATTTCACGGCTCATTTTGGCGACCTAATTTGGAGATGGGCAATGGGCAAGTTGCCTGCTAAGCCAAGGGAGAATAGGGGCGCTTAAAAAATTGTATGACAAGAGGTGTTTTGTGACCCTCCATAGACCTGCACAAGAATCACGCAGACCGCAGGCGGTGGTGCCCGCCGAGAGCACCTGGAAGGGGAGGCGTCAGGGCTAGTCAGGCCCCGACTGCAGCCTCGTCCACTGCGAGGGGTTGGAGGGACGCCTAGTCTCTGGCTTCCCTGGTCTGGGGCCGCGCTGTCTGAAACCTCTCCAGAGGGGAAACTGAGTTCTCCCAGCTGACGAGGTTTCCAAGAACTCCAGTCCCCAGGGCCCTAGAATGCTGGGTCTGGACCGATGGGATTCTTAAACCCGGGTCACCTGCGTCAACAGCCCTGGGCCGGGTGGAGCGCAGCCCCGCACCTGCACCTGCTTGGCCGCCTAGGGGGTTGGAGGTGGCTGCACCCGGCTCCTGTCAGGGCGCAGCCCGGACGCGCCCGGCGGGCGTGGAGGCCGCTCCCGGGCGGGGTAAAGGGGTTGGGGCTCAGGGTTAAGGAGCTGGGTGGGGCGGAGGCTGTCTCCCGCCCACGCCTGCCTCGGATGAAGGCAGCACCTGCCGGGCCGCTGAATGCCCTCCCCTCTGTCTACTACCCACCCCACCACCGCCCGAAACACCGCCGCGCCGCAGGCTTCTACGCGCGCTGGGCCCGATGCTGGGGACGAGGCGTGGGTGCGGGAGTCATGGAGGGTGCAGAGGAGGTCGGCGCGGGGGCGGGGAGGGCTGAGCCCACTGTGTAGGTCTGCGCAGCAGCCAGGCGACCCAGTCTTTGTTTCTTTACCAGTTTTACTGAATACGTATTTAGGAACATACATACATACATACTTTTTTCAGCCTTTCAGGAAACAGAAGTGTTGAGAAATAAGTAAGTTCTCCTTTACGTGCTGAAATTGATTAAATAAATAAACGAAGAAGCGCCAGGGCGCATCCTGAGCCCGCGTTTGCCAGCCTTCCTCCCCACGGTGGGTGAACCCATAAAGTGAGATAAGACATTCAGGCCCAGGCCGGAGCCAGCGAAGGCAGGCGACGTGGAGAGATGCGACTGCAAACACAATCTGCCCCCAGGCACACCTCCCCCCTCAGCTGGAGGTGTGGACAAACAGGAACCAGCGATAGCATTCTTAAAAGGTTAGATAAGGAAGGCAGGTGCAGCCTACCCGGTATTTACTTCTTGGCTTTTACTTGCTAGAAACATTTATCCTTTATTGCCTACTTACTATATTTAGGACCTAATTGGGTTTCCGGCCGTTTTCTGTTTAGACCGGTTTTTTTCTTGTTACCTTGTTAATATAAGCACGCAGGTTTAATTCCATTTAAGACTTGTGAAGGATTCTCACCCCCACCCCGATCCCACAGTCTGCCTTCTTACCAAGTCTAGTCAATTTCACAGGTGTTAAATAACATTGAATAATAAATATATAATCAGCATAAAAATTAAGTGCTGCATTACAACACAGGAAAATACCTCATTTTCTGCCTAGTTTCTATAACATTTCTGTGAACAGCCAGGGATCCTAGCCCCACTATTGCAGTATTTATTTTCTTACTGATTTTTCATGTGTTACCTGAAAATCCTAATTTCCAGCTGAGAGAAGGAATGCATTATAAATGTGATGTGCCAGCAAGTTGAAGGGCTGGAGAGAAGATTTAAGTCATTTTTTTTTCCTTTCTCCAGGCTTCCTACTGCAGGTGGGAGTAGGGTGACTGTTCTAATGGGGTCATGTCTGAGACTAACGTGCATTTGGCCTGCCCACACCTCTTGTTTTGTAGATTGTTTTTGTGTTTACAGCATATTTCATACTGAAATGAGAATAACCACCTTCCTCACACTGCCACTCACATGCACAGAAGACGGGGAGTGTGAATGTCTGATGCTCATGTTCTCACAACTGCCAGCCAGAAACAAGCAGGACACCAGCCCAGACCCTATACCCTACTTGGGCTGGAGCCAGTCTGTGACCAGACCTGCTTCTGTAAGCTGTCGTAACGGAGTCCCAGCTCTGAAATGGTGTCAGGACTCAAACTCAGGCCCCTGGGTCTTAAACATTTGGGCATTAAATCCCATGCCCCTCACCACCTGAGCCGCATTGACTTGACCAGGCAGAATTTTGCAATGAGTTGCACAATAATTGGCATCCCTGGCATAAACCACATCAGTCGAATTTTCAAACCCAGAATGGGTCCCCAGACGTCGACTTGGCTCTCATAATCCTAGTGGCCCCTTCCATGTTGGGAACACCACATCCTTCCCAGGCTGGTCATACAGGTTTCCCGCCACCACTCTGCATACATGCACACAAGTGTATCTGACACTCCAAATTCACCCAGGCATCCTTCTCAATAACTGATGCCCCAAAGCAATTGAAAATAGAAAGTAGTGACTTTGGACCACTTCTTGATTTCATTTGGCCCTTTAAACACTACTTGTTGTGATGAAATAAGCGTGGTTATTCAGTAACCTAGGCTGTATCCAGTGCTGCGTCCTGATCAGGCTGAGTGTTCAGTCAATATTCACTGTTGGACCCAAATTCACTCAAAGAGCCTCTGGTGTGATTCTCCCTTACACCTCTTCAATCTGGACGTTCCCTAGGGGCTGAAAGGTTTGTTCTGCTTCCTGGTCCTCCTCCTCCCTCTTCCCCCTGCTTATCCTGGGGGCCACGACCCGTGAAGGCAGACCCCTCTGATCAACACAAACCAGGCTCCAGGAGGGTCTCACGGGGCGTTGACTCTGCCTTCTCTAAAACAGCACAAATACAGCCTAAGATTCACCTTCCCAAAGACCAGCACTGCTTGCCCCAGTCTCCACCGAAGTCTGCAGTAGCTCAAATTAAACAAGACTTCCAGGCCAGTGGGTGTTTGCTGAGTGGATGAATGAATGAGTGAATACATAAATAAATAATAAACAAGGTTACTGCCAATTGGCCCCTTCCTGTCCATCCTTTTCTCTCTGTGTTCTTGGGCCATCAGTTGGTTCCCTGGCTTTTAGATTGTATAGATCACTTATTTATTTATTTATTTATTTATTTTAATCTGAGGGCTGCATGGAGTTTCTAACTTTTAATTTTGTCAAGGAAGGCTATTTTTGAGGGACTACTATCCCCATCATTTCATAAAAGAAACAGCAATTTTCAAAAATAAAAGGCTGTAAGCTGACTGCATGTAGGAAGAAACCATATCATACTCTTCCTTATTTCACCCAGACCATTGAGAACTCCATGGAGAAGTTGACCCAGTCAGTGCCAGCAGGGAAACCTCCCTCTAGGTCATGCCCTCTGCTGATGGCCTCACGTCTCAATCCTATGCCGTTCCCCAACACCATTCCGTGTACCCCAACTTTGGTGTCAGCAATGACCTCCTTCTTTCTCTCAAAGTTTCCAACTTTCTTCCTTTAAACTCTGCAAAAGTTCCCGGTTACTATGAAACAGCCTAGACCTTCCTCACATGCCAACCTTTGGGGAATGGAGGATATCTCTCCCTGCTGTTGACAGGTCCCCCAAATCCATGCATCTCTGTATCGTAACACTCCCTTTTAGTTCCCTCCACCCCGGCTGCCCCATATTCCCCAGCATCCAGCCAAGGCCTGTGCATATTATCGATGGACGGATCCTCTTCCACTAAAAGTAGAGGAAATGAATGCTGAGATTTCTTTAACCACAAAATAACCAGATCCTTCAAATCTAGTCACTGTCCAAATATGATTCCTTACAACTGATGTAATAGGCCAATTTATTTTAGAGTCTGAATAAATATCAAGTCATTTTGGCAGCTTTGGAGGTTACCTGTCATGTCGTCAGTGTGCCCAACACAAACAGTGCCACAGAGGTGCTCTGTCTTTTAGACATGAAGAAGGCAGTGTCTGAGTTGTTTCCTTGGCCTAAAACAACCTCTGCCCCCTCCAAATCCTGTCCCCCTCTCAAAACTCAATTCAGGTCCCTCCTCTGTGGAATCTTTCTTGCCTATTCCAGCTCTCTTGAATCTCTTCTGCCTCTGAATCCAACATCACTTCTAGTCCTTCAAATTAGCATTTAATTATCAGGCTGTCTCATCTTGTTCACCACGGTTTCATGTGGGTTATTCTGCTCTCCCTAAGTGGATTGTGTGGGCAGGGCCAATCTCTTCATGCTTTTTTCCTTGTCTGGGTCCTGCTCAAGAGTACCAGGCATAAGGCTGAGCACTAGGAGGAGATCAAATGTCCTTACCAGTGCGTGATTAGATCTCCCCATCCATGGTTGGTCCCTAAGACAGTTCCTTTGTGACCAGAGAGAGGAATCTGCAGAATAGTTGGCTGGCAAGACGGTTACCAGAAGCAGTGGAAGGGATTTTACCCTGACCTCATTAAAGCAACATTCTGGAAAACAGTCCCACCTTCTCATAGGATTCTAGTTGAGAAGTTCAAGGGGAAAAAAGTGAGCAACAGTAATACTTGCAGTGCATTGTACGGCCTACCCAAATAACTACACTGAGACATGGAACACTGGCACTGTAAAAGACATACGGGACGCCAATGGGGCTCTGAGGAAAAGGAGCACTTCCCTCAGGGAGACCTGGGCAGTGTTCACAGAGATGCAGGCAGTGGTAGGAGGCACCCAGACTGTAGAATCAGTCAGACTGGGTTCAAGTCCCAGCTCTGTCGTCTGCTAATTGTATGGATCTCCAGTGGGTGGGAGGCCCTACTCCAGGCCTGCTGGGTGAGACCCTGTACTGAAGCAAGCTCCCCCGAGGAAGTGCAAGGGCACATTAGAGGTGCTGCAGTGATTGGTGCTTACACCACTCCTCCATACACCCCTCACCCTGCCCCCCGCCTGGCATCACTTCTTCTTACAGCAAACAGGGCTTCTAGTTGCCTCTGAAGAAACGGCCCTTCCCTTGTGAATTACTCACCAAGTAACCTGGGGTTGGAGCTAAACTAACTGGTACATTGAACCTCCCAGTGACAGCAGTAGGTCTGTGGATGGGCAGAGGGCCCAGGCCAGGCTCACCAGGGTCAATTAGACAAAGCCAGTCCTGTTTGATAGCGAGGAAAGACCACCTGCTCTTTCTCTGAGGATAAGAATGAGAGAACAAGGTGTTCTCACTACTGTGCATCCTCCGTTAGAGGATGTGGGAGTCACCAGTACTGTGTGCCACCCCCACAGAGGCCACTGGGGCCATCACTGCTGTGTGCCCTTCTAGAGAGCATGCTGGGCTTGTCACCACTGTGAATGGTTTACAGAGGATGAGGGGCTTGTCACTGTTGTGTGCAATCCTAGAACTACATGGGACCCGAAAATGGGTCCATGGACCAAGTATGGAGAGCAGTGGAGAGACAGATACCACTTATGGTAACCTTCTTTGAGCCTGGATAGAGGGAGCTGGGTCTAAAAAACTGTTTAATTACATGACCCAATAAATTCCCTACTGCTGAAGTCAGGCAGGCTGGGTTTTCTATACTTGAGAATTAAACAAAAGTGCACTTCTAAAGCATCTAGCGCCCTGCTTTGGCCCACAGTGGGAGCTTGGGAGCTTGGGATTGAGAATTGCTACTGCAGTGATTGTTATGGTGGTTGAACTTGAAGTCTCTGTAAACTTTCAATGACTCCAGTTTAAATATAAACAAAGGAGGAAAAGCACAAGACAAATGGTATTGACCTTTGGCTAATCTAGACAAAAATGGAGCTTGGGAGACTATTCTCTTTGGGAGAATAAAACTGGGGGCACAAAAATGGAGGGCTTGAATGTATCTGAGCAGGAGATCAGGGTCAGCATGCAGACTTTACAAGGTTGGTTGGTTCTCCTAGGAGGAGAAATGCTTCTTCCCTCTCTGGATGCTTCCTTTCAGTAGCCTTTCCTACCGCCCACCTAGGAACAGAGAGTGCCCATCCAGTTGGTATTTTAGAATGCATGACTGGACAAGCTTAGTTCAGCTCTGGTCTTCTTTTTCCTCTCTGGAGTGAGCCTGTTGGTGAAAAATAGGAGTTCTCTGCTGCTACTCTGGCCTGTTATCACCCTGCTCCAGGAAGTCATCCTTGGACCAGCCCTCCAGTGGCAGACACCTGCTCTGGGTTACTGCTGCAAAGACTGGATGGCTAAGTCACTTAAACTGAGGTCAGCACAGCCAAGCACTTAGCCACTGCATGCAAAGTCATATCTGCCAATGTGATGTCTGTCAGGAATAAAGGCACCTCCATCTTTACTCAATGTTTCATCTCTTAACCTACTCAAAAGCCATGCAGGGAGGTGGGGGGCTCTTTGGGAGACACTATGAAAGCTGCTACAGTCAGGATAAATCGGAGGGGGTGGAGATGGAAATCGGGGAGCAGCTTTGAAGCCCCTGCGAAGCATGAAGGCTGTGCTGGTGAGACAGCAGGTAGAGGGAAGGATAGAATGGGGCAGACATCAGAGAAGGAGAAAGGAAAGCCTCACGGGACTCGCGGGATGTGGGGTGTGACGGTGGCAAGGGGTGAGGGGCTCTGGGGCTGACAGGGCAACTCAATGGAAAAATCCAATGGGAAACAGAATTGTGCGCTGCCAGTCAGGAAGGAGGGAGAAGAGTATTGCATAGAAATAAAACTGACACATAGTGTGGATAGGATCCAGAGGAGAAATGCAGAGCATGGAAAGGAGTCAGCTGAGGATGGAGCCACGGGACCTCCACACTCGGGAGGCTGGAGGAGGAGGAGGACAGCACCCAGAAGAGCGAGTTCCCCGGGAGAGAGATCAGGGAGCGAGGAGAGGCAGGAAACCACAGGGAGGCAAGGCCGGCTGCAGGAAAGGAGCCCGGAAACCTCACACGCTCATAAGCAAACTGGAGAGTCCAGGAGGCCGGAGAGAAGACCCAGGTGAGCCCCAAGGGCAATCAGGTCCCAGACCCAAAGGACCAGACATCTCTTAGGAAGCCGCTGTCCCAGCAGACAAGGAGAGAGAGAGCCTGTGCCAGGGGCCAGGGAGAAACCCACACAGACAGTTTGGATGCCAAGCAAAGACAGCCAAGGGCATGCAGGCCAAGTCATATGACAGCCACCCTGTGGGACCAGGAGCAGGAACTCTGAGGCAAACAGAGACCCCTCCACCGCCCGCTCCCCAATTCCTGCTCCATTGTGGGTGCAGCTTCTGATGACTTCAGCAGAGATGAATCCCAGAGAGATGACTATTTTCTCAAAGTCGTGCCTTTTTTAAGCACTAAGTGGGGAAAAATGTTAAAAAAAAAAAAAAAAAAAGAAGAAGAAAGAAAGCTGCACAAAAAGAACCACAGAGACTCCAAAAAAAATCTGATAAGCTGCATTCAAATCACCTACTTAGAAGAGAAATTAATGTTAACTGCTGCGATCAAAGAATGAACTAAAGACACGGCTCTGAATTTTTAACCCCAATTTTTCATTCCAGTCACACGTTATGACTTCTCTGTGGACTTCCGACATTGACTCCGCCGCTGGAAGCAGCGAGGACCAGTGCCTGGACCCTGCGGCCTGCAGGGGGTTCCACCACCTGCCCGCCTCAGCCTGGCTGCACCCGGCCTGGTATAAATGGACCCTCCTACTCAGACACGGGCCGGGCACCCTCCCTTAGCCCCGCAGCCCCCACTTACCATTTAACAGGTATCTGACATGTGACACTTGAAGAGAAAAATTCCCCACGGGATCATCGAGGGCCAGAATCTTACTAAACAGGCCTAGTGCCGTGGCTCAAGCCTTTAATCCCAACACTTTGGGAGGCCAAGGCAGGAGGATGGCCTAAGCTCAGGAGTTTGAGATCAACATGGGCAACATAGGGAGACCCCTGTCTGTATGTGGAAAAAAAAAAAAAAAGGAAGAATCCTACTAAACCATCTCTTCTGGGGATGGGTTGTTTTTTAAAGGGGAGGTCAATTATTAGGGTGGTGCAAAAGTGATTGTCGTTTTTGCCATAGAAAATAATGGCAAATGACTAATCTAATATCACAAAAGAAACATTATACTCAAAGTATTTTACAATTAAAAATAAGTTATACTTTCCATTTTGTAATATCTCACTGTCACCACTGGTAAGAATGGAGGGTGGGAGAAAATTTGCGGCATTCTTAAATAAAGCTTTTGCAGCACTGAGGATATTTTCAAAGACCCTGCAAGGCCAATTGAAAGCAACTATTTTCCCAACAGCATTTCAGGAGAAAGTAAGTGTTCTACCAAAGTAATTTTTCTAGTACACTTGGGCTGAACACTTAGACATTCTAATTTCAGTTTAGAACCAATCTTATTGTTCAGCACTATAGACCTTATGGCAAGAAGACTAGACTTCCAGTGAACTGAAAAGAAAAAGTCCCAGTGCATCCAGGCCAGCTGCCCGACTATTCAGCTCATGCACTGTTACTATGTGCTCAATACTCATTAAACCTTTCGCTAGCCCTAATTACTCAGATAAAAGCAAATATGTGCATAAAGTCCATATTAAAATATTATCACATCCTTCCACGCTATCACTGGGCACTGTTTTCAGATTTTCTCCATTACATTGAAGACATTCTCAGCCAGTGGTTCACACAGGTAATCCCAGCACTTTGGGAGGCCGAGGCGGGTGGATCACCTGAGGTCAGGAGTTCAAGACCAGCCTGATCAACATGGTGAAACCCCATCTCTACTAAAAATAAAAAATTAGCTGGGTGTGGTGGCATGTGCCTGTAGTCCTAGCTACTTGGGAGGCTGAGGCAGGAGAATCACTTGAACCTGTGGGGAGGGAGGTCACAGTGAGCCGAGATCATGCCATTGCACTCCAGCATGGGTGACAAGAGCAAGACTGTCTCAAAAAAAAAAAAAATTGAAGACATTCCCAGTCGTCCCTCAAAGCCTAAGCAAAGCCATGGGAGGAGCCATCAGCACTGGTCATCTTCTGTCTGGATCTCAGCTAAGGTTATGATCATTACTGACTTTCCTCACCAGAGTAACAGAAAGCAAAGACTTCGACTGCAGGCTTTCCATGGTACTTGGCACTCGGTTGAGAACATGCCTGATATATTCTGGTGGACCAGAAATGACACAGTCGTGGGTTCATTGACAGTGCATTAAGCATGTCCCTATACACATGTGGGCAAAATCAAATAATTCTGTATGAAGGGGGAAACAGTCTCTCTTCACATATGCACACGGGCACACACACCCAGGTGCTCTCTCTGTACTACTATGTCGTCCTTTGTTTCTGTTAACTAGCAACTACCCCTTACTCACTCCAACAAAAGAACCACTTCAGCAAAACAGAAGTATTCTTTCTTTCTGCCACTTCCACCTAAAGCCCAGCATCTCATCCCTCCCTAGCAGGGAAACTCACACTGGCCTCCTTCAATACAGTTACTGCCATTTGTAAGAAAGGGGTGCAGACGGAGTTTCACATTGCTGTTTTGATGAGTACTGCTTCCTTGTAATTCCCGATGGTCACCCTTCCAATTGGTTATCACCTCACACACAGTTAAGAAGTATCTTCCAAGAAAGAGTGAGTGGCCCTATCAAGGTGAGTCCTGTAACACATAGGTTTACACTTCAGTCTGAAACAGTGGGCCGAGGCCAAACATCTTATAAGGATAACTTTGGGATCTACCAGGCAGAGCCCATGAAGGTTTTAAGACACCTTCCTCCCTCTAAGCTTCATACAGGTCCTCAGGTTGAGATCCACATTTCCCATCTGTGTGTTTTGGGGGAAGGTTCACCCACCTAAGCATTTACGCCACATGCCATGCTAGGACCAAAAACACAAAGCTGGGCAGGGCCCAGGATGTGCCCCCAAGTGGCTCGCACCAGGAACGTTTGGAAAGGCTTTGCTGGCTGACCAACTGCAGAGGCTAATTCCAGACCCCAGAGGCAGTGACCCATCTGACCTGGGCAGACTTCCCAATTGGGTCACCATTCATGAGATGTGGGGAAGCATATTAGCTTTCCAAAATCATGCACGTGACCTCAAATACACAGCACTGTATAGGTTTTTTGTTTCTCTTTTTTTTTAATTTTAAGTTCCAGGATACATGTGTAGAACGTGTCGGTTTGTTACATAGGTAAACGTGTGCCATGGTGGTTTGCTGCACCTATCAACCCATCACCTAGGTATTAAGCCCCACATGCATTAGGTACTTATCCTAATGCTCTGCCTCGCCTCACTCCCCTGACAGGTCCCAGTGTGTGCTCTTCCCCTCATGTAGGTCTTTAAAATGTTCTTTGAATTATGAATTGTTTCAAGCATATAGAAAAGTACAAAATAATATAACAAACACCTTATCAACATCTGTAAGATTTAATCATTCTTAACCTTTTGACACACTTGCTTCAGACCTTTCATTTTCGGGAAGAAAAAGATCTACAGAAGAATACAGGTAGAGCTGAAGAAGTCCTGTTTATAAATTATGTAAATGTGGTTTTGCCTGTTTTATAAACATGTGTAAGTGGGGTGTTGCCTTTCAATGTTTTGTTTGAAAGATCCATCCATATGAATACAGTACACAGGCAGTCCATTTTAACTGCTGTATAGTATTCTACTGCTTCATAAACAATTCATTTATCCATGTCCTGAGGTGGACATTTAGGATCTTTCCAATGTTTTTGATATTACAGTGCCACATAGACCTTTTTACACAGAACTTCTACACACGCATGAGAAAGTCCCCGAGGTGCATCCCTAGAAGTAGAATTGCTGAGTGGAAAGTGTGTGGTTCTCCCCATTTGCCAAATATTGCCAAATTGCTCTCCAAAGAGTCTGTGCCAATTTACGTCTCCACACGGCGACTCGCGATGGTTTGTGTTGCTTCACGTCTTCCCTGTTACTGGGGATGAAAGGATTTGAATTCCTGCCAGCCTGATGGGTGAGATGGAATCTCGCTGTTGCTCTGATTTGCATTTCCCTGGGCTGAACTTGTTCTCATGTATTTACTGGCCTATCAAGTTTCCCCCTCTATTCTTTGCCCGGTTTTCTCTTTGTTGTTTGCCTTTCCTAATTTTGAAAGGGTTATTTATATATTCTTTTTTTACCTTTTTTTTTGTAACAGCTTTATTGAGATATAATTCACGTGCCATACAACTCACCCACTTAAAGTGTACATCCCAGTGACTTTGACAACATTCACAGAGCTGTGCGTCCATCACCACAACCAATTTTAGGATTTTTTCATTAGCCCAAAAAGAAACACTTTAGCCCTCAGCCCCAGGGCCCCTCGCTCCTCCATGACCCTGGCCACCATGCATCTGTTTTCTGTCCCTCTAAATCTGCCTGTTCTGGACGTTGCAGAGAAATGGAGTCATATCATGTATGATCTCCTGTGTCTGGTTTCTTTCACCTAGCATGCATGTTTTTGAGGTTCGTCCGTGGTGTAGCATGCGTCAGTACTTAATTTATTTTTTCATTATGGTAAAATATACACAATATATAATATGTATCATTTCAACCATTTTTAAGGATACAGCTCGGTGGCATTAAGTACATTGGTGTGGTTGACCAGCCATCCCCACTCTCCACCTCCAGAACTTTTCCATCTTCTCAAACTGAAACTCTGCCCCCACTCAACACTCACTCGCCGTTTCTCTCTCCCTCATCCCCTGGAACCCACCACTCTACTTTCCGTGTCTATGAATTGGACTACTCTAAGTATCTCACATAAGTGAAATCATACAATATTTCCCTCATGTACACTGCCTTAGCGTAATTGTGCACAATTGTGCTTTAGCATGATGTCTTCAGGGTTCATCTGTGCTGTAGCATGTGTAGGAATGTGCTGTCTCTTATTTATTTAGTTAGTTAGTTATTTATTTTGAGACAGAGTCTTGCACTGTCACCCAGGCTGGAGAGCCGTGGTACGATCTCAGCTCACTGCAACCTCCGTCTCCTGGGTTCATGCCATTCTCCTGCCTCAGCTTCCCAAGTAGCTGGGACTATAGGTGCCCACCACCATGCCTGGTTAATTTTCTTTTTCTTTTTCTTTCTTTTTTTTTTTT
>NW_012118821.1:5182368-5200608 GCF_000951035.1 Colobus angolensis palliatus | reverse complement strand
CTCGATCTCTTGACCTCGTGATCCGCCCGTCTCGGCCTCCCAAAGTGCTGGGATTACAGGCGTGAGCCACGGCGCCCGGCCAGAATGTGCTGTCTTCTTAAGGCTGGAGAGTGTTCCGTGGTACGGATGCTGTGCGTTTTCTTTGCCCGTTCATCCACTGGGGCACGGTAGGGTTTCCACCTTTTGGCTCTCAGGAATAGCGCTGCTGCCAGCACTGGTGGGCACATATTGATTTGAGTCCCTCCCTTCAATGCTGTGGGGTATACACACAGAAACAGAGTGGCTGGTTCATATGGTAACTCTATATTTAACTTTTTGAGGAGCTGCTATACTGTTTTCCTACATACATATTCTTAGCACTTGTTTTTTATTGGTTATATCTGTTGTAAATACTTTCCCCCAATGTAGGGTCATCTTCATCTTTCTTGACATAGGAATTGCAGTTTTCATATCAAATGTATGAATGTTGCCTTTACGGCCTTTGCTTGTTGTGTTTTCTTTAAGATGCTTTTCTACCCAACGTTGGAAGGTATTCTATCTTTCCACTTTTGTGAATAAATCTTTAATCTGTCCGAATTGACATATTTATTTGCTGTGAGGGAAGGAGCTAATTTAACCTTTTTTCCCATTTGGATAACCAAATGTCCCAAACAGCAAATGTTTCCCACTGATGCGTAACCCTGCCTCTGTCCTAGACCAGCAGACCTTTCGGCCAGTCTGGCCAATTGATCTGCTTTCTGTTCCTGCCTCGATGCTGCACTGTCTTAATGACAATGGCTTTTTAATAAGTCAGTGCTTGGAGAGCAAATCTCACAGCATATTTTTTCCATTAAAATTTTCTCCATTTGGTCCTTTACTCTTGCATATAAGTTTTAGGATTATCTATGCAAACTCCGTGAACTGCATTGACTTTAGAGTTGAATGTTAAAGTGTGCACGGAAATCTTCACGATATTGTACCTTCCCTTCCATGATTCCAAGATCCCAACTCCACCTGCTTCATTTTGTAAACAAGGACATGTTGGCATTCCTACAACCATGCAGGGACAGTGAAAGAGACCAGGCAGCGGCCTTGGCATATTACTCCTTCCACCAACTTCAAATAGGAACTTCCCCACCCTAATGCCAGAGCTTTACCCTCTATTCTCTTTCCACCTGTGCCCAGGCATTAAGTCATTCATTCATTCAGTTATTGTTGAGTGTCAACAGGCCTTTGGGCTATGGTTGTGGTCACACTTCCTACTTTCAGGAACCTGCAACAGGACACAGCTCTGAGGACTCAGCTGAGCCCCACAGTCATCTCCTGAGAGTTAAAGCTGGCTCTGAGCCCCTGTGTATGGTCAGTGAAGATGGGAGACACAGCGGCTGGGAAGAAAGAGACAGTGGTACAGGGTGTGGAAGGGGCATTGGGGGTCAGCGGCTGTGCATGACTCACACCAAGCAACTCACAGGAAACCAAGCAGAGAAACCAGAACGCCAATGTATAATTTTTAACTGAAACAAAAGATGACCACCAAGTTGACCAGCACTTACTTCCTGTGAGCAAACATTTGCTCCGTGTAGACAAATTACACTGGGAAGCCAACTGATAATCAGAAGTCTGACAACCTTGGAGGTAAAAGAGTGAGAATCATTTCCAATTTGAAGGCATCCTGACATCAGGTGAACTCATTTCTACGGAAAAGCATTGCTGGCAGCTACAGTGGACCTGCCTCAGGTTGGGAGCCCTCCCCGCACCGGGAGGACGCTGTGTCTGTGTCTCCCTCCCTGCTTCTTCTGAAATGTTCAGTCCATTCTCCAGAAACACAAACCCTGTCTTTGCACGTGATCATGCTCTGAACGTGGCTGTAGTCAAAGCATGTTCAGAAGACAGCCAGGGTCTTTTGTGCCTCTGATATGACTTATAATTTAACTCTTTAAACAAGTCATTTCTAATTTCTTGGGGACAGGAAGAAGGTGCATTTGGCCGGCAAGGGAACTGAGGCTCAAGAGGTCACAGGACTCAGTTCTATCTCAAGCTACCTAGATGATGGCTGCCAAACTGGATTACAACCCAGGTTTTCATCCAACTAAAAAGGAGGAAATGCCTGAAAATGCCAATGAAAGTATGAAAGGTTAAGTGGCTAAATTTGACACCTAACCACATCAACCTCTGTGGCTAAGAAGCTGGAAAGTGGAGACCCTGACTTCTACTCCTTTATAACTTCCCACAGTACCTGGTCCAAAATGTGCTCAGGCAGGCTTTTCACACGTGTTGACAGCCAAGTTCCCCGCCTCCCCAGATGGTCCCAAACATCCACAGAGGCCTAAGACTAAACCACATTTTTTTTCCCCTTTTCCCATCAAGTCACTTTTCGACCCACACCAGTACTCCTTCAGGGAACAGCTGGGGGTCCCTGAGTCTCTTCCTGGAGGGTCTGCACCATCCTCTCCCTGTCCCCCCAAGTCTCTGAGTCTCTGGACCTTTCTGTCCCCCTGTCCTCCCCACTCAGACTCCACTTCATCTTAGAGATGCTCCCCATTGGGTTTGGGTTGGTGATGCTTATCCTTAGAGGCACAGGTGGGTCCTACCTCCATCCTGGACCAGAGCACCCTTCCTTCACGGTGACCATCCCCTCACTGCTAGCAAAGCCTCTGTGGCTTCCTGGCCCACTGAAGATACCCACCCTGCCAGGACTTTGGAACAGAACGAAAATTCCATCTGGCCTCACATTTCATAGGTACTTCTTGAGTGCCTGGGGTTTAAACTCTCAGCTCCTCAGTTTCTCCATCTGTAAAGTAAAGGAGGTCAGGTTGGATGATCTCTGAGCTCCCTTCCATCTCTGTTCATTGGTGATTCTCAGTGCATGAGCATTTTTAAGGATCATCGGAAGGGAGTATAAAATAAATAATCAATTTAGTGAAAACACATACAAAGGACTATATTCCAATGAGATGCAAATTTCTTTAAGAGGACTATAGCCATAGTGTAAAGTGAGTCTGGGTGATAGCATGGAAGTCATCCCTACACCACCTGCAAAGGGAAAAATACCTGAGTAGTAAAGGAAAAGGAAGTGATGCTATTTTATCATGTCGACTTCTCAGTATACTGTTTTAAGCTATGTGATGTCTTGGCTTTTATGGTAGGAAAACAACATCTGCAGAATGTTCAGATGAGTTGTCCATTTTCACGTGCACATTACAAACAAGAACATTTATCATATAAGGTAATGGAAGCCTGTTTATGTAAGCTTGTTATGTTCAAGGCAACAAATTCAGAGTGTGTAGGCTGTACTGACAATGCAGTTTTTAAATCTGTTTCCATTAAAAATTCATTCTTTTCTGACATCTTCTGGTTCCCTTTTCCCTTATCACAAGGGTTCCTAAGCTGGGCTCCACAGACATTAAGAGACTTCTGGATGCACCTCAAAGGGCCCTCAGCTCCCTAAAGTTGTAGGGCATATGCACTCTTCCGTAGTGGCTTTCATCTGATTTTCAAAGGGACCCTTGCCCCACAAAGTGGTCACTGATTATGCTTCCCATTCATAGGTAGGGGAGAAAAATTTCCCAGCAAGACCTGTATATGGACAAGCCACCTAGCAGAAAGAATCTCAATTCTGGATCAGAGAGACCTGGGTTCACATCAATTTGCCAGCTGAACTCTACTTTTGGACAAGTTAATTAAATACTGTGATTCTGAGCTGCCTCCTTTCCGTAAAATGTGGGTGATAGCATTTGCCTAGTTTACGAGTTACTGTGAGGACGAAATTATTTGCTCTCTGTAAACCCCAGTACAGCATTTGTGCTCAACGGCTGGTAGACCCCTCAACACTAAGGAAAACCAGAGCTGCCTCCCCAGAGTAGCTCCCAGCTCACCAGCACATCCTGCAGAGCTATAAGGCTAAAATGCAAGCAAGTCAGTCAACTAAACTTCACTGAAATCAATGTTTCTTTGCCTTCACAAGTTCAATTTTTCCTCAAGGTGGTTTGTACGTAGTCCCCATGAGAGTTCACTGAGAATCTCCATACACCAGATGTCTAATCTCCAGGTTCCAACACCTCCCTTATGCAGCTGCTACAAGAGGAAAAATGGCTTCCACACCCACCCAAAATCTTTGCTGCAATGCTGCTTTGTCCTTCCACCTTGGCCAATAAAGCCACTTCCTTGTGCTTGAGGCACCTCAATATTCCACTTCTACTTCTTTCTTGACTTTCGTTTCTTATACCTTGTCTTGAGCCACATCCTCTGTGCTAGAAACAGCTCCCACTTCCTGCTGGCCCAGCACCTCTGAGCACTTCCTCTCCATGGCTATACTTTATCAGGAGTTTCTACACCCATATCGCTGGGGGCTATTTCTAAACCCTTCTCTGGTTGGGAAAGTGGAAAGTTGGTAAGTTCCCTGTAAAATATGCTGTGTGCTAGAGACCAGCAGGCCTGTCCAGTTCCCTATGTCCAACATGGGACAGCTCAGACCCTCTCATTCCCACCTCTAAGTGAAAGCAAAAGAAGAGTCTTCATGTGAGTTTCTGAAACCTGGCACTTAATGCTATTGTTCCCAATGTGCTGAGATAAGGAATATGGGTCAGTGTTTGAACTCCAGCTTCCCCACTAACCAGCCTGCAATCTTGAGCCCTTAACCTCTGTGAGCCTCAATCTATTAAGCAGGTAAGATGCAGTCTATATTCAGATGACAATCACAAGGTTGGTGTTAGATTCTATGGTCAGGCAAGACAAGACCTGCAGGAGGGAAGAAAAGGGGGATTCTTCCTGGCTGAGGTAAGGAGGAAGGGAACATCAGAGCTAAGCCCTTCCAATTCCCAGAAGCTCTATAAAGTTAGATTTATGTAATAAGTTTATTATTATATAAGCATAATAGTAACCACTTATGGAATACCTACTTGTAGACAAGTACTAAACATGCCTTGTTCCTTACCCTGGCAACATGGACCTTCCTATTCCCATTTTGCAGATGTGGAGTATGAGGCTGAGAAGTACATGACTTCCCTCCAAAGCCTGGTGGAACCAAGTCTGTCTGGAGTCCCTACCACTGCCACACCCCTTTCTGGTGTTCTTTGTAGCTCTAGAAGAAGAGAGGGACTCTAAGGTCAAAGGTGTTACAGGTATTGTAATGAGATGTTGAACCAGGAGGCCTCTGGCATTCCCTCTGTCTCTCATAAGATGGTCCTTCTTTAGGGACACGGGCAGAAGTAAAGCCTTGGAAAGAGCCTAAGCAGACAAGCAGCCAGGGAAAAGGGCACCCAAGTCCTGGCTGGCACCAGCCTGGCTATGGAGTCCTCCCCACAGGAAAAAGATACCCATGTCAAGAAACTCAAGCTTAAGTCAGCAACAGCACCATGATGGCCTTGGTCACTTCCTCGGGGCATCTGGACACACCCCAGGGCCTTACAGAATTCTCAAATTTAGTTCAATGGCAGTGTCTCATTTTCTAGGCTTACAAATCTGTAGATTATCCAGAAAAGCAACCAAAGTGCAATTATTTTTATTTCAGAGTCCTATGCTTCAGATTGGAAGCTCTTCCCAAACTCCAGGGTCAATGGATTAAAGGAATGCATCTGGCTCTTGGCAGTGCCTGGGGTGGCCAACATGCAAGCTCCCTAACCCCTCACCTCCTCCCTAACCCCTCACCTGTGTTACAGGTGAGACAGCCCTGGTCGGTTCTCCTAGGGAAGGGGAGATGCATCAAACTGATGATGGCTACAGAGTGCTGAGACACAGAGTGGACACGGACACCCAAGATGGCTGTGCTGATGAGGCAATGCCCTGAGTGACTGCTATTAGGAATAGCACAGAACGAGTTCCTGCATTAGCTCCTTCGAGAAGGTGTCATGATGGAACAGACGTAATTTTCACCCTCAGCTGGGGTGGATACCCTGCTGTACAGTTATTAGCTCTGTGATCTTGAAGAGGTCATTTCAATTCTTGGCCCTTTGTTTCCTCATCTGTAAAATAGGGTTGAGAACATCCACCTTAAGAAGGTTTCATAAGAATTAAAGGAGAAGGCTGGACACAGTGGCTCACACCCGTAATCCCAGCACTTTAGGAGGCCAAGGAGGGCAGATTACTTGAGGTGAGGAGTTCTAGAGCAGCCTGGCCAACATGGCAAAACTCAGTCTTTACTGAAAATATAGAAAATAGCTGGTCGTGGTGGTGCATGCCTGTAATCCCAGCTATTCGGGAGCCTGAGGTAAGAGAATCGCTTGAACCTGGGAGGCAGAGGTTGCAGTGAGCCAAGATTGTGCCACTGCACTCCAGCCTGGGTGACAGAGCAAGACTCTGTCACCAAAAAAAAAAAAAAAAAAGAATCAAAGAAGAGGATGTGGGAAAAACCTTTGACCCATGGTAGGTCTTCAACAGAAGGGAGCACACTTTGATGAGAGCCTGAAAGGTTAGCAACCTATAGCTAGGCTTGTAAACAGAAACCCCAAGAATGGGATTCCCCATGGCAGCCAGGAACCCCTACAGCCTGCAAGGTGTGTATATGGCCCAATGGGCCCACCACGGAAAAGAGCACCACCCCTTGCCCTAATTAGCCTCAGGCTCTGAGCGCCTTTAAAGAATTGTGAGAGATCTCTGATGCACAAATTAGATGTATTTGCCAAAGGAAGTTACAATGTTTAGCTTTCCTTCTATTTCCAGAATCAAGTGCTCCAAATAACCACTTCCAAAAGTGCAAGCCTGATGGCTGCATTAGGTGCTAACAAATCGTTAAAAGGTGGATGATTTTTTCTCATGGTTTCTCACCCCACTCCCTCCCAGCAGGCTTTCTCAAATGATTGATGGTCTCCATGGCAACCATGGAAGTCCTGATCACCTGAATTCCCTACTCCCGCCGCTCAGCCAGCTTGCAGGACAGTCAGGACTGCACGGAGCCCTCTGGGATCCCTGAACAAAGGTTATTTTGAAACAGCTTACGCGGCCAGGAGGTGAGTACTTTGTTCCTGAAACCAGGTGCTGAGATGACAAATACTTCCCCTTAACGGCTGGGGCTTCATCAGACAGGGGACCGTAGGTCTGATGTACATCAGAATAATCAGATGAATTGAAACAAGGAAGAGCGTCAACCAGGCTACAGGCCTGTGAGCAATTTCTGTAGAAATGTGAGCCAAAGAAGTGATGTTAGGCTGCACAAGTAGCCATTGTTTGTAACATTTCTGCAATAGCACCACCTGAGAAAGCAGCCACTTCTTGTCAGGGCTCTTAAAAAAAAAAAATTCTTCCCTAAAATCAGCGCAGCACAAGTCAGTATCACGGCTGTCACCTGCTATCTGTTGGGACCGTGCTAAAACCTTTTTCCGTATTCAAAAAGGTTGCTTCAAGTACATTTAAGCAGGAAAAATCAATGAGGGAAAAATCGCAAACTGGATCTAGCTACAAGGAGCTCCGAGAGGAGACAATCAGGCTTTCCCAGCCTGCAGAGCTCCCTGCCAGACAAATGACAATGTCAGGGGCTGAAATTAAAAGAGAAGGGACACAATGCCCTTTCTACTTAACTCCAAGGGCAAGCTCTTTTGGTTTGCAGCTACCTTTGCCAAGCCCTCACCTGGGATTCTCCCCAGAGATGTAGGAGACATTTCCAGACTCTCAAAAGAGCCCACAAAATGGCTTTAGAAATGGGACTAACCTTTTGCAAGGTGAGAAGTCTGCCTTCATTATATATCCTAGGAAAAAGGAGAACGATGAGAAGCAAGGCTCGAAATCTACCACAAGAAAACACCAACAACAAATGGAATTAATAACTTTGAACACCAAAGAATGTACCTGCTCTTTCATTCAACCAGCACTTGTTAAACTATTACCTACCAGACACTGTGGGAGTTACTGGGATGTTGGAGTGTATAGTTCTGGATCTGTGCCCTGGAGGAGCTTGTATGGGAAAGATAGACACTAAACAAACAGTTGCGACACCTTGGACTAACCTTGTGCCAACAGCAGGAAAGAGGTGATATGGGAGCTAATTCATCCACTTGGAGGCTCAAGAACAGGGAGATTTTGCCAGATGCAGCAGGGCGGTGATAGGATTAGACAGGATGATATGGAAGTCCAGAAATGTGAGTTACTGCCACACCTTAAGGCACACCTCTCACTTCCTTAGTGCCCTCTGAGAATGCCTAGCCCCTACAGCTGCAGAACAGGACAAAGGTTAACGAGATGTGGGAAACCACTCTGAGAATTTTTATGCTAAAGTCATTACATTTGAGAGCGATTTCATATTGGCTGGACTTTGGTCTCAGTCAATAGTCAATATGATTTCATCTGGCACCATTTATGTTACCAACTTGAATTGGCTGCTATTTCCCCAAAAAAGTAACTATTTCCCTAAAAATCTTCACATATATGTCTGCCTTTTCATCAATTAAGGAGTATTTACTGAACACCTCCATGTGCCATATCGTATTTGACATCTATAAATGAATCTTAAAAAGTGCAACTTAGCAAGAGTTTATCAGTGGCATCCATCTTCTGGTTTTCCTTTTCATTTCGATTGGTTTGCTATTCAATATGTACATGCAATTGTTTTCTTCAAGAAAGGATTCAGCCTATCATGCTTGTCTTTGTTTTTGGTTTTTGTGTAAAGAGCCTAACATGCAGTGGACACCAGGACAATGGCATTTGGCAGCAGAGGTCAATGCTACCATGGGGACTGGGGTTTCACCATCCCCAGGAAATGGACCTACAGGTTAACATGGAAAGTTTGCCATTTACAGGGCTTCTGATGGTTACAGATTTGAGAGAACTGGCTGGCGAGTGGCACCAACAAGAAGTCAGCAATCCACCCGGGGCGGTCCGGGCTCAGCCACACAACAGAACCTGCGCTGTCCTCTGCACCCACGTCTGACATTAGTCCTCCCGTGAAGCTTCATGGGGGTGAGGATCAATGCTGCAGAGAGCTCCTCCAACACACAGGCTCGGGCCCTCCCCCTCCTCGTCTGGGTTATATCTGGGCTCTCTTTTTCTTTAAGGGGACAAAAGAGAAAGAATGCCAAGATTACTGGTGCATTAAATGATTGAGAAATGTTTGCCATTTAAAGCCGTTTCACTTCCTGCCTGATACCACAAAGAAGCTTTTTGATGAAGTTAGCCTTTGCCTTCCTCGATGCCACTATGCGCCTGGCTTGTTTTGCCCACTTTCTGTTTTCAAAGCTAGGTATGATCAGGAAACACGTGGTTTCTATTGCTTCAAGCAAGTAAATTTCAAGTCAGTCAATTTAGGGGAAAAAGTCAGGGGGCGTCCAGAGGACAGGGTAGAGGGGTGGAACACACGAGGATGGCCGAGGGGGCACAGACAGCAGGCAGTGGGGTCCAGGTCTTCACCCTGCTCCGAAGGGGCCTGGCTGCCCTACGTCATCCCAGGCTCCCCATGGGAAGTTGAGCCCTCAGGCTTGGGGGGTACCGTGGGCTCCCAGAGTGGGCCCGCCCTCGTTCCACATGTGCCCTTGCTGACTAAACCCTAAGCCCCAGGGTTGGCACAGGACTTTCCACAGCTACAGCTAAAAAGACAAACACCACGGATTGCTTTGTGACCCCTTGTCCAGAGTGCTCCCAAACAGAGAAAATCTATACCACAAGAGTCCTACCACTGGTAGGCCAATTTCAGGACCAGCATGGATGACTCTGGCCAAACCATCCTGCTGCTACTAAAGTACAAGTTGTTCATATGACTGACAGAATCTCTGGTTTAAAGTAACTGTGGCTACTGCTTCCTCAGGGCTTATGGGTATGTCGGGTACTTAGCACTTTGTGCATGCCTATTCAATTAATCTTCCCAGCAACTTGCAAGATAGGTGTTGCTGTCTCCTTTTACAGATGAGGAGGCAGAGACAGAAAGAAGCTGAGGAATTTCAAGATATCTGGGTCAGCTGCTGATGCAGCCATGCCCAAGGTGTGAGAATGTAAGTCCATGCTCTGTATTAACAGGTGCGGTGTTCCAGGGCTTTCTGTTCTGCCCCCACCTCCATCCCCAGCCAATACCTATGTTTGAAAAAGGCCCATTTCTAGCAGCATGTTCATATTTATTCATTGAGTACTTATGCAGGGTCCACTGTTCAGCAGGTCCTGGAGATAAAGAGATGAATATCATGGTATCTGTTTTCTACACGTGTACTCTCCACAGCGGTGCCACTAGCCACATGTGTCTATTGATTGCTTGAAATGTGACTAATCTGAACTGAAATATGTAAAGTGTAAAACACACCAGGCTTCAAAGTCTTCTTATGAAAAAAGTGTAAAATTATCTTAATAACTTTTCTATTGATTCTATGTTAAAATTATATTTTAATATACGGATTAACTAAAATAGTTTTTAATTAATTTCCATGCATTTCTTTTGCTTTCTAAAACGTAGCTGCTAGATAGTTTAAAGAGACCTATGTGGCTCATGTTCCATTTTTATCGAATTGCACTGCACTAGTGGCACACATCTGGCGAGGAGAAGACGTGAACAGAGCTGTCCCCATGGCACAGGCAGGCGAGGAAAGCAAAGGAAGCATGAAGGGAGGCCAAAGGAAAGCAAGGGAAATGCCACACCTGCCTTAAGAGCTCCGAGAGGGAAGTCGAGCCCTCTTATCAGTGGTCTAACTGACTGGAGAGATAATCTACCATGCTCGCCAGCTCATTCCAGAGAGAACGAATAACAACCCTGTCACATTAGAAGGCTGGCTCGGCAATAGAAAACAGGCTGGCAGCAAAGACGGTGGGATTCAGCTCTGGACACCAGCACCAGCTCAGATGGGAGTTCTGCTGTGGTTTTCACTTTGCTCTGGGCTTTATTTTTATCAAAAAGTATTGCAGGCCCCAAACCTCCCTCCTTAAGCTTCTAGGAGAGGTTCAAAAATCCCACCTGCCTGATTTCTATAAACCATTCCTCTCCCCTCAGCCCCTTGGCGGCTCATGATACACACCCTTTGTTGCTTACTCAGCGTCCACTCCTCTGTTGTCTCTTACTGGAAGAAACCCATTTGGGTTCAGAAAAGCCGTGGGACCAACAGCCCCAGCGGATGGGTCCTGACCCTCTGTCTAGGTCAGTCTTGATCATTTCACTCCTCACTGCCCAGTCTGCCCTGCAATTAGGGGTGGGCTATCACTCAGTTCTGCCATGACACCAAGGCCAGAGCCTGCTTTGGGGCCAGTGTCTAGAAAACTTGTAATTCTTGGTAAAATGAGACAGACGAGGCTCAAAATGTCTCTCCTGCCCCAAACAGCTTCATTCTGCCCCAGACGTTACCCCTTCAGCTCCAACAGCCATATTGCAAACAAGAGAAGAATTCTAAGAAAACTGCAGAAGATTAGTGCTGATACCACTGAGTTTATGAACCAGCAACAGCAACCACTGACCTCCAGTCTTCCTGTTACATGAGGAAAAATAAAGCCCTCATTACTTAAAAGCCATAGAGTGAAGGAGTCAGATATGCTGTTACTTGCAGCCTTTGACATTCCCTACTGATATGCAAACCAAACATAAAGCAGGAAAACAGTTTGTCTGAAAATGTAGACTGTTCCAAAGAAACTCAGTGTCAACATCCGCCACTTCCCACATCACTCTCTGCCTGATGTTTAAGCACATTTTAATCACAATTCCCAGGGAACTCTGCGTGTTCTTCCCCTTTGACTGTATTGCATCCATTTGAGAGGTGGGAAAATTAAGAGTTCAAACTAGTAGTGATAGCTGGAGATCTACAGGTGGCATTCTTAATTCTATTATAAACCTCACAGTTCTGGGAAAGTTTCTCTCCACCCATGCAACGTGTGTAATTTTTTCACTCCCCAATGTACAAGAAATTTCAAGGAATATTTTATTGTTCCTCAAAAAATTAACACGGTCATTGTCTGCCCTCAGAAGTTTAAAAACAAATTTTATTTTTTTAAAGTGTTTCTTTCTGCTCAGACACTATTTGGCTGCCTACCCAATGACAAGTCCCTGCCAAACCCTGTGATTCAAAGCCCAGTTTTGCTCAGGTGTGGACAGCCCTGGGCTTGGGGTGACCAGAGCCCTCTCTGACCCTAGGGAGTTAGTCTTCATTCATCCAAGCTGATCGTAGCAATTCCCTTCTCCTTGATGAGACAAGTTTGGAAAAACATGAGACATAATTCTGGCTAACAAGCTGACAGAGGAAGTCTGCTGGGAAACTTCTGAGAAAGTTCCCTCCTCTGAACACGAGGCATTCACGCAGCCCAGGCTGCAAGAACCCAAGCTGAGATCACTCAACGCAGAGATGCCTGTTCTGCTCGTGTGAAAGTCCAGGGCAGTTCCACGTGGCTGGGACAAGGGAGCAGAGGGCACAGGGAGCTCTGCTCCCTGTAGTTATTCAGAGACTCAAGCACAGGCTATACCATCTTCAAAATCTGGCTTCCACAGTTGCCCCGAGGGTCATACCCCAATTAACCAAAAGGGGAAAGAGCCTGGTCTGCTATCCTTGGCAGCATCTCCTAGAAGGACAACTTAGTGACCCCAGGAACAGTTGCATTGTTGTGGGATGACAGCAGTAAAAGCGCACAACATACCGCTCTGCTGAAATCGAGAATTCTTTGCACCACCTGAACCAAGCTCATGTGTGTGTTTTAAAGACTCCTGCACAGAGACGCTTCTGGGCTGGGCATGCGGATGGCTTTCACCCTGCGTCCATTAGACCCAGCCACATGCTATGCCTGACCACAGGGGAGGCTGGAAGACATGGTCTGGCTGTGTGTCCAGAAAGAAAAGGAAACAGCTTTTGTACAAAAATGAAAATACAGAATGCCATGTTCATGATTACTAAGAATTTCAAAACAGAGGCAGTAGAGCATTGCATCAACGCAGGACCCTCCTCAGCGTGGGTTCTGTGTGGCTGCACAGGTTAAACACTCAGTTCAGGCCTGGACAGAGGAGGTGCTTTTCATATGGCAGCCAGCACCATCTCCTCCCTTCCTGACCCCACATGTACCTCCAGTCCATGCCACCTGTTTTCCCATTCACATTGTATCTTACGTCATCTTTCCCCTTAGCTCCTTGTGGTCAGGAACCACATCACATGCCTGAGTGCACGTAGGCACTTTGAGTGACTAAGGGTATCACCAAATCAAATTGATTCTAAGTGTTCAGGGTAACAATTTCACGATGCAAAAGAAAGAACATAGATTTGAAGGTTTGATGTGGCTTTGACAGGACTAACTAAAATCAGTTTAGCAAATCAGATTAAATTTGTGGCCTGCTTTCCTTGACAGCATCTCCTAAGAGTACAGCTTAATGACTCCATGAACAGTTGCATTTTTATTGGATGATAGTAGTAAAAGTGCACAAAATCACTCTCTGCTGAAATAGAGAATTCTTTGGCACCACCTGAACCAAGCTCATTTGTGTGTTTTAAAACAATTTGCATTTGGCCTCACTCTATGTTGTGCTTGCCTTCATGGCCCTGATGGTGCCAGTGTGGGATGATTCTGCAATGGTATGTACTCCCATAGCCAGGATGGCCCACAAGCCCTGTCACCCAGATGCCCTCCTTTCCAGCCAGGTCACCTAACGGTGACAGCAGTGGTTTCCTGAAAGGGATACAGTCAAGTGCAAACCTGGCAGTTTCCAGGCACTTAAAAGTCCAGAAGGAGGGAGGACCCAGGCCACACCAGGCTCTGACCTTCCAGGTGAACACCAGTTGAATTTTCATCTGCTCATTATGTTGTGATGATGATGGTGATGGTAACGATGATGGTGATGGTGAGGGTGATGATGGTGATGGTGAGGATGATGCTAATGTTAGCCTCCTCTCAAGTTTATCATTCCCTCATCGAGTGATTTGTATTTGTAACTGTTTATTGACTTTTCCACTCAGCAGGTACACCTGGACATGGGAGTCCCTGAAGGCAGCTGTGGTCCAGCCTCATGACTGTGAGGAGAGTGGACAGGGAGAGTCCTCAGGGCTGGCCAGCAGTCATCCTCCACCTCTACTGTGAAGAGAGGACAGCAAGAGCAATTGTGTCCACATGGAGCTGTTGACTCCCTCCTCTTTCTCAGAACCAAGAAACTCCCATGTACTCTGTCTGGCGTAGGTCCAGTAGGAATACTACGCATAAGTTAATCGAAAGCTTTAAGAAGTGAGTGCTGAAAATGACTTTGGATGACATTTATCAGATGGGAAAACGCACACAAAGAGACACACACAACACACACATACACATGTGCATGCACACACACCAATGACAGGGCATTTACTATATATCAGGTACAATACCAAGCTCTTTTCATACATCATCTCGCTTATAATCCTGTGGGTGGTATTATTATCCTGATTTTACAGATGAGGAGACCTGCCTCCCAGGTCATTTACGTAGTGGAGCTGGGGTGCCAGTGCAGACTAAGTCTTCCTTTATGCTCTCCACTACCCCCCAAGACACCAGACTAGTCCAGGAAATGAGGCACAGTCCTGAGATAAAGTCAAAGCCTTGGAAGCAGTCAGGGCATCTCACTTCAGGGCCCCAGAGTATGGGGGATGGTGGCTGTCTGGGGCACGAGGCTTCAGACATGGTGTATTAGTCCGTTTTTACACTGCTATAAAAAAAATAGCCAAGACTGGGTAATTTGTAAAGGAAAGAGGTGTAATTGACTCACAGCTTCACATGGCTGGGGAGGCCTCAGGAAAGTTACAATCATGGTGGAAGGTGAAGGAAAATTAATGCACGTCTTACATGGCAACAAGGGTCAGGAGTGGTAGCTGCCAAACACTTTTAAACCATCAGATCTCATGAGAACTCATTCACTATCAGGAAAACAGCAGAGAGGAAACCACCCCCATGATCCAATCACCTCCCACCAGGTCCTCCCCTGAAGCATGGGGATTACAATTCGAGATGAGATTTGGCTGGGGACACAGAGTCAAACCATATCACACGGATCCATCCCATCTCTGCTCTTGGTCTCCAGCTTTTTGCCCCCTTGGCAAAGTCTGTGGCACCAAAGAGGGAGAGCAGGCTTGGGAGGTCCCCACACAAGAGACCTGGAATAGCATACCCTGCTTTCTCAGTTGCAGAATTGTGTCCTTGAGATTCTGGTAACTTCTGTTGCTTGAATCATTGTAAAGTATTGTTTTAGGTCATACACGGTCATTATAGAAACTTAAGGGAAAATAGAAAGAATATTCCGAAAAAAAAAAATTAACTATAATTGTTCCATTCCCCAGATAGAGCCACTCTTCATATCTCAGGGCATTCTTTCTGGTATATGTACACATATACAGATGCACACATATGTATACACACACATGCATATATAAATATATGCTATGCATAATACATGTATATGTATTTATAATATGCTATGTATAATACATGTATATGTATTATAAATACATATGTATTTATACATTGTATACATATTATACATTGTATACAAATATATTGTATATGTATCATAAATACATACACAACATGTATTACACATATCATATGATATATGATGGCACTACACTGTATCTACAATTTTATATCTAATAGTTTAAACCTAACATTACAATATTATCATCTTCCTAGATCATTAACGACTCTTCAATGTGACTTTAATGGCTTTAAAATATTTTATTACATATATGTAAACATCAGATTTATTTATTCCTCTATCATGGACATTAAAGTCGTGAATTTCTAATTTTACATGTGTATTAGTGAGATAAATTTTAAAATAAAATCCTTGAACATAGATCTTGATGAACCTACCTGAATATTTCCTGAGAATAAATTCCTAGGAGTTAAAATGCTGAGTAAAAGGCTGTGAATATTTTTAAGGCTCTTGATCAACATTGCCAAATTGCTCTTGAGGAAGGCATTACCAAGTTAGGCTATCTTTTTGGTTGCTTAATGAGCTTGGTTTGAATTATGTGTATGTAACAGGGAGCTTTAGCTGGCAGAGCTAAGGTCTAGACTGCCACATCCTCCCCCGAACACAAACATCAGCATCTGTCTGCACCCAGAGGTGCACAAGGGAGTTATATTATTTTGTACTGAGGAGAGCAGAAGGGGTCATCAGTAAAGGAGGGGCCAGGGGACAACAGAGGGGGGGGGTTCTGGTGTCTCTTCCCCAGCTGGTCCCGGCTTCTCTCCCCAAGGGGAAGAAGAGACAGCAGAGGCCTCTGGAGAGCAGATCTGCTTCAGATCTAGGATCGTTGGGAAAGGCTCACTCATTCTGTGTCTGCAGCAAGCCTAGCACCCCTCTCGCCCCCTGAGGTTTGGAAATTTGGGGAACCCTTGAAGGTAACATCATGCCTGGGACGGTGGCCTTCTTGAGGCAGACTGAGACAGCAGCAAGATGCCTGCTTGTTTATTCATGAGCACCAGCCTTGGATAGAGAGGAAGATGCCAATGACCCCAAGTGACCTGGTTTAGGGTGTCTGGGCTGATACCAGAAATAACTGGGAGTCCTTGGGGAGGAAGTTCAGATTATCCCTCTGATGGCAGCTCTGAGCCAACCCATCCTGAACCAATAGACAAATGAATTAGATATTCATAATTTTCGCCATAATTTTTCAGCATTTGATTGTTTTATCATGGCTGGAATCCATTCATCTATCCGTCCTCGTACTGGAAGGCTGAACGGCCCACATGGGGATCATGGCTTCCTCAACTACATCAACCCCAGTTGGGGAGAAAGTGCATGGGCTGCAGCGGCTCAACTACCAGACCTCAAACTCTGACTCCCAGTCCACAGCCCTAGAGCCCAAACCAAAGCTCTATCACATTCATATGCGTCTAACAGCTCAAACTGAGGGCTGGCTAAGTGCTTCACAATTTAGCAGTTACAAGAACAGGGAGAGCGTCAGAGTAAATTACACAGTTAGAAGGAGGACAAGTTTAGCAAAATTAAGAATAGTGCTTTAATTTACACTTCCCTAAAAATATAATTGTTTATTTAAGAAAGCTTTTTGCCTTGTGAACAGAAATTACCAAACGAAAATGCATTTTGACTCCATAAATGTATTGGCAGTTCACCAATCTAACATTACATAATAAAGACAAAGTCTAATCAATATTTTGATTTATGAAGGTCAAAAATCAAGGTACGAGGTGTTTCCTTGAAGTTCAAGGCTTCAAGAGATATGCTTTAGAAGGGAAGTCCAAATAACCACAAGTCATATATCATCATCTAATTGTTTTTGCCCCTATAGACATCAGTCGACATTTACTCTATGTTCTTCACCCACTTGGCCAGCAATCTAATAATAATAATAACAATAACCATAAATAACCACCAATTATCAAATACTTATTACTTGAATGTCTTGGCTCATTGAATACTTACATGGCTATGATGTGGGTCATATTCTTTTTCCCATGCAATTAATTTTCTTCTTGTGGTAAGAACATTAAACACAAGATTTACCCTCCTGATAAATATTTAAGTGCACAATGCTTTATTGTTGACTATAGGTACAATGCTGTATGGTAGATCTCCAGACCTTATTTATCTCGCTTGACTGAAACTTTATGCCCACTGATTAATAACTCCCCACTTTCTGCCTCTCCAACCCCTGGTAACCAATTACCATTCACACTCTGATTCCATGAATTTCACTATTTTAGAGACCTCATATAAGTGTAATCATGCAGTATTTGTCTATTACCGGTTTATTTCACTTGCAGTAGCTGTCCTCAAGGTTCATTCATGTCGTTGCATATTGCAGGATTTTCTCCTTTTTAAAGACTGAATAATATTCCATTGTATGGATGGACCACATTCTCTGTATGCATTCATCTATCCATGGACATTGTTTTAGGTTGTTTCCACATCTTGGATATGTGGGCAATATTATTAAGCCCTTTTCACAAATGAGATAACTGAGACTCAGAAAAGGCAACTCACCCACACTGAAATATTTGGTAACTTGCTCAAACCAGGTCTTGCCTACCACCGACTCCACACGCCTGATGTCCACCAAGCATTTGCAACCACAGGAATAAAAGTCACTGGGTGCACATTCTATTCTAGGTGCTTTATACACTGTATCTAGAACCGAGCAACCTCACGTGGCAGACAGCCGCCTGACATGAACCTTTATGAGGAAAGCCAAGTTAGTCAAGAGGGAAGCCCCGGCCCCAGCCCAAGCAGTCAAATTCCAAAGGCCTATTTCTGCTGTTCCAAGTTGTTCTTCTCCCTGCCTGCAAATAAAAACACCTAAGGGATTTTTTTTTGTTTTGTTTTGTTTTTTGAGACAGAGTCTCGCTGTGTGGCCCAGGCTGGAGTGCAGTGGCACAATCTCGGCTCACTGCAAGCTCCGCCTCCCG
>NW_012118821.1:5176547-5182308 GCF_000951035.1 Colobus angolensis palliatus | reverse complement strand
TTTTTAGTAGAGACGGGGTTTCACCGTGTTAGCCAGGATGGTCTCGATCTCCTGACCTCGTGATCCGCCTGCCTTGGCCTCCCAAAGTACTAGGATTACAGGCGTGAGCCACCTCGTCCGGCCGGATTTTTTTTAATGCTGGTACCCAGGCCTTTTCCTAAGAGTTTCTGATTCCATTGGTCCAGGGTGGGGCCCGAGCTTCTGCGTTTTATTTCAAAACCCTTCAGAAGAATCTAGCAGTTCACTGGGCAGCCGGCGCCGACAAGGGCTGCATGGCTCCCCTCATTCCTTACAGATCCCAGGCACTCCACGGGGCACATTCTGCCTCCAGGGGCTGCCAGGTTGCTAAGCAGTGACCGGGAAACCTCACCCAATAAGAGAATTGTTCGGACTGGGCGTTGGAGAGAGCCAAGCGAGGCCGTGGGGGGGACCCTGGGCCAGTGCGGTTTGGGAAGAGATGGGGATTGGCAGGAAAGGATTCCTTAGCGGAGGGGACGTTTGTGCTGAGTAAGAGTTCACCAAGAGAAAAGGGGGGAGAAAAGTAAACCTGCCATGCTAGCGCCTCCACTTCCCTTTCCTGCTAAACGAATGTGTAGACGTGATCCCCCAGAGGCACGGCGGGCTCCCTGCCCGCTCAGCCCTTCTCTGACTGGAGAGGAAAGCAGGTGTGCCCATCAGCCCAGGAGCTGCAGCCACCAGCCCCACGGCCTCGTGGATGAATTCAATTAAGCCAACTCAGGGAGTTCAATTTTTGCTTCAGTTCTAAAAAGACAAATGAGGATCTGGGTGAAGCATTGTTAGAGATTTTTCATTTTAATTGAGAAACTCACCCAGAGAGGCTGCCAGAGCCCAGATAATCAATCTCTTGGGCCGTGTGTGACAGGGCAGCCTTCGCGCCCCTATTCCATGGGGAGAAATCAGAACTTCCGGTGGACCCACAGGGGTCACAGGAAGTCCCCTTTGCACAGACGGGTCTCCATTGTTGGGAAGAACAGGGTGACATCCAATCAGCTTCTCCAGGTCCAAATCAATCACCTACATTTCAATTCCCTTTTCTAATCAAATGCCAGCTGCGAAAGAGCCTGGCCTCATCAAAATTCTGCTGTGATGGGTGTTGAAACTACAGGAATTAAGAACTAGGTCACCGTAGGGGAAGGCTGCTCTGTGGTTTCATTATCTAGGTTGCTGGAAAGCCCCCATCTCACAGGGATCCCCCTAGTCACCAGAGCACCGTGAGGCATGGATATTCAGCATCCAAAATGCATTTTTTGTGGGGATAGCAGCATATGTGGGGAAGAAACACAGAATCGGCTGTGGCCAGCAGGTCCATTCATGCGGTGAAGATCCCCCCAGACCCCTCCGGATGCCTACTGGGCATCAGGCCCCAGGAAACAAAGCTAAGTCAAGCTCAGCCCCTGCTTTGGAGAAACTGCTTCCTGGCGGCTGGGATGGAAACAAGCACCAGGGCCCGAGGACGCAGAATCAGAGGATGCCCAGGAGCCTCGGGTGAGGCTGGAGGGCCCAGCTGGGATGTGCAGGGAGGGACGCCTCAGGCTGTGAGGCTGAGCTGAGCTGAGCTGAGTGCAAAGGATGATGAGGAAGAGAAAAAGAAAAGAGAGCAAGATGGAGCTGGGGTGAGAGCAGAGAGATGCATCAGGGGGAGAAAGCAATGTGTCCAAAGACAGGAGACAGAGAGGCCCACTCCCTCTGTGGGAGGTGGAAGTGGGGCAGTGGGACTTCTTTGAGCCCATGTGCTGTCCTAGGGAGGCAGAACTGTGCCCTAAGACACCAGAGACTTGTTGGATGACTTTCTGGCAAAGGCAGAACCTGATCAGATGCATGTTTCTGAAAGGATGGTGCGAGCAGCCTGCAGCCCAGGATCGGGGTGAGAGGCTGCAGGATCACAGTGGGCAGCTGGGCTGCCCTGGGGAAGGCACTGACTTGACTGGAGGGATGCAGGCTCACCAAGTTGGAGGCTGCATGTGAGAAGGAGGGAGGAGAGCTCCAGGACAATCACAGATGATCATCATGGGCACGTGCCGCCTACGCTGTACCCACTAAGCACTTAGCTTGCATTATTTTATCACCTTCAAAATCCCTTGCCACAGGAGCTGCTATTGTCCCCATTTTGCAGATAAGAAAACAAAGACAAAAAGCAGCTGAGACCACAGAGCGATGACATCCAGTACAAGGCCTTCTGCTTCCAGGGTCCCCTGTTAACCATAGCCTAGCGTGCCCATCCAAGGCTGGCCGGTGGTGGCCAGCTTGCACAGCAGGGTGGATGGCAGGGCCAGTCATGGGGAAGGAGGGCACTAAAGGAGAAGGTCCGAGCTGAGACATCAGTGGAAGATCCAGGGTGACAGGCAATACTGCCCAGTGGAATTTTGTGCTGTGTTCTAGAATGTTCTGTAACTCTGCCCTGATACATTAGCCAGGAGTCGCATATGTGAAATATGGCTAGTGCAAGTGAGGGGCTGAGTTTTAAACTTCATTTCATTGTAATTAACGTTCATTACCACATGTACAACTGGCTACCATGCCCATTGCGGCAGATCTAGGGTTTGCAGATAGCAAGCAATATACTTTATGCATCTAAAGCTCAGGAAGGCACCTGGGCTAGTGATGTATGAACAATAGTTTCTGCTTAGAAGCTCCAGGTACTTCCGGCTGGTATCATGCATTCCTATTTCGTAAGAAAACTAAGGCTTGTGGATGTTAAGCAAGGCCCCACATTCGTACATGGATGACCCAGGCAGAGCACAGGGAAATCCAATTCTGAAGCCCATTTGTTTACCACCACCCCCAATTCCACCCCCAAGTTTTCCATAGTACAGGATAAGAATACAGGCCTCTGGGTTTGGGGACCACCACTTATAGGTGAAATCACAGGGGTGCATGCAATCACTCAAGGTGTGTGCAGAATCTAAGAAAAGGTGCTAAGGAAAGAGTCCAAGGGGACATGGAAAAGAGAAAAGGCCCCTGAGGGACCTCAGAAGAAATACCCGAAAAATAGGAGGAAGATATGCTCTCATTCATTTTACCAAGCACCAAGCATCCACTCTCTCATTTCTAGCAAATGAAAAAGCAATCGCCTGGTCCTCAGTGAGTCCTGTTCACTGAGGGCCACACCACAAGGCAGAAGTCAAACCACCACCTGGGACAGAGGCCCATGCAGGGCCAGTGCCAGGGCAGGAAAGTGAGAGCTGGCTCTGGCTGATCTGACCCTGGAAGGCTTCCTGGAGGAGGCAAGTAGGATTCTTAGAAGCTACTATCCCATGCACTGGAGAACTCCCTTGGAATGGAGTGGAACTGTTCCACTGAATACGTTAAGTGAATTCCTAGTACAGCATAAAGTCAACGTAAATGTAAGCTTCTGGAGGTTGCCTCAGTAAGATCAATGCACTACTGAGGAATGATATGAAAAGTGCCAGTAAGTGGTCTCCATGAGGTCATTATTTTTATTGAATCATAAAATATTAAGCAGTTCTGTTTTATTTTTAAAAAGAGAAACTCAAGAGATGAACTAGAAACAAGCCAAGTGAAGTTTGTTTGTTAGTTCCATTAAAATATTACCTGCCAGAGGAAAGAATGTACTGTAATTATCATCTATGCTCAATGCATGCTAAATACCATCCACATGTGACCAGGGGTTTATATTCTTTTCAACTTCTCTGCTGCTATTTTAACTATTTCAGGGAAACAAGCTGTAGAAAGTCAAATTAGGGTTTAAAGAAATGAGACTTGGGCTCAAAGATAGTCTCATTGCCCCGATTTCATTGTTTCAAATATACGATTTTATTTTGAGACGAAAGTTTAATTAGGCAGAGGTGGATCACTAAATTCTTTGACTTCAGAATCGTACTTTCTGCAAGATTTCACCTGTGAAATTCACAGCCTTTAATTACTGCCACACATGTTAAAAGAGAGAACCTTTCTTCTGAATGGCTAATAATGTTATTATAAGAGGTAATTACAGAGCAGGTATCTGTGGTCAGTAACACCAAAGTATGTAGACGGCAATATTCTGCTTTTTGAACTTTGAAGGCAATTTGTTAGGGAAACACTTTCTCCCCCAAACAATGTTGATGTTTTGGATTCGTTGGTCTTTTCTGATCTTTTTTTTTTTTTTTTAAGAAAGAAAAAAAGAAACATTTAGAAATCAGTCCTTTACTGGATGAATTTCTTCACTTCCCAGAAAGCAAGAAAACAATTGTTTCCTGTAATTGGACAGTTTGATTGGAGGCAGGTGGTGCTGAGCTGAGGAAACTGGAGCCACAAAGCCAATTTTGGCTTCAAGCACATTCCCTTTAGTTCTAAGTTCCAGCAGTACAACATGTAAATTGGCTTCACAAAAGCCGACTATAAATTTAGTTCCCGTTTCTCTAACAAGCACCTTATCAGCGATGAAGAGTTTTGGCAAATGGGGACAGCGTACAGATGATGAGACGCGGTTAGAAAGCTGCCCTGAGATACCCCGGCACTAATTTCTTGAACACGTTCTTGCTACAACAAAGCAGGAATTTATGAGAGATCCTGGGAGCCATCGTGTGCCATCTTTTTAAACTATGGTGATTTTTTCTTTTTTCAGGTTAACTGGCCTTTGTGTTGCTCATGTTGCATTATCTTGAGTTAATATTTGCTCTCCATATTTTCAAATAACAGGCCAAGTCAACATGGTGTTGCAGACTGCAAACATCAGCCCTGAGTAAGGCCCAAATTTCAAGGTCTGAGAAATAAATGGGAGTCGTTTATTATTCCCTGCTGCTTTCACCCAGTCTCTGAGCCCTCTCCTCCTTTCTCTTCCCATGTGCTGGTTCATTTGTTTTTACCCCTTGCAGGGCAGCTGAGAAGCAATATTCCTCTTTTACAGACGGAGAAGCTGAGCCCCACAGAGGTTAACTGCTTTGGCCAATGTCACACAGTCAGTCAGGAGCAGAGAAGTAATGGGCCCAAGTGCCAGCTTCCCAGCTCACTGCTCCAGCTACGTGTTAATTAGTTTCCTCCCTACTGTAAATCCATAAATTAAAATAGCCATTTATAAGAGACATGGGGGTTTCTAATAAATGGAGGTGCATTCTTGGAGGAAAGGCAGGAGGAAATTTATCTGGCAATTCTATCCAGTTATTTATCTTTATATACTCTCTATATTAAATCACTTACTGTAAAGGTCCAGCATGTTTTATTATTAACTTCTGACCATGCTTAAATTTTTAGAAATGTTAATCTAATTTCTAGATGAGATTTGAGTTTCTTATTATTTTTAGAACTTGGAAATAACCTTTTCTGATCCCAATAGATTAATGGCTGAAATGATAACTTCATTCTCAGATAAATTTCACCAGTCAGTCTGCCTTTCTGTGCAGAATTATTTTACAAAAACAGATTGCAGAGTTTGCTGAGTGCCTCGGAATTGCAACACTCTTGTTTTTCAAGGCGATTACATCCAAGGAAATGCCACTACCTTTTCCTCTCCAAGCCAGGGGTACCTGCAGTTCAAAATGTTGACTTCACTGAGAGTCGCAGGATCTAAGCACTGGAGGCTCAGGTGAATGGAGGTCTTCTAGAGTGATGAGGACATTTTTGCTTTTAATCGTTGGCTAAAGATACTCTCTACAGACATGCTAGTCTGAAAAGGAGATAATTTCTCTTATTTTTTTTTTTTGAAACAGGTCTCACTCTATCGCTCAGGCTGGAGTGCAGTGGCGTGATCTCGGCTCACTGCAAGCTCCGCCTCCTGGGTTCACACCATTCTCCTGCCTCA
>NW_012118821.1:5149566-5176497 GCF_000951035.1 Colobus angolensis palliatus | reverse complement strand
AGGCGCCCACCACTGTGCCTGGCTAATTTTTTTGTATTTTTTAGTAGAGACAGGGTTTCACCGTGTTAGCCAGGATGGTCTTGATCTCTGACCTCATAATCTGCCTGCCTCGGCCTCCCAAAGTGCTGGGATTACAGGCGTGAGCCACCACGTCTGGCCCAAAAAGGAGATGATTTCTCTCCCAGCCTGTTGGAGAGGGAATTCTCCCGCCCATTTTTATGTTGTGATTACCCTGTCCTGCCCCAGATGAACAGCTTCGTGTGGCTGCCACCCAGGGCTGCTGGGGCAGCAGAGAGGAAGAGAAGACAAGCTCGCAAATACTGTGAACATTTTCTGAAAAGGAATGCGCGCTGATTAAACCTGTCAGAAGGCAGACTGAGTTTGCACAAGGAGTGCTGGTTGATAGATAACTCAGAAATCTTGGCAACAATACAGAATCAATATTTTTACAGAGGTGGCACCATCTTAAACAATGTCCTTAGTGTGCAAGACACAGGCAGCCCTTCTATTACTATCCAGCGAGGGTGACTTTTTCCTCCACCTCCTCTGAACAAACAGGCTGATGAAGGAGCCAGAATGGAGGTGGGAGGGAGACGGGTTGGGCAGGACACAGTGGGAAACCGGAAAGTGATTTTAACGATCTCTTTCAATAACGCAGCCATCTCCCTCAACTAGATGTGAATCTGGCCAAGCCAGGTTAAAACAGGTTGCCGTGCTAAGCTGGAACCAGCTCCTCAGTTCTGTTTGTTTATCCTAACGTGTGTAGAAGTAGCTACACAAACCTCAGTTTAACCACACGCAGTCAGCAGCACTTCGCGTTTCTCCTCAATCAGACACAAGACCGTCAGAGTTACTGCACTGCCATTGACAAGTGCAACCTTGGCAGCATCAATGTCCCTGCCTCCTTCCTCCTCTCTGACCTGAGCACCTCCTCTGCAATATTCTCCCTGTTCACCCACAAGGACTTTCACACACGCTGTCCCTTAAAGAAAAAAAAAAAAAAAAAACTCTTTGTATAATAGCATGTCTTCCCAAACCTGTATCTCTTCCCAGAAAAAAAAAAAAGAATTGAAGCTTTTGTCAACCCAGTCCACAGGTTATCAGAGCTGGGGGGGGATCCATCTGGAGCAAGGTGAAAACAGCAGCCCCCCGATGGTGCAAACATTGGCAGGGGGCAGTGAGCTGAGATGTGGCCCATGCCCACCACTGGGGGCTCGAGGCCAAGGTGAAGCACCAGGGGAGAGGGTCATCAGATGGTGGCATCTGTGTACCCCACCCCCGGGGGATTCACTTCCTGGAGCTGCCATGACAAGGCCGCCAGCTGGGCAGCTTAAAACAAGAGAAACACATCTTCTCACAGTTCTGGAGGCCAGAAGTGCAACATCAAGGTATTGGCAGGGCCCTGCCCCCTTTGATCCCTGTGGAAGAGAATCATGCCTCCCTCTCTGGCCACTGGTATGGCCGATAGTCCCTGGCTTCCCTGGCCTGCAGCTGCAGTGCCTCTGTCCCGGCCTCTGTCCTCACATGGCATCTCCCTGTTTCTCTATGCCTTCCCCTCCTCTTACAAGGACACTTTACTCCAATATCTCATCTTAACTAATTACCCCCAGCCCTATTTCTAAATGAGGCCACATTCTGAGGCACCAGGGGTTGGGACTGCCACATAGCTTTTGCAGTGGGGTTGGGGAGCATGATTCAGTCCATGACATCCAGCCCCACCTTGCAGTGGCTCCTCTCCTCACAGAATAAAATCCACATCCATGGTCTTGCCTTCCATGAGCTGGCGACTTTCCAGGCTCACCTCCTGACATCCTCCTTGTGTTCCAACCCAGGCCTTCCCTCCCTTTCAAGGCTGCCTCTGCACTTCCTAATGCTGTTCCTTCCTCCAGGAATGTCCGTCCTCATCCAGCTTCAGTGCCCGCCTCTCCCTGGAGTTTCCTTACATGTCCTCAGCTACAAAGAAACAGAGCTCCATGTCCCTTGCCTTGATTTTCTCTTAAGGGATTTACCATGTTCTACTTCATGTCCTAATAGTAAATGGTGTGATTTTTCTTTGACCCCTGTGGGCAACTTAGAGCTGAAATGTGCCCTCATAGTGCCTGTCAAGCGGCAGATACTCAATGAGTGTTTCACGTAGCTGGCAGATCTGACACACTCAACCTGGCATGGGTGCTGACATTAGGACTTCTGGACCCTTGGAAGGAGGAAGACAGGAGGAGGGTGCTCTGGAGTGGCGAGAGGTGCAAGGCAAAAGAGGATGATGACCCTGGAACAATCTTACTTTCCTCACATCTGCACTTACTACTTAGAACCTTGGGCTTCAACAGCACTGGCCGGCGGTGGTGACGGACGGGTGGTGAACTGAGCCACAGAGAGTTGGCCCTGAGTGCTGGTGAACAGCGCTGGCTCTTCGGAATCCTGAGGCTGTGGAGAATTTCTGCAAGGATGAGTCACCACCTTCCAGAAGGATCCTCTGGCCACTGCAGAGCTGCTTCTGAACCAGCCCCAGGTACCATCTTGTGGTGAACTGGTCTCTGAGCTCCCCGAGAGGAGCGCGGATGCTGAGCTACAGAGGGAATGGCTGGAGGACACCAGCTGCAGTTGTTCCTGAACCCGCCACACGTGAGAGCACGCTGCTGTGTTAGATGGAGGATAGGCTGGGACATCGGGGTGCTCAGGGTCCACCCCAGAACTGCTCACTGCCCAGGGACACCAAGCTGTCCACTCAGTTGTTTCCTGTCAGCTTCCTTGGGGGTGGTGGGTGATCATCTGCCTGCCGAGAGCTGGGGGTGGTGGGTGATCATCTGCCTGCCGAGGGCTGGGGGTGGTGGGTGATCATCCGCCTGCCAAGGGCTGGGGGTGGTGGGTGATCATCTGCCTGCCAAGGGCTGGCATTACAACAGATGGTATGTGTGAAGTCCCCACACGCTTCTTGCCGCACGATGGGTGCTCAGGGGATGGTCAGTATTGTGGCTTATCTCATTGCTTCCAACAGTCAAGTTGTTGGCATCCCCAACCAGCCGAATGTGCCTTCCTGGGCTTCTGAAAAGTGTCAGGAGAGTAGGGAACTCTCAGTAGGGGCTGGCAGGTCCATCCTGCAGCCACCACTCTTTCTCCCAGAATCCACCCACTGCCCAGACTGAGAAAAGTCAGTCTCCTCTCCAATTCTCCTTTCCTCATCTTCATAGATACAGAGTCTCCCCTTGCAATATCTTTGCATCCTTCCATCCCTTTCTTTCCCCCCAACACAGTAACCTTCCCCAAATGCCTGACCAGCAAACCTTCCAGCAGCATGCCAGTCAATTCATGTTCGCAACTTGTATGGAGCCCCTCCCAGTCCAGTTAGCTTCAGGAGTAAGGAAGCCACACCAGCCCTGCTGTTCAGAGATCACTGTCCAGCTGGGGAGGAGAACCCAGCAGCCAAGGTCCTGCACAGCCCTGGCCTGACATCACTCTTCTGCCTCGTGTCAATCTCTCTCCCCACCACAGCAAAGAGAGCTGCTGCTAGCCCTGAAATAGACCTGGTAGAGCTTTCCAGCCTCTGGGTTTTCTTCCCATCAGGCTTTCTGCCTGGATTTCTGGCCTCACACCTTTCTAGGTGTCCAAATCCCACCCATAATCAAAGCCCTTTGAGCTCATTCATTTTCCAACATTTCCTGGCAACTCTAATGCCAAGTAATCCTGCCTCCTTCAACCTCATCCCTCAGTGCAGCTCAGATCGTTAGTTGGCACCTATAGTTATTAAGCTTTTGATGTAAATGTCTCTTCCTCTCCAACTAAAATGCAAGGGCGCTGGCCATGGGGCTGGAGCCGAGTCTCGTCCTCTGGTGTCAGCAGTGACTGAAGGACATGGCAGGGCTCCCCAGGGCACAACCCTTCCCCTGACCAGGGATTGTAACCAAGGACACACCTCCACAGGAAACAGTCCTACTCCAACCACTGTGCTCTTCAGCCCTCTGTTTAGTTTGGATGGATTTCTACCTATGTCCTTCCTTATCAGGCAGGAGGCAGCTGGCCGGGAGGGCTGCTCCTTCCTGCTCCCTGTGAAAGGCCTGGGGAATCCACCAGATCCCTGGGCCCCATCAGATTTGGAAATTCCCAGTGTCAGAATCTCCTCCTTACACTTTATCCCATCAAGAGGTCGTCTGACTTTTTCTTAAATTTCTCCAGTGTTGGGCTGTTCCCCAACCATGAAGGCAGGTCATTCCCTTCAAAGACAGCCCTAATACAGCCCTAATTGTTGGAGAGGAAATCCTGTTTGTGGAGCTCTTGGTGCACAATGGCTAGTCCAGGTGTCTCTTTAGCCCATACAACTACCTTGCGAATTATACACTACGTTCCCCTCTCCATTAAATAAGAGGAAGCCAGGGCTCAGGAAAATTCAGGCAACCTGAGTCTCACACGCATACATGATACAGTCTGAAGTATAGCTGATCTCAAGGCCATCCGTCTTTTCTTAACTTCAAGTTTATTACTGATCTTCTTATTAATAATAAAGTGCCTCATTTTCATTGGGCCAAATTTTACCATGGTATATTTACCACCCTCTGACTTGTGTTCTACATCTTGGCCCACGAATGACTATTTTATCCCTTTTTCGTGATCATCCTTCAGACATTGAGAAGTCATCAGCCTGTCCCTCTGACCCATCTGTGTGTTTCCGGAGCAGAAGCAAGCAGTCACCTGCAGGAACGGTGCATGTATAACAGGGACCCTTCTAAGCCTGGCCTCAACGACCCAGCTCCTGAGAGCATAACTGCCTTTTTAATTTTTTTTTTTTTAATTTCAACTTTTGTTTTAGATTCGGGGGCACACGTGCAGATTTGTTACATTGGTACACTGCATGATACTGAGGTTCTGGGTATGATTGATGCTGTCACCCCACTGGTAAGCGTAGTACCCAGCAGTTTTTCGATCCTGGCCTCCCTCCCTGTCCCCTCTAGTAGTCCCCGGGGTCTACTGTTGCCATCTTTATGTACATGAATGCCCATTGCCCAGCTCCCCCTTATAAGTGAGAACAAGCAGGATTTGGTTTTCTGTTCCTGCATCAATTCACACAGGATAAAGGCCTCCAGCTGCATCCATGTTGCAGTGAAGGACATGACTTTATTCTCTTTTATGGCTGTGTAGTATTCCATGGTGTATATGTACCACATTTTCTTTATCCAGTCTACTGTTGATGGGCACCTGGGTTGATTCCATGTCTTTTGCTATTGTGAACAGTACAGCATAATTTCTTGAAAGCCATGGCTAATGTCAGTCTTTCCAGAGGACAGAATAAACAAGTGCATATCAGTGCCCTTAAGATTGGTTTCAGGAAAGTGGAGCTGTTGATATGATGTCATTTCAGGGCCTCCCTCCCTGGAAGCGACCACAACCCCTGCTGCCATGTGACTCTCTCTTCTCTCATCCCTGAAAAGGAAGAACGAAGTCTTCTACTGGGGAGAAGGTCAGAGCACAAAGTCCAGGGAGAGAAATCACAGAGGCCAAGAGCCTCCCAAAGAAGTGAATATTGATCCATGTTTCCTTGAGCAGAGCATGTTGGGAGAAGAACCCCATCTGGGCTTGGAGGTGGCAGCCCAGCAGCAGGAAGGGAGAACTGAGGTGGGAGGACATCTGCACATGTCCCTGAGAGTCTCACTACTGACACCTGTCAGCGACCTGGGATTCTCTGGGCCTGTCCACTGGGATCTTGTTGTCAACCTGAAGCTTCCTTTCTGCGTGACTCTGGAACAGCTCATGGCACATAGACATTGCTGCAAATTCTGGCTCCTCCAAACCAGGCCAAGATCATCCAATACACCCAGTCATTCATCAAGACATACATGTCTGGCAAGCTATTGCTTTTTGCCTGTCACTGTGTGAGAGCAGTGAGGTGGGTCCGCTACAGGTTAACATAACAGAATGAGCTCGTCCTGGCTTTGCAGCCAGACCTGGTTCCTGTCCAGATTTACTGACTTGCTGCATGACTTTAGGCACCCCCTATAGCCTCATCTGCAAAATGAGGATGAGGATGGAGACCACATCCCAGAGTGAGGTAAAGGTTAAATGAAGAGGATGTTAAAGCCTTGCCGCATAGGAAATATTCCAGTGTTAGTTCTTTTCCCTCTGATCTCACGCACCTCAGAGACCAGCCAATTACTGGCTGTTCATGACAATCTTTTATTCTCAGTTAATAGTCCTGATACATCATTCAACAGATATTAGGAACCTAGAGGCACATGTATGGTATCCTTGTGAGAGATCACGTAATATTTTAAAGTATTTCCTTTCTTCTGTATGATTGTCACCCCACTTCTATTTAGTTTACTTCCACTTTTAACTTCCTGGTTTTCTTAAATTCCACAATATTTATCATAATTTTATCTACTGACATGTACAGTGTCAGACCCACCCAGAAACATACTGGGGCCTCATTCACCTCACCATAGGATGTCTGTGTTTTCAACAAGGTTGCTTGGGCCATTTGACAAATGATATATCACCATGCCTTCTCCTTCCACTGAGAGGAGTATAGAGAAGTGGTTGATAGTGTGTGTCCTAGAACTGGATCACCTGAAGCAGATTCCAGCTCTGCTTTTTACAAGCTGTGTGCAAGTCACCTAATATCTTTAGGCTTGGGATCGTCATCTGTAAAAATGGCAAGTAATGATCACTAATTTGTGGGCTGCTCCCGGGAATTAATGCCATCCTGCAAGCCCAGTGCATGGCACAGAGTAAGTGATCAATATACTGTAGATATTGATGCTCTTTACTCTTGATACTTGTGCAGTCTCTACTGCCTACACATTTGTGTGGAGTGTCAAGTGGAAAGCCAAAAGAACAGGAGAGAGGAAAAGCCAACTGGCGTCCTGCACTTGACAGCACAGACCCCAGCGAGGCAGCCCTTCTTATGCCTGCTGGAAGGGACCCCAGTCAGATCACACACTGCCTTGGGAAAGCATTGTTCCTATCACATGAGCCAGGTGAGAGGGGAAGAGAGCGCACAGGAGCGGCCACGCAGCTTCCTTCGGAAATTAACAAGTGCTGCACAGTCTCTGCATAGCCATAAAAGAACCTCTGCGATCCCCTTCAGACCTGTGAGCTGCCAGAGGGATCTTCTTGAGCCTCAGGGCTCATGGCTGGCCTCAGCCTGCAGAAGTAGAACTTGGTGCCCTTGGACCAGCTGGCATCTGGTTTCCCCAAGGCACCCAGCCCTCTGTACTCCCCGGATCCCGCTGCTGCCACGTGACAGCTTCAAGAGCCAGGCCTCGCCTCCCTCCCAATTAGTTCGTTGTGGGAAGGCTCCTGACGCAAACAGGGATCCCATGCTATTGTCCTTTGCTCAGCACATCCCTTAAATGTGGCCCCCATGTGCCCCGAGCCTTTAAGAGAAGTTGGGGCTGGCTGCCTCTGTGCTCCCTAGTGCCCAGCACCCACTGTCTCAGCCCTCACACAACCACATCCTCACCGCTCCCTCACTCTGATGTCCCCTCCTAGATATAGAAGGTCCTAAGAGCAGGAGTTGCATTTTCTAATCCACATATTCTAACCAATGTAGATGCTGGATAAATGAGCGAAAGAACACAGGGAGGGAAGGCAAGGAGGGAAGGAGCGAGAGTGAAATGAGATAGAGGTTCCTAGAAGGTGGATCACCTTTCTGCCTGTGACCTCTGCTGGTCTTGTTCCTGTCTGTTGCTGAGTCCTTGCCAACCAAGCGCTGCAATTCACGACCTGCGTACCCTTCTTTTCCTCTGCAACTGAAGGAAGAGACTTGTCAGAATAGTTCTGACCTAGTATATTTAACCAGAGAAAGAAATTACTGCTCACTTCTAAGTGCTTCTTGACATAATCCTTTGGCAAACAATGCATTAGAAGCCACAAGTAACAGAACAGTGAGCCTGTGTACTCAGGCTGTTGAGCAAACCTTGACCTGAGTCACTAGAAATGGAACACTGTTCCAGTTTTTTGAATTGGAGCAGCTGTAGCTCAAATTTCAGCGGGGCAGAGGAGGTGGGCGGGAACATCAAAACATGGGGTTCTTAGAACTAAACTCCTAAGTCCCAGGTACTGCACATCTGAACCACAGGTAGTACACACCTGAGTGCCAGGTAATGCAGGTGATGCACACCTGAGCCCCAGGTAGTACAGATGATAATGCACACCTCAGCCACAGGTAGCAAAGGCAGTTCACAACTGAACCCCAGGGTACCGTACACCTGAGTCCCGAGGTGTTGTAACCCTGAGTCTCTGGATGCTGCGCCCCTGGCTGCCAGGGGTCTATACCTCTTGAGTCCTGGGGTGCTGCAGGCTTGATGCCTACCTGGTAGTAAGTCACTTCACCAGAGAACCCACACTTCAGAGTCTGACAGTCTGAGACGCACTGTTACAACCCTTGCTCATGTGATTCTCACCACAGTCCTGTCAGCTAGTGCCATCACTTGCACTTTACAGAAGGGGAAACCGAGGCCCAGGGAACTTAAGCACCTTACCCAAGATCACCTGTAAGGGGGTGATAGCGCCAGGACGCCAGTCCAGGCCTTTGGATTCCAGACCTCACATTCTGCCTGCCTGAGCCACTCATCCTGCTGATGAGAATATAAGTCGACGCACACTTTGAAAAGGCGCTTATAGCCATGTATAGCCAAAGGACTTGAAATAAATATGTTCAGTACTTTGACCTGTTAAGTACCTTCTGGGAAGCCATCCAAATGAAATACCCCAGAATATGGGAAAAAAGCTTTCTTCACAAAGATGTTCATTGCTTTATTATTTATTGAGAATATACTATATTCTAAAAACTTGCAAATTGTCTAAAATATTCAGCAGTAGGAAAGTGGCAAGCACATTAAAATATGTATATTAAACTATGCATTTATTTAAAAGATGCTATTTAGAAAAATACAGTAAAAATGTGGGAAAATAGATTAAAACTTTAAATGAGAACAGCAAGCTGCGAACCTGGATATATACTATTATTTGAATATATATTATTATTCTACACATTTATTTAAAACCATTTATTGAGCACCATCTGCATACCAATGCACTCTACAGGTATCAAGGATAAAATGGAAAATGAAAAAAAAAAAACGTAGATTGTATCTACTGAAGCCTACAATCAATGGGTAATTACAACTATGTGAGAAAACTAATCGGTAGGAAAAAACAGACCAAAACAAAATCTACCAAAAAGTAATGTAGTTAATTTCTGATTATGAAAATACAGGTAGTTGTTTTTTCTTCTCTTTTTGTTCTTTTGCATTTTTGAACTTTCAGCAATGAACAAGTGTTGCTTTTTGAAAATAAGACTTTATCTTCATTCTTTCTTTCTTTCTTTTTTTTTTTTTGAGATGGAGTTTCGTTCTTGTTGTCTAGGCTAGAATGCAATGGCTTGATCTCAGCTCACCACAACCTCCACCTCCTGAGTTCAAGCGATTCTCCTGCCTCAGCCTCCAGAGTAGCTGGGATTACAGGCATGCACCACCACACCCGGCTAATTTTGTATTTTTAGTAGAGACAGGGTTTCTCCATGTTGATCAGGCTGGTCTCAAAACTCCTGACCTCAGGTGATCCACCCACCTTGGCCTTCCAAAGTGCTGGGATTACAGGCATGAGCCACCATGCCTGGCCTGACTTTATTTTCTTAAAGACATTTTTCCTCTTGTATCTCCCGCCTGGTCCACACCTAAGGCTCTTGGATGGACTCCCGTTGCCAGGCTGAGAATGTCTTTGTATGTCCCTGTTAGCTGGCCTGATGCCTGCCAGGTCATGGGAATTCAGCAAGTGACCCCAGTGGGGGCAGTGTGGCCATCTGAAGAGGCCTCAGCTTTGCAGGACACAGAGTGAATGACCCCAGCTCAGCTCCTTTCTGGCTGAGCAACGGTGGGCCCGCCGTCCTCAAGCCCCTCTGCATTCATCTTGTGGGATGAACACCCCCACAGAGGGTATGGACAGACTTTGTGTGCACAGTGGGCACCCTATTAGTGAAGGTTATTATTTGTTGAACTTGGTTGAACCCAGGCCACCTACAGCAGCTGCCCTAGTCCAATCCTTCTGTTCTTACTTCCACTTGACAAGTGTCACTAAGCCCATGTATCAGACCATCTCCGAAGAGTAATGCTGGGGTGTTCGATGGTGATGACAATGATGTCCAAGGATCTGTTAAGCCACATCCACATGGCCTGGCAGTGGCTGCATCTCCCTCCCAAGAAAGACCCCAGAGCAAGTCCCTTAGGAACACTCCCTCTCTAGGAATGCGCTGCCATGGGAAAACCATGGCAGGGGCTACCAGGTCTAGGAAGTTCTCAGCACACGTGGGCTGGGGAGGCACTTGACCTTCCATGCCCAGCACCTTCTGTGGAAGGCGTGATGCACTGCCAGCTCTGCTTCCCCTCCTCTGCGCTCCTCACCTGGGCAACCTAAAGAAAGTGCGTGTGGAATTGGCTCCGCATCCATGGTGGAGCATCAACAATGCTGGTGATGAGGATAATTTTCAGATGAGTTGAGATGAGCCTGCTGCATTTCTCTCTGACCTTCGCTGTCATTTTCACACAATAGGTGGATGATAACGTTGAACTGTGTCTAAGAGCTCCTCCAGACAGACAGGAATGAACAAAGGCAGCACGAACCCAAACAAATAGAAGCAATTTCGGCTGCAGAAGTCCCTCAGGGCTTAAAAGCATTGTTTGCTACGCATTAGGCATTTCTGGGTCTGAAGAGAATCTTTTCTCTCTCCCTTTCCTATTTCTCAAATGAGGATGATCTAGGGAAAAATATCAGGGGAGTGGAGGTCAGGAGAGGAGTGTGTGGATTCGGCTCTGCCTGGGGCAAGGCGCTTTTTCTCTCTGGCCCCCCATCCCCCCGTTTCCATCTGTAATAAGGCACAGGCTGGACCAGACATGCCTCCAGTGCCTGCTAGCTCCGCCAATGAGGACCGTGAATAACAGTCATTCCCATTCCCATTTTACTGGCTTCTGAACATGAGAAAATCATTGCCAATTTTTCTCTTTGCTCTTTCAACACTACTGTGATGGTTATAGTGAGTGTCAACTTGACCGGATTGAAGGATGCAAAGCATTGGTCCTGGGTGTGTATGTGAGGGTGTTGCCAAAGGAGATGAACATTTGAGTCAGTGGACTGGGAGAGGCAGACCCTCCCTCTATCTCGGTGGGCGCCATCTAATCAGCTGCCAGTGTGGCTAGGATAAAGCAGGCAGAGGAACCTGGAAGGACTAGACTTGCCGAGTCTTCCAGCCTTCATCTTTCTCCTGTGCTGGATGCTTTCCTGCCCTTGAACATCAGACTCCAAGTTCTTCAGTTTTTGGACTCTTGGACTTCCACCAGTGGCTTGCCAGGGGCTCTCAGGCCTTCGGACACAGACTGAAGGCTGCACTGTCGGCTTCCCTACTTTTGAGATCTGGGAACTCAGACTGGCTTCCCTGCTCCTCAGCTTGCAGATGGCCTATTGTGGGACTTCACCTTGTGACTGTGTGAGTCAATTCTCCTTAATAAACTCTCTTTTATATATACATCTGTCCTATTAGTCCTGTCTCTCTAGAGAACCCTGACTAGTGCAACTACTTAATAGGCCATCTTGCTTTCCTTCTGCCACACTTAACCTGCTCAGAGGGCAAAACCTGCCAGGGATGTGGAACTCTGTGCGGCAGGCGAACCCACCAGCCTCCCACACAAGGCACCCGAGAGGGGTTAGTGGTAGAAAGGAAAGGGGCTAACTTTCCTTTAGTTAGTGGTAGAAAGAGGGGTTAGTGGTAGAAAGGAAAGTTGTCTCCTGGATAGATAAACACCAGTTCCAAGTCCTCAGGCCCCAGAAACCTCTCAGGACCCAATCTCATTTGTTCAACTCCAAGTCAACCATGACCCACGGAAAGCTCATGAGTTCATGGTGGCCAGCAGGCAAGAAACAACGTTGCTATACACTGGTGTTTGCCATCGGTGGAAATCCATACTATGGAATGACCTCATCTGTGTTCATCAGCTCCAGCTGCCCTAACAAAGTACCACACGGGAGCCTGAAAACAACAGAGATGCATTTCTCACAGTTCCAGAGGCGGGAAGTCCGAGATCAAGGTGCTGGGCTGGCAGGGCTGATTCCTCCCAAGGCCTCTCTCTCTGGACTGCAGAGGCTGATTCCTCCCTCTGTCCTCACATGGTCGTCTCTTTGTGCGTATCTGTGTCCTAATCACTATTCTTACAAGGAGACCAGTCACAGCAGATTAGGACCCACCCTAATGACCTCATTTTAATTTAATTAGCCTCTTTAAAGACCTAGGCCTTCTATCTCCAAATATAGTCCCATTGTGAGGTACTGAAGGTTAAGACTTCTCATGTGGTTTGAAGGGACACAGCTCAACTTGTAACATCCAAACTGCCATTTTACAGATTTCAGAGCAAATTGGTGACAGAGGCCAGAATGGAGTGCCCATCCCCAGTCCTGACGCCTCTGCCTCTCCTGCATCCCTCCAGTCACGCTCTGCCCCCCAGCAGCCCGGCAGTCCTAGTCCATCCTGAATGAAGTTTCTATTGCTCTGTTGCTGAAGAGTATTGGATTTAAAAATGAAAAGCTCACTTACCAGCTGGGAGGCCTCTGACAACTCCCTTAAAGCTCCCAAAGCCTGAACTTCTTTGTCCACAGAAGGGTGAGGTTAATCCTACATTCATAAAACTTGCAGTCTGCATAGAGTCTGCGTAGAGTCTGCACGAGCCTGCACCTCGGGGTGAGGACAGGGAGGGAGGGTGCATCCAGTCAAACAAAAGTGTCAATAGCACTCCTAGGCAGTGTGGAAACTTGCTGAGAATACACTTTCTACATCTCTGGAAGTTTAATTTTACAATAATTAAAGTTAAATCATAGATAATCCAGACCAGACTCGGTTGGCCTCTTTGAATTTCTACGTGTCTGTGAGAGAAAATGCTGTGACTCTTCTAGAGGGTTCCAGACTACAGACCCCCCATGAGACAGATACACCCGTGAATAGGCCCAGCAGCCAGCTTTCCAGGTCCTCTCTGCGTGGGTCGCTTCCTAACACGGTTTGGATGTGTGTCCCTGCCCAAATCTCATGTTGAAATGGAATCCCCAGTGTTGGAGGTGGGGCCTGGAGCGGGGAGACTGGATCATGGCAGCGGATTTCTCATGAACATTTCGGCAGCATCCCCCTTAGTATGATCCTCACCGTAGTGAGTGAGTTCTTACAAGATCTGGTCATTTAAAAGTGTGTCGCCCCTCCCTCCTCACTCTCTTCCTCCTGCTCTGGCCATGTGAGATGCCTGCTTCCCCTTCACCTTCCTCCACAATTGGAAGCTTCCTGAGAGCTCTCCAGAAGCCAAGCGGATGCCAGCGTCATGCTTCCTGTACAGCCTGCAGAACTGTGAGCCAGTCTTAGCTATTTATTTGTATTTCAGAAATACAAGTACAGCCTAATACACTCGCCAAGGAGGGGGCCACTTGAGGCTCCCAGAATTCTAGAAGACGGAGAAGCCCAGAGCTTCCAGATCCTGGTGCCATGTTGGTTCACTGTGTGGAAACCTCCTCTTGGTAATCCTTGTTGCTCATCTATAAAATCAGAGAGAAGAAGGCAAATGTTTGCCATTCTCTGAGGCAGTGGGGACAGGGAAAAAGGATGTAGCTTCATAGGCAGGTGGATCTGAGTTCTGAGGCCCCTCTGCATCTTAACTGGGTGATCAGGGGCAAGTGCCTTAGCTGCTCCAAGCATTTGTGTCTTCACTCGATAGACGAAGATCACGCTGTGATTGTTCATCAGAGTGCAATTGTTCAGCTCCTTATGTAAATGAGCATCACGGAGAGTTGCAAGTTCCTCCAAATATTTATTCAAAACTCTGGGAACAGGGTCTGGCACATGGTGAGCATTTAAAATATACGTTAGTTTCCTCCACATGTCCTGACAAGCCAACTACATGTGCGAGCCATCTCCACCCCAGCTGTGGCAGATATTCAAAAACTACCTGAAATGGGCAAAGTGCCTTGCAGTTTAGAAAGTGCTTCATGGTGCTCAATATGTAATAGGTGATCAATAAATGTTCTCTGAGTAATGCATCACCTTGCTTAATACTCAGACCTAGAGAGGTAAAGGGACCTGCCTTGGCTACTCAGGGCTTTTTCCAGAGCAGACAGATGCAACTTTTCTTCGCCCCCTACATAAAGCCCAATGCTATGACCTGCATAAGAACGGGGATAAAATTTTGGACCCAAGACATTGAATGTGTGGTTTGTGTTTGCCTTCACACTACTTGGATAACTGGTCCTTCAGTTACCCTCAGAGCCTGTTTCTCTGCTGTCACTAGAACGTACAGGCTCACAACCTTTATAGGTCTTCTGCTCAGTTGATGAGGCTTCTCATCAGGCAGAGGCCACCTCCAGCAGGTGCCACCGTTCTTCATCCTTGCTCACTGGGACCTCCCGCACTATGCCAGCCCTCCCCGACCCTCCCCAGCCTGCAAGAACAGCCACGCTCAGCTCCTCCAGGCCAGGGACTCAGCATTTGAGCCCTGCTGGTGTCTGCTCAAAGGTTCAGTATTTGAGACTCAATGGCTAAATTCAGTAATAACACCACAGTTTCACCCAAAAGCATTATAGTGATTACTGAGTTATATTAGGAGCTTATTTAAGATAACATCTTATTTGCAAAATGTAGTTCAAATAGAGGGTTAGTGCAGTCAGTGCGACTGTTCAATTCCTAATGTACATGAGCATAATCACTCTGCAAGTGCTGCACTGCTTTTACACATGTGAACAGCTACAGCCGAAAGCATAAATATATGTCTTTTAAGGTGGTGGCACAGTTAGAATAAGAGGGTTTAGGTTTACTCGTAAACAGGAATTTAGTTGTCTCTTTAGCACCGTATGGTAGATGTAAAAATGTCTCCAAGACAGCTCTCTTAAGGAAGGAAAATCTGCTGTCCCAAACCACTGCATGTTCTTAGTAATCAGAGTTTCTGTTTATCAAATACCTTCTGTGTCCCAGGCATGGTGCTATGCCCTTTATGTAAATATTTCACGCAGTTCTTTCCTCCTGCACTTCTGTGAGGTCAACGTTATTAGCCCCATTGGAGAGAAGATAAAATGGACGCTCTCATGTGTTAAATGACAGATGAAACGGCCTGGATATTTGTCCCCACCCAAATCTCATATTGAAATGTAAACCTTAACGCTGGAGGCGGGCCTGGTGGGAGGTGTTTGTGTCACACGGTGGATCCCTCAGGGCTTGGTGCTGTCCTTACAACAGTGAGTGAGTTCTCTGAGATCTGGTTGTTTGAAAGTCTGTGGCACCTCTCCCCGCTCTCTCTTACACACACTCCCCATGTGACACCTCAGCTCCCCCTTTGCCTTTCACTATGATTGGAAGCTCCCCAAAGCCTCCCCAGAAGCTGACCAGATGCCAGAACCTCAATTCCTATACAGTCTGCAGAACTGGGAGCCAATTAAACCCCTTTTTGTTACAAATTACCCAGTCTTGGGTATTTCTTTATAGTAGCTCAAGACAGGCTGAACACAATGCGTCTGAGGCTGCACAGCCCCAGCTGGGATTCCATGTGTCAAACTCCCATATCTGGCCCTCTCCTGGGTCCCATACTCCCTGCTCCTGCAAATGTGAGAGCTCAGCTTTGTTCCACACACACAGGAACCCCCGGGGTGGCCTCCAAGCACACTAAGTGCTTGTCCACTGCTCCTACCAACCAGACCTTCACCAGTCATCAAATGAGCCAGAAGGAAGCCAGAAGCCAGAGGCTGGGCCATTCAGGGAAGTGCCCATTCCTCACCATGTCACCCCACAAGCCCCACCACCAGATGCACAGGACTGATGTGGAAAGCTCCGGGCAGCAGGAGACAAGAGCACAGGGGTCCTCGGCTAATGGAAGTCCCAGGGGTCTGGGTGCATCTTGGAACCTCTGGGGTTCCCCCAAGTCCCACCCTGCCCATGGCCCACACCTGCACCAAAGTCACCCCTGCACCAAAGCACTCAAGCAGCTCTCCTCTGCCAAGAGCCGCCATGGCTCCCCATGCCTCCTTACAACCCTGGCAGAGGGCTTTCCGTGCTGGGTTTTTTTCCTAACAAAGAAACATGATTTTCCTCACTTTACAAGAAAACACACAATACACAAACCCCCAAGCTGCATGGAGAGGTGCAGGCAGCCATTTCTGCAAGGCCTCTCAAGCTCAGCGCCTCTGCTGGATCTCAGGCTGTAGTGTCCAGACCTTCTTGGTCATTGCAACCCAGCCAGATGCTGATTTCCCCAAGATCAAGACTCACCTAGGACTTCTCCAGACAACTGTAGCCCCCATCTCCATTTCTGAACTTAGGAGAAATGCTAACCAGAGGCTACACCGACTAATTTGAGTTCAACCCTGCCCCTCTGGTAAGAAAGCTGTAGGACTAGAAATTAATCAAGAATTATACCATATATAATAGCTAATTGTGCATTATATTTCACACATAATGTGAATTCATGTAAGGCAACACATTGAATTACATTGCAGAGCAGCAGTAAATCTGCTCAGGTGCTTTTAAAAGTATTTTCTTTTCAGTACACTGAACATGCCACCGTGAGGTCAATTCCACTTTATCCATCACAAGCACTGCCACCATGAGCCTCATGTGGGCTTCTAGAGCAGAGGTACCCTGTCCTTCACACTAAGGGCTGAGCACCAAGAGCACTGTGCTGAGGCATGTGCCTGGCTGGGGACACACGGGGCGAATAGGGCACTGGAGTCCATCTATACCACAGCTTCCTTGCCCTCAGTTGGGTAACTGGGGTGTGGTCCACACTGTTTTCCAGAGGTCCCCATGGGACTGAGCCACCCAAGCTGAGACAACACACCTTTTATTAGCTTCCTTCCCTTCTATTATGGGGTGAACTGTGTCCCCCACAAAGTGGTACATTGGAGTACATTAGAAGATGATCTCATTTGGAAACAGGGTCTTTACAGAGGTAACCGAGTATATTAGTCTGTTCTCATGCTGCTGATAAAGACATGCCTGAGACTGGGCAATTTACAAAAGAAAGAGGTTTATTGGACTTATAGTTCCACATGGCTGGGGAAGCTTCACAATCATGGTGGAAGCCAAGGAGGAGCAAGTCACATCTTACATGGATAGCAGCAGGCAAAGAGAGAACTTGTGCAGGGTAACTCCCCGCTTCTAAAACCATCAGATCTCATGAGACTTATTCACTATCACAAGAACAGCATGGGAAAGACCTGCCCCCATAATTCAATTACCTCCCACTGGGTCCTTCCCATAACATGTGGGAATTCAAGATGAGATTTGCATGGGGACACAGCCAAAACATATCACTAAGTGAAGATGAGGTCATAGGGTGGGCCCTGATCTGATATGACCTGTGTCCTTGTAAGAGGGAAATTTGAATCCGGAGACACACACACAGAGGGAAGGCAGTGTAGGGAGATGTCATGTGGACACGAAGGATGGGAGGGAGGCTTCTATAAGCCAAGAAATGCCTGAGGCCACCAGAAGCCAGGAGAGGGAACAGAACACAGCCTTCCCCAGAGCCTTCAGAGGACGAGGCCCTGTTGACAGCTCTCTTTCAGGAGGCCCTGCTGACAGCTCCCCTCCAGGACCATACCAGAACATTCTCTTGTTGGAAGCCACCCAGCTGGCGGCTTTGTCACGGCAGCCTCAGAAGCACTCACTCCTTCCCTGCCTCACTTCACACCAGTGTTTCCACCTGGGGTTGCCTCCCAAACTAAAACCCCCATGGAAATCCTTGTCTCCATGTCTGCTCCCGGGGGAACCCAAACCAAACCAGCCCTGAAATCTCATTTCAGCTTGTCAATCAAAACCATGAAAACTCAGTGTGGTTCTTTGGAAGACAGACACCCCTGTAGGACTAGGATTGGTCTTCCCAGCCATCCAGTAGCTCACAGGTGAGCCAGACAGGCCCAGTGGGTGCCTACTTGTCTCAAGGCAGGGATGTGGTGAATGGGCTTCTTCCAGGGTGACAAGGGGAGGGGAGCTAAAAGGGCAAGTCTGGGCATCCCTGCTCCCCACAGCTGTGGGAAGACAGAACCCACACTGGGGCTTCAAGGAGCAAGCAAGCATTGCCCAGGCCCCTGAACTCCATGCAGAGAGTGGCTGGTCTGGGCTGTCCTGCTCTGCTCCAGGGCATGGTATGAGAACCCCTGGGCTATAGAGCATGCCAGGTGTCAGAGTTTCTTTTTCCAGACTGGATTGCCAGCTCCTTCCTGCCTGATCAAGGAAACTAATTCCTATAGCCTTCACCCAATGTTAGCTTGTCTCATATCAAAGCTGAAGAAATGACATGGAATTTGCTAGAAAAAAGGAGTGACCCACAGGCACAGCCAGATCTTGTTCCCACCTCTGCCATGACCTCTGACTTTAGGCTGGCCTTCCCCTTCTGTCAGATAAGTGGGCAAGACTAGAAGACATCTAGATCCCCACCAGCTCTTTCAGGCTGCAATCATGGCCCTGAAATACATATGGTTAAAGAACTCCCTAAACCTTCACTTCCCCCTCTGTGTAATGAGCACACATCCCTCACAGGAATGAGGTTTATGTGGAACCAATGAGCTAAAGTCCAAAAAGCCTCTAGCCAGGGTGACCAGCACCTAGTTGGTATTCTAGCTCAGTTGCTTCCCCCACCTCCTTTTCCCCTGGGCCCCTTCTCTGCCAGGCCAGTCTCGAAGGCTGCACTCACAGGCATGAGTGTGAACTTCCAAACCACCTCTCCTGCCTGGATGTCTGCACCCGATCTGTCCCCTTTGCTCAAAAGATACCCCCCAGAAGTCTCTGGTGGCTGTAACAGTAATGAAGTGTCCACTCCGGGTGTCTCCTGATCTCGGTCTGAGCAGCAGATGGCCACCGTGGGGACGGGAGACATGCTGGGCTCTGAGGCTTTCCACACCAGAAGCAGCTGCTACAGAAGCAACAGGCCCCAGTGGCTTCTCACCACCCGGCAGAAATACTGAAGATGGTTACCAAAGGCAGGGAGAAAGCCCTGTTCTTCAGGCATATCCCAGGAGAGTCCCACTCACGAGAGTGTGATGACAAGCAATAAGGCAGCATTCTTGTCCCTTCAGCAGCCTTCACCCACAGAGGAATTATTTTTAGTTTGTCTATCTCAGGATAGCCGATTGGGAGCAATTAGAAATGACCACAACAGAATCACCATTCTCTGCCTTGGTGAGTCACAGTCAGGAAGGACTCACGCAGAGTGGACCATGGTAACTCCAAACCACATGGTCCTTAGATCTGCACCTAACACGGAGGTCACAGCTCCCCAGGAGTAAAAGGTTATAGCTGTGTCCAGGCTCCTTATCTGCATGTATTGGTCTACTGGGCTACCATCACAAAATACCACAGACTGGGTGGCTGAAGCAAGAGGTTTATTTTCTCACAGTCCTGGAGGCTGGAGGCCCAAGATCAAGGTTCTGGCTGATTCCATTTCTAGTGAGGGCTCTCCTCCTGGCTTGCAGGCAGCTGCTTTCTTGCAGTTCTGGCAGGGCCTTTCCTTGGTGTGCACGCATGGAGGGACAGGGAGCTTTCTGGTATCTCTTCTTACAAGGATGTGAATCCTGTTGGATCAGGGCCCCACCCTATGGCTTCATCTAAGTTCAGTTCCTCCCTTACAGGTCTCATCTCCAACCGCAACCACACTGAGTGTTAGGATTCAACACAGGGATTGAGGGGTGCAGGGAGAGACGCACATCCAGTCTACAACACTGCAATGTGGTCTGTGTCACTGCCAACATTACAAAGCCAAGAGGCAAAGACACCACCGGCCAGAGTGTCCGTGGTTGAGGTGGGCTTTCCCAAAGGGTCGAGCCCCCACCCTCCCCACCGTGGCCCTGCTGCTGCTGTGCCGCTGACAATACAGACCCCATTCAAGGAGTCCAGAGCAGCACCAGGCACTGCAGACACTACTCACAGCATCTTCTCAGTGGCTCACAACCACAACAGGAGGCAGGCATTGCTGTTCCCATTCCCCATGGTGAAAACCAAGGCACAAATAGAATGGGGGACAAGCCAGGCATGGTGGCTCACGCCTGTAATCCCAGCACTTTGGGAGGCTGAGGTAGTCGGATCACCTGAGGTCAGGAGTTGGAGACCAGCCTGGCCAACATGGTGAAACGCTGTCTCCACTAAAAATACAAAAAATAGCCAGGTGTCGTGGCACATGCCTGAAATCCCAGCTACTCAGGAGGCTAAGGCAGAAGAACCACTTGAACTCCAGAGATGGAAGTTGCATTGAGCCAAGATTGCACCACTGCACTCCAGCCCGGGTAACAGAGTGAGACTCTGCCTCAGAAAGAAAAAAGAAAGAATGAGGGACAAAGCCTGGCTGGTCAACTGTCGAATCCAGATTTGATGTGAATCTATCTTGGTTGTGCATTCCAATGTCAGGTGTCAAGTGTGAGACATGTGAGGGCAGAGAGATGAAAAAAGATGGAAAGAGACTCACGTCTCATGAGAAAGACCCAAGGCAACATGGCCAATGGAATCAGGATACCCATAGAGTTTCACGGGAAGTTTGGGAGGAGAGCATCTGGAAGGGCTTCTTGGAAGAAATGTGCCAGGGCTGAGTTTCACAGCAGGAGCCACTAGGCAAAGGGAAAGGAAGGAGCTGGAGGTGGGGACAGCATGCAGAGGGGAGCCAGCCTGGCCTGAGCAAGACCCTGAACAGCTGCATGGTCCTGGGCATGATGCAGGGGCCCGGCATCCTTCCAGAGGAGGCTGGAGAGGCAGTCAGGGCCCACTGGGGATGCTGAACTGGAGACAGACGTCCTGAAAGTGTGGGAGTGGGGAGGTCCTGAAGGCGGGTACCCTGGAGAGGGATTTGCCACTGCATTTTATACGGCTCACTGACAGCCACACAGGCATGGGTTTGAGGAGAAACACCCAGAAGGAAACCACCTAGGATGCTCCTGGAGGAGGCCAGGAGACAAAGGGTGAGGTTGGACCAGTGTGGGGCAGTGGGGAGGGGATGAGAAGCAGAATTAGGATGGTGCTGAGGGAGGCGGGATGGCTGGGACTCAACATTGCCTGGACGTGGTAGCAAGAGAGACCAGGGAACCTAGGGTGCCTCCCTCACTGCTGGCGTGGGCCGGGAGAGAAGGGTGAGTCCATCCTCTGAGCAGGTGCCAGCACAGGCAGGGCCAACTTCAAGTCACACAGATCTCATTCAAATCCCACTCTGCTGTCTCTTAACTGTCCAGCCTTGAGCGAGTATCTTGGTCCTGTCTATAATCTGGAGATGAGGACAGTACCAGCCCCACAGACAGTACCAGCTGTGAAGATCCCATGAGGAGGTACATGCAAAGCACTGGGCACAATGTCTAGCACTCAACAGACACTAAACTGATCATGGTTGTCATTTAAATTAGCCACATAAATGTGTTTCATTCTTGGAAGGTAACGTATTCCTCACAGCATATCGTGTCCCCGTCTTTCTACTACTGCTGCATCTTGGGGTGTCCTCTAGCTTTCAACCGTGGATAATGAGACCTGCAGAGAAGCCATTTCCACACTCCTCTAGCAGAGCCAGGTGCCCCATCCCCATCCCACAGTTCTCACTGCCTGGTCCTCATTTCTGTGCCCACCTCCTTCCCTGGATGGAGGCCCTCAGGCACAGCTGTGTGACCTCCCCCTCCCTCTCCATCTGCCTGTGCAGAGCTAGCACGGGAGGGCTTGGCAAATGTTTACTTACTGAGAAGGAGCTACCAACTTTTCTCCCAGCTGATGATTTAAGTACAAGTTTCAGTTTGATTCCTCCAGTAGCCGACCAAAGATGGATTTTAAACTAATAAACACACCAGTATTTAGCACACTCAGGGGATTCACCAGTCCCCTGAGCTGGTCTTGGCACAGCTTCATCCAAAAAAAAGCAACTAGAGGAACCTTCAGCACATTGAATACCCATAGGCAATACGCACTGTGGGGTGGGTCAGGTGCTCATTGTCTCATTTCATCCTCTGCCCATGAGGTAGGTCATGTGAGCCCCGTTTTACAGATGAGCAAACTGACGGTAGGCAAGTCTACTTTGCTAAAGGTCATGTAGCTGCTGCGTGTTTATCTGTATTTGAGACCAGAAAAGCAATTGATGTCTGTTCTAGGAATGAGGGACACTGGGGCTGAGAACACTTAAAAATAGCCCCGTGCATTTTCCCATTCTTGAAACAGGTTTACTAATCAGGAACGCAGCCGAAAAAATCCAGCAAAATGACTCAGTTCCAAGTAAAATGTCATTTCTCCCCATCACTTTGGGACAACCCCAGCAAAGCCAGCACAGCACAGAAACAGAAAGAGAGACAGACAGAGAGGCCAAGAGGCAGAGAGGAGAAAAGGGGAAGAGGCCACACGGGTGCAAAGGCCAAAATGATTTCCTCTCACAGTGCCCTGCAGCCTCAGTCAATTCCGGGGGTGCTCGCAAGGCTAAAATGCTGGTTGTAAAATCAAGGGCAAGCTGGAGGGCTGGTTTCCTGTCTTCTAAATATACTCCTGTTCTGATGGTATCTCATCCCCTGCGTCACGAAGGAGGGCTGTCCTTGACACTGTGAATGTCTCAGGAACACCTCAACCCAAAGGAAGCTGGGGTGTAGAAAGCTAGAGGTTCCTAACACCTCCAGGAACAGCATGCTCAGGTCCTGCTCAGGCACTGGGCACGGCCACCTCCTGCCCCTCCTTATCCACCCTTCCCCTCCTCCACCTCCCCACACAGAGCACCTCAAGCCCTCCAGGTGGGCAGTAACTGTCCAGCAGAGCTGCTGTCTGTGAATGTTATCAGAGGAAACACTTGAGAACCGAGAAGCAAACAGAAACCATTCTACACCTGCTGTCGCTCCACTTCCTCCGGGCCCCAACCTCCAGCCAGGTGTCCTCATGGGAAGAAAGGGCCCATTCAGGACTGTGGCTAGTGGTTCCCAGTTGAGTTCCTCCAACATGGCAGGAAGAAAGGAAGGCACAGTAGGAGGCAGCAGAGCCTCATGGTCAAGCCCAGGGCTCAGAGTGGAGCCCACCTGCTGCTCATGCTGTGTGTCCTGGCTCTGAGACCTTCGGGCAGGCTGGGGTTTATCTGTACATTGAGTTATAAATACTGTGAATAGTTCATAGGGTTTATGAGGATGAAATGAGATATCTGCTTAAACCGCATAACACAGTGCATGGCCCTACACTTTGGGAGCTGGTGTGCCCGCCCTGAGCCCCACGCATTCACACTGTGTCATTTTTACAGCTGTGCCACCTGCCTCCTCACCTTCACCCTCCACCCCTCACACACCCTTCCAGGGGACCCTGATCCTGCAGGCTGCTTCCCGTCTCTCCCTGAAATGCAGCCTGCCACCTGCTACCTGTCCTTTGGAGAGCCTTCCAGGACCTTTTCCCACTCTTGTGCGTGCTTGACCATCATGAACTTAATGGTGTTTTCCCCAATAGATTTCATGTTCTCTCAGGCCCAGAGCCATGTCTAATTAATAGTGACTAGTGGTTTGAGAGTCTGTTAATTCTCACACCTAAAATAGAACTCCACACAAAAGAGGCACTCAACAGATGCTCACTGAGCAATCATCAATAACGACCAAGGCTCAGAGAGGTGAACTAACCTGCTCTGTGTCACAGAGCTTGGAGGGGGCACATCTGGAATTCCAAGGCCAGTCACACCAAGGCAAGTCTGAGTCCTCCTGCCCCTCAGCGTCCTCCTCCCCCAGATGGCAATGCACCAAGGGAGCAAAAGCAGTAGTTTCCAAGGCTACAGTGGAGCAAGAGGCTCAGAAACGGAGATCACAGAGTCACCCATGTACAGCCTGGGGTGAAGGACATGCCATGTTGCCATGAAGCGCCATTTCAGCCCCTTGTTGCCTGCACAGGTCCAACACTGAGCGGCTTGGCTGGGAATCAGGAGGGCAAGTAAAGTCTCCCTCCAAACAAGCCACCCCGCAAAAGGCTTGACGGAGCCCCCGTATTCAGAGACCACCCACTTTAATACAGATAATACTCTAATAGCTTGTGTTTATTGATTTCCACACCTGCTAGGGACTGTTCCCAGCATGCGTGATTAAGAGTATCTATCATCGCCAGGCGCGGTGGCTCACGCCTATAATCCTAGCACTTGGGAGGCCGAGGCAGGTGGATTACTTGAGTTCAGGAGTTCGAGACCAGCCTAGGCAACAGGGTGAAACCCCATCTCTACAAAAAATACAACAATTAGCTGGGTGTGGTGGCACGTGCCTGTAATCCCAGCTACTTGGGGGAGCTGAGGCAGGAGGAACACCTGAACCTGGGAAGTGGAGGTTGCAGTGAGCTGAGATCACATCACTGTACTCCAGCCTGGGTGACAGAGCAAGACTCGGTCTCAAAAATAATAATAATAACAAATATATATATATATATATATATATAAAATTATTTGATCCTCATGGCAACCTTACAAGATGGATGCTGTCAGCCACCATCATCGGCATCTTACAGATGGGGAAACTGAGGTGGGGCAGAGAAGCAAGTTACCTAGTGTCCCAAGTATCACACTGCTAGAAATTCCCGCAGCCTGGGTGCAGGCAGGGGGGCTCCAGCATCTGTACTTTTTGCCAGTTTGTCACTCTATTTTGATGTGATTTTTTTTTTTTTAAGTTAAAGGTGAGGTGGGGATAAGTTCCCAAAGGTGCTCATTGAGTCCCACTGTGGTGGAGTCACTTTCTGTGGAGTCCTCATGACAGGCCCTGGCGGCAGGAGACCCAGAATCACCTACTCCCACAAACCCACACCAGCCTGGCTCAGCCATGCTTTTAGAAAGTACTCCCAGGAGGCTATTCCAACACTCCAGGGGCACCCCCTGACATCCCCGCACCTGCTTGGACATCCTGTCCTCTCCTCTCCTTCTTCCAGCTCCTTTCTGGGTCTTGGGGCGGGGGGTGGGATTCCGGTGGGGTAGGGGAGTGGGAAGCACGCTCCATCCAGGCTGAGGGAGGAGTTGTTTCCAAGCCCCCAGTCAGCACCTGTTTCTCCCCCTCTGGCCCACGGTAGGAAGGGAGCTGCCAGGCATCCCGCCCTCGAGGCCTCTGAGTGAATGAGAGCTGGTGCATGAGCTCAGAGCCTGGAGCCTCAGGATGTGGCAGCTGCTAGCTGTGTGACAATGGATGGGTCACTGAGGTCCCTGGCACTGGCTGGGAGGTTGTTAGCGCTCCACGCCAGGATAACCTGTAAAGCCCTTCCTCGGGGGACCAGTCAGCACATGCAGCCTCAGCCCTCTCCTGCCTCAGAGTGACATCACTGCCTCTCGGGGCAGTCCCCTCACCAAGCAGCCTGTGTCCCCTTAGTCTCTGTAATCCTCCAGCCATTAGCCACTCTGCCCTAGCTCTCTCACGAACATTGTGGGGTTTGGCCAACAGGTGTAGCAGCAGAACACTTACATCAGGGTGCCCACTCCACAGCATCATTATTGCTGAGTGGGAGCATCTCTTTCCAGATGTGCACTCATCAGTGTCTCATTGGTAGTTCAGAATCAGGATGGGAGAGAATTAACACCACAGATGTGGGAAAATGCTATAACTTGGGGCTTTTTATTTTTGGTGGGGAAGGGTGTCAGTTGTTAAACATTTACCAGCATTTCCCTGAAGCCCAGGGTAGCAGGCAGAACAGGACCCTAGCTTCCACCTGCCATGTCCCTCCCTATCCTCCTCTTCATCCCAGGAGCCCAGCTAGGGACCGGGAGACTTCCAAGTAGACGGTGCCCGTTACGATGGCGGGTGGAGTTCACATATCATGAGGCAGAGCACCGGGACACATGCGCCTGTATCCCAGCCCTGCCATTGTCATGGGGTCTCTAAAATATCATCCCCAAAGTCACAAAGCTGCCCGACCTCCGTTTTCTCATCTGCAAAAGGAGGCTTGCTGGAGATAGCAAACAGAACAGAGCCTGGAAATTATGAAGCCAGCCTCATACCAGATACTGCTGTTTGTGCAATAGCCCACTTTTCTAGTGCTTCCCCAACCTTTCCACAAGTTTTTCTTCCTCCTAATTCACTTCGATCTTCACGAGCTCTTAGAAAATCACCCAGTGAAGTGTGCCGAAAATTTGGCAAACCCAAGAACAAAGAGTTGCTTTTCACAGAAGTACTTATAAGACATGCCCAGCTCAAGACCAAACTGTGAGCTGAAAGATACTGTGAGCAATCACCCCTTCAAGCTTGTCACATGTCTCCTTTCACAACTGTGGCAACTGAGGCTTGTTCAAGGCCGCACACCAAAGTACCATAGAGCTGAAAGAGAAGCAGCTAGTGTCACATGTTGAAACGGGGAGAAATGGCTGCTTTCCACAATTTACCTACCCGAAGTGTGACATGTTTCCGGCTCAAACGTTTCTTGAAGAATTAATATTGCACAAATCAACTTCAGCCATCCAGCACCTGTCGGTGTCACCTCCTCTGCTGGGCTCTCTGGAAAGGCCCATTTGCCTTCTCCTCTGTCTGATGGAAGAGTTAGAAGGCATTTTCAAAGCTTCCATGCATCCAGGAATCTGGATAAAAATTGGCCTGCACCAAACAGACGCCTTTAAAAGGCAGTAGTGAGGTGGGTGCCCTCTTTCCGCAGTGCCTGACCACTGCTGCCACAGCGTAGGCACAGAGACGTAGGGCTTGCCAGCAGTGACAGCCCAGAGTCCATCCTGCAGTTCCTGGGTGTCTTGGTCTGGCTTCCTAATCCCCAGATGGCATTGAGTGCTCCTTTTCCATCAGAAGAAGACGCAGCAGCAGCTTCTTGCTTTCAGGTCAGCCCTAGGAGTAGCCTCAGAGGTTACGGCTCTCCCAAGGTCCAGTTCTATATTCTTACAGGAGGGATTCCAGAGGCCCAGTTTAAAGCCTGTTTCTTAAGGTCTTCCATTGATTTTGTAAAGACAGAATTCCCTGTATTAAAGCCTTTTCTGTTTTTTTTTTTTTTTTTTTTTTTTT
>NW_012118821.1:5042525-5149419 GCF_000951035.1 Colobus angolensis palliatus | reverse complement strand
ACTACAGGCGCCCGCCACCTCGCCCGGCTAGTTTTTTGTATTTTTTGGTAGAGACGGGGTTTCACCATGTTAGCCAGGATGGTCTCGATCTGCCGACCTCATGATCCGCCCATCTCGGCCTACCAAAGTGCTGGGATTACAGGCTTGAGCCACCGCGCCCGGCCAGCCTTTTCTGTTTAACATACCTAGAGTGGTTTCTGTTTCCTAATACATCTATTCTTAGGTTCCCAGATCTAGGCAATTTTCATGCTTTGTGAATTTAAGGAATTGCTACCTGAAAAATCTATGAGTCTCTGTAAAGTCCTTCCTGGACCCTACAATCATCTCCAATACATTGTCAGGAAAATACTGAAGCTCTACCTTCCTTGGGCCTTTCTATTAAGAAGCATCTGAATGTACACTATGCTGGGCTTTCTCTTACACACACACAAGACAAATGGAATATACACTGATCCAGTGTGATCCCCTGTAAGGAACATTTTAGAGGCTCACACTAAAGTATACCCCATCCAAGACTTTGAGGGGACAGAATCCCTGTAGACTGATAAAAAGCTGGGGTGTCATTCTCCCTTTGTAAACCCTTGTAGCTCGATTTTAAAACCAGGGCAAGGCCAGAATCTTCCATGCCTGGTCAGCAGAACAAACCTTTGAGTCCAGTCATGACATGTCCCCTCCTGCAGGGTCATCACAGGTCACTCACTAATGGAGAAAGACTTGGGGTGGTATTAGCTGGGACAACTGTCCTCTGCTCCTCTTTAGACTCTATCCACATGTGCAGGGGTACAGATCACCCCCTAAACCACCATAAGTGAGATCACTCTTAGGAAAAGCAAAATCCCATGTTCCTTGGCTCTCTTCCGAATTCATCCCAGTCATTTGATTCAAGAAGTAATTTCAGATCATCTTCCCATTTCTGCTTCATGTTGTGTCATCAAAAGCACGTGTCCAGTTGGTTAGTAGAATCAGAAACATACGTCAGTCTCAATAGTAGAAGAGGCAGGGATTTTCCTGAGGAGTTAGTGTCAACCTCTGAAAGATGAGGCAGCAAGAAAATCACAAACGCTAAGAACACGCTTGCAAAATGGGGGAACCAGGCTCTTCCCAGCTCCCTCCCCTACATCCTCCTCTCCCTGTGACTGGCTGGCCCTGGGCCTCTGCAAGCCCCACCCCTACCCTCAGCCCTAGCCCAGACTCTAGGGTAAACCCTGAGAGCAGAGAGTGGGTCTCCCTCACCCACCCCCATCATCAGCCCAGACTGCCCAGGCTTGCTGCCCATGTGCCCGTGGACTTGGCCACGGGAGCCCCATAGATGGCCTTGCTCTCTGCAAACAGGAAGCTCAGGGCTTGTCGTAGACACTGTCTCCTGAATCAACTCTCAGTCTGGCATATTTCACAGCTTTCGTTTCATTATGCTTCAGTAGATTTTTAAATAAATTTTTTCATTGAAAGTCATATATACATGGTTAAAAAAAAAAAAAAATCCGGAGCACAAAAAGACATATAATTAAACAGGAAGCCACTTTCCCTGGTCAGATCCAATATCCTATGCCCCAGAGGTAATCACTTTCAAGAGTCCTATAGGTTCCCTTCCCAACAAGTCATCACATGCACAGGAGGGGCCATTACATGCACAGGACCAACAGCTGCTAATGTAACAGATTTTTCAGACTCTTCCTCCCTGCTATGTTTAGAAAGCCAGATCTTTGCTTTTCCAGCCTTCCTTGCAGCAGAAGATGGGTACATGACCCTATCCTGGCAATGAGATGCACGGGTGAGTTAGTCTGTGGCAGGGAGACAAGGGGCCAGGTGGCATCTAGGAAGCTCTTATTTTCCAGATTTAAAAAGAAAAGACAATGTGCCTGGAATTGGCCAGTCCCTTCGTCTTCTCTTACGCTTGGGTGTGATATTTGGAGCTGCAACAGCCATCTTGGGACCATAGGGTAAAGCGTCAGGATGAAAAGTCAACACATTTTATGAAGGTGGAGCAGAAGAGAAAGAACCCAGATCTCTAAAGACACTGTTAAGCGGATGAACACACACCCCCAGCTGCTAACCTCCAGACGTGGTGTTCCACGAGAAAAACAAACCTCAATGTTTTAACCAGTGCTAGTCAGGTTTTCTATGACTCATAGAAGAATCCATCCTAATTGATACAATTTAGAAGCATCATTAGTGAATTTACTTTTCTTCAAATGGGTGCAGACTAGACAGGGCCCTGCACTTTGCTTTCTTCACTCAGCATCCACCTTTGCAATGTTTCCCATATGCATTCACATAGGCCTAACTCATTCTCAGCTTCTTCAGTTTTCTGCTGCACAGAACACATTATAAATAAAGCTGACATCCTACCGATGCACATTTTCATTGGCTGCTTCCAATTTTATCCTACTAAAACGAAGGCCGCAATAAACATCTCTGTATCTACAACTTAATGCACTTGTTTGTCTCTGTACAGTAATTTGCAGAAGAGGCAGGCCAGAGACCTCGCCCTGGTCCCTGTCCTTGTCCCCTGCTCACTCCATGGATTGGGCACATTGAACCCTCCTTGGGTCTCCTGGGCCCACCATTGCCAAGGGCTCACATCTTGATTCCCCTTTTTCTCCACTCACTCTGCTGCCCATCCTGAACGTTAGGACATCCACCACCTTGGCCAGAGCCTTGGGTTCCCCCAACCTACATCTCAGTTTGGGTAAGTGGCCTTGAGCTTCTTCCTTGGGGACTGAAACTGACGCCTGCTCTCATCTGGCTCTTCCTGCAGCCCATTGCTCTCACCCAACCTCACCCCAACACCTGGGTCTGCTCCCCAGCCTTGCACCATCCACCCCTTTCCAGAACCTGCCCCTTCCTGTTCAGGTGAACAGGCCTACATCAGGCCGACTGCCAGGCAAGCTCCCACAGGAAACAGAGCAAGCAGCCACACCCCACCTATAGCCAGGCTCTGGCCCTGGTTTCAGCACCTGTAACCAACCCCTGAAATTCACACCAGAAACCCAACCTCACACCCTAACCAAGATCCCATTTGTCACCAGAATCTGACAAACGCCATTGCTGGGTAGAAAGGGACACACCAAGATGGAGACCAGATGTCTAAGAACACACAAAACAGACATGCAGATTTATGTACCAGTGAAAGAAGATGCATGGAACATTCCATCAGATCTGACTGGTTTATGCTGACCAGCCTGTGCCCAGCTAGCCAGGGTATGCTAAGAGTTGAAACACACAGGGAAATGCTCTCAGCACAGATGTGCATGTAACATTTTCAGGGTAAAATCCTGTCTTCTGGGGCAAAAAGCCATCTTCTCTGACTGGCAGATTCACAAAGCTGATTGCACCCAGGCCATAGCCTGCAGTTCCCCCTCCAGCTCACTCCTCTTCACTCATCCCCACTAGCCAGCTACACCCAGGCCTTAGGGAACATCCGGAAGGCGGCGTCCTCTGAGACCACCTGGTCCAGTCCTCTGATTTTACAGATAAGGAAACTGAGGTCCAAAGAGGTCAAAAAAGTCACCCAGTTGCTTTGTGACAGGGCCAGGGACAGAGACACTAAAGCCACCTTCACTGAGCCTATGCTCCCAGCTCTCCTTTGAGATATGTAGTATCACTCCCTTTTCATTGATCAGAAATTGGAGGTTGACGAAGGTCAAGGAACTAGCTCCAGATCACACAGCTGGTGAGGAGCAGAGCTTGGGTACAAACCAGCCAGATGACCCTCCATTCAGGACTCCATCTGCCCCAGCTTTACTGAGGAGGCTTACATCCCCATGACACCACTCCTAGGACAAGAATGAAAACTGTGGGTAAGAGAGGAAGAGAAGGCGTGCGTTCACCAAAGGGAGGGTTATTATTAAGCAAAGAAAATAGTGTCTAAAATAGAATCTCGCAGGTGTTCAGCAATCTCCTGAAGCAAGGAAGTACACACAAAACAATGGATGGGAGCACATCAAAGGGACAATGGGGCCAGGCATGGGGCTCACACCCGATGGAATCCCAGCACTTTGGGAGGCTGAGGCAGGAAAATCACTTGAGCTCAGGAGTTCAAGACCAGCCTGGGCAACATAGTGAGACTTCTCCTCTACAAAAAATCAAAAAAATCAGGCGAGCATGATAGCACATGCCTACAGTCCCACCTACTAGGAAGGCTGAGGTGGGAGGATCACTTGAGCCTGGGAATTCAAGGAGGCTGCAGTGAGCTATGATCTCACCATTATACTCCTACCTGGGCCACAAGAGTAAGACACTATCTCAAAAAAAAAAAAAAGGCAGGGGGCGGGGGGCGGGGGTGGTACAGATCCCGAAAAAGCTCCCAGTGGCCAAAGTTGGAACAGTGTGAGCAAGAAAGTAACTACTATTGGATTATAACCCAGAGAATACAATAAGTACCTAGGAACCAACATCGATATAAATAAATAATTGAACAAATAACAGGAAGAAGAGATAATCCACCCTTAAAAAAGAATTCCAAATAATTTATGTAGTTACCCACCTCTCCAAGAGGTGGAGTGTGACTTTCCCTGCCCTCAGGTGTGGGCTGTGCTTGGTGACTTGCTTCCCAAGGGCAGGTCTGAGAAAGGAGTCGGGGAGGAGAGAACTTTCCTGGGAGAAACCTAACAACACAGCTCAGCCAGAAGCTGAAGGTCACTGGTGGCCATCAGTCCTGTTGATAGGCACGCACCCTTGATCTCATACAACAAGAATGTCACCTCACCTCTGTGGGCTTCCCCCGAAAACCCATAACCCCAGTCTAACCATAAGAAAAATATCAGATAGCCCAAACTGAAGGGCATTCTACAAAAATACCTGGCCAATCTTCACGACAGCTGTCAAGGTCATCCAAAACAAGGAAAGTCTGAGGCCAGAGAAGGCCACCAAGATGTGACAACCAAATGCAACGTGGAATCCTAGAGGGGAATCTTGGGACAGAAAAAGGCGTTAGGGAAAAACTAGTGCAATCCACACAAACCGCGGAGCTTAGCTGACAGAACCAACCAGTGTTAGTTCCTCAGCGGTGAGGAATGTGCTAGGGAAACGCAAGCTGTCACAATGGGGAGACCAGGGAGGTGTATCCAGGAATCCTCCGCGTTATCTCTGCAATGCTTCTGTAAACGCACAACCGTTCTAAACCAAAGGTTGCTAGTTTATAAATACACCGAGAGGTCCCCCTACCTTGCCAGGGCAGTCGTTCCCAACTGACCACCCATTAGACTGGTTGGGGAGATTTTCAAAACTTTTCAAAGGCCCTGCCTGGGATGAAGTGAACAAGAATCCCTAGGCCTGGGGCCTGAGCATCAGGACCTTGAAAAGATCCCCTGGTGGTTCTACCACGCATTAGGGTTGAAGCCAGGACAGGAGGTAACTGCACAGGGCTTCCATGGAGTGAGATGGAGCTGGGAAAGGATGCTGGAACTCCTGAGGCTGCAGGAGAGCTGCATGGAACGAAGCGCCGCCCTTCCCTGCATTACCTCTGAAGGGCTCCTTGTTGGATCCTGGACACCTCTCACTCCGCTGTCCTGGGTCGGCCGCTGCTGGCGGGATCAGGTGGTGGAAGGGTTCAAATTTCCTCTGGGTGTGAAAATGCAAAGTGACCCTAACCAGCTAGGAAAAGAGCAGGTGTCCTCTTTCATCCAGCTGGGGTCACTGTCCCCTAAGGGGCCCCAGGCTGGTCCTTCCTGTCTCACTGAGGTCTCAGACCTCATGCTCATGGGGACTTGGCTGAACTCCAGGCCGTCAGCCCAGCAGCGCTAAAGCTACAGCCAAGCCGCAGAGAGACGTGGCCTCCCGCGCCCCATGTTGCTGGGCAGAGGAGGGAAGCATTTCAGACGGGCAGGCTGGCCCCTGGCCAGCAGGTCTCCAGATGCCATGCAACACACACCTGGGCAGGGTAAGAGAATAGGTGTGTGTCAACAGTATTTGAAAAAGAAAATAGCTGCACAAATACAGCACTTGTTAACACAGGTGTTTACAGGTGGAATTATTTTTCCAGGGCTGCTATCTCCCAGCCTTCTTTGTGCGTCTCAGCTCACACCTGCAGGGACTTTCCTACCAAGCCAAGGCACAAAGGGGAAGTGGATAGTCTGTATCGATTTTACCACGCAGGAGGTCAGCGATCAGCTTCAGGCCCGGCTGGTTTTCACAGTTTCCCTTGCTGGACTTACTTCCATGTTTTCAACCTGCTCTAACAGGATCTGGCCTGTGCTCCACTTCCTGCTTGGCTAAGGCAGCTGCTGTGACCACCCCAGGCAGTCCCAGCAAGAGGCCATTTCCTGGGGCCAGGGCACGCTGGCTACTCTCAGGACATAATTATCTATCTGACCCTTGTCTCCTCTCCCCCAGGAGAGGCTCAATGTTTGTATTTTACGGACAAGGAAACTGACACACTTGTCTAAAGTCACAGAGTTAGTAAGTAGAGGATGTAGAGTAAGTAGCCGACGTCAAACCAGGACAGAACCCAAAGAGGCAGCTACAAAGGGCTCCAGAAGTGTCTCCAAGGTGACCCCACCACCACCACCGCCCACGCCAGGAGCAGCAGTGACCCCACCACCATCACCGCCCACGCCAGGAGCAGCAGTGCTCTCTGTGGGACACCCAGAAGCACAAAAACATTCAACTTAAAATAGGATCTCATAGAAGAAAGCATCCGTCAGGTGGTAACAAGACCCAAGGTATTAAAAATTATGGAAGAGAAACTTAATGCCTCTGAACAGCACACTTACAAATGGTTAAGATGGTCATTTTTATGTTATGTGTGTTTTCACACAATTTTAAATTTTTAATTAAAACATTTACGAAAGAGAAACTTCAAATGGAGAACATTCTATTCTAGAGGGAGACCTAGCCAACTTTCATCACCAATTAGCCTGTTTTTGGTCAATGTACCCGTTTTTTGCATTCTGAGAGAGAACTCTGTCCTCTGGAAAGCCTGTCTCTTAGATGAGCCTTTTAATTCATGCAGATGTGGGCCGGAGTATTTGAGCATTTCCCGTTATGTGGGGGAAGCCCGAAAAGGTGAACTGCCCTAAATGCAGATTTCTCAGTGTGAGGTTTTAGGTACTCTGCTTCACATGTAAAAGGCGAGACAGGGAACAGGAGTGAAGACAAGGTGGGGAGGGGACAGAAGAGCAGGCCCTGCCCCCACCCCAAAGGCAGTGAGGAAATGCCCCCACCAGCACCCTCTAAAAGGCTGGCACAGCAGGCAGGCTCCAGCAGGAACACAGGAGCGGATGTCAGCCTCCTCGGTAAAGCTGTTGAAGATGGCTGCCTGGGGACACAGGAGGGGCTCAGTCACACTTGGGGAGAGGCCAGAGAGAAAGAGCAGGGCCAGCGGAGATGCTGAGATCCTCTCCTCAGCCGGAGGTCACTCGTGGAAAAGCCCAACGGTGCAATCTGGGCAGGAGGTGACAAGGGGCAAGCAGGGTAGACTCCCTCCCAGGGTGCTCAGAGAAGCCTGGCAGGGTCCAAGTGTGCTGCAGGCCCCCGAGACGGCAAGTGGAGAACACGGGGACATTTGCTGTTGGTAGCTTTTGATATCCTTGTTCCTACAAGCCAGGGGGAAATGTCACAACTTGATTTTGGCAGCAAAACCCTTCAGCCCAGCTTGAGGAACAATGAGGCTTCAAAAAATGTTAAGAAACATTGCTCCATTGCAGCCTCCCTCCTTCGCCTCCTCTCACAGACGAGCACCACCCGCGTTCCAAGTCACGGATGAAGAGTCCGAGAGTCGGAGAGGTGGGGTGTCCACAGGAGCACAGGAGGGTCTGTGGTTTGGAGACTGTCCCAGGTTGAAGTCTAAGTGTTCTTGGTTCCCGGGATGAGTCTTGCATCCTCTATGACACTTTCTCCCAGGAAAAGGAGTTTCTCCAAATCCCTGCTGTCTCCTCCAGAGACCATCTCCAGCCTGGCCTCTCCCTCTGCCTGGCAGACAAGCCAAAGAGGGCCAGTATAGCGGCTGCGCACCACTGGAGGCCAGTGACTACGGGGCTGGCAGGGGGAGAGAGAGACCTGAGAAATGATGAGATTTTCAAAGCTCACCACCGAGAAGCTGAAAGGTTTTCCATTTGAACTGTGGCAAGTCTCTAAAAGATGAGATGGTGTCTAATTAGACATTATGTTATGTCATTCGAATTAAGATGACCTCATATTATAATTACAGATCTGCTACATTACTTGGAAGTAATTAGCATAACAGGCTATTCTCTCTGCCTGCCCTTTAGGAAGCTCCGGGCTCCACAACTGACCTCTCCCGCTCCTCCGCCTTCCATCAGCGATCGCGCTTTTAAGGGACAGCTCATGGCAGCAAGCAGAGGCCTCCCCTGCACACATCTCCATCCAAGAGTGGAGATTCAGTGAACACTTGTGCGCCAAGGACCTGGGTCACACAAGGAGACGGACCCTTCATCCAAGGACATTATTCCTCTTACTTTCCATCCGTCCAGGGATCCCCTCTAATGGGCAAAATGTCCCCCACACCCACAGTCTCACACACACACACACACACACAGGTACACACAAACATGCACAAATATAACACGCCCACAGAGGCAGTTCTGTGATACGGATTTGTGTCCAGTTTTAAAGCTCCACCCACCCACACACGGGGCCCTGTCCTCTGAGCTCTTCTTGCTCCAGGGCCAGTATGTTTCCCGGCACATCCTGGGTCCACTTGATGTGTACTCACCCGCCAAAACCTGAAACGTACATTCTCAGCCGAGCCTTGCATGAATGATCAGCTCTGGTTCCAGGGGACTGGCTCTTGCCTGAGCACCCAGGTTGAGCAGACTGTTTCTGTTCCCTCCCATCCTGCAATTTCACCGGGGATGACAGCCACCTGGGCCATCACTCAGAGGCACCTCCAGTAACAGCGGACCGAGCTCCCCAGGGAGCAGCCACCTCTCCAATGTCAGGGACATTGTGCAGCTCCCTCCGACTTAGCACTGCTTCATGTCTCCTGGCGCCGACTTCCCACTCCATGATGTGGTGACATTAGCGCCCGTAAATAATCATGAAATAAAGAGAGAGAATTAATATCTAGCTTTGCCAGAGGGAAGCACTTAGGTGAAGCCATCCTGTAGTCAGACGGGCTGATACCTGCCAGCTGGAGGTCAGGACTAATGAGTAGCATCAGGCGGTGGTGACAAGGAGCTAAAAAGCAGCTCCTCGCCTCCAAAGTGACGACCACAGGACAAGTGGACTCCGAGGGTGCAGGCAGAGGTGAGTCCGCACCCAGGTGGTCTTCCATTTCCCACCCACATCCTGGGTTCTGGGGTCCTGCGATGAACTTCAGGCCATCTGACCAGGCTTGAATACCCCCAGGGATGGGGTGTTCACTTCCAGTAGCTTTGGGACAGTAGAAAAGAGAAGTGGGGCTTTGGTATCTTAAAGGCCTGGATTCAAAGCTCATTTGCCCCTAGACCCACCCTTTCTCCCCCATTCTGTGCCTTCTTTCCTGGGGAGACATCTCAGTGCACACACAGCATCCTCACCAGAAGCCCGGGTACCATGCCATCCAACCCTCACCCTCAGCCCCCATATCCAGTCCATTGCCTGGCCCTGGAGAGCCTGCCCCCTTCATATCCGGTATCCAGGTCCCAGGAAGACCACCTGCCACCACCAGTCATCATCAGCTTTCTCCTGCTTTTTGCAATGGCCTCCTACCTGAGATCCTTCCTCTAGTCCTCCCCTCTACTCCTCCATCCCAAATCCATCCTCCAAACTCCTCTCCAGGTAAGCCTTCCAGAATACAGTCCTGACCACACACTTTCCTACAGAAAATTGCTACATGCAGGACAACCGCCAGACTCCTCAGCGCCACCTCCCCAGAGCTCCACACTCAGCCCCAACACCTGTTCCTACAGTACCTCTAGCCACAGTGTGAGTCTCCCCAACCCCAGCCCTGCCCCATGTGTGTATACACATGAGTGCACATCCACACAAATACCCTCTGGCCTTTCTGTCTGCTGCCAGTTGCTTCAACCTCCAACAACTGTGCCTGTGGTCATGCAGCCAGGCCTAGATCCAACTGTGCCTGGATCATGTAGCCAGACCACTGGTCAGCAAGTCACTATCCACTCCTCAAGTCTCAGCCTGCTCATCTGTAAAGTGGGAATGATAAAATAACATCCACCTCTTGGTGTGGAGGGGTGCTATAACCTCTCGATGAAGAAAATGTATCTAAAGCTCTGGGACCATGTCTGGCACATGTAAAGAGTTTGATAAATGTTCTTTGCCTTTCCTTCAAAAATAGCCAAGGCTGCATCTTAACAGACATCAACCGGGGTTGGTGAGTGGGAAAAGGGAAGGAAGATTGGACAGGGCAGAGGGAGGGGTAGGGCTCTTTCAGAGGGCGCCAGGAGGGTGCAGTTGTCCATCTACACAGGTTGTCCTGCAAAATGTCTCCGAGACAAACTGTAATCTTCTTTTTTTTTTTTGAGATGGAGTTTCGCTCTTGTCGCCCAGGCTAAAGTGCAATGGCACAATCTCGGCTCACTGCAACCTCTGCCTCCCAGGCTCAAGCGGTTCTCCTGCCTCAGCCTCCTGAGCAGCTGGGATTACAGGCACCCACCATCATGCCTGGCTAATTTTTGTATTTTTAGTAGAGACAGGGTTTCACCATGTTGGCCAGGCTGGTCTCGAACTCCTGACCTCAGGGGATCTGCCTGCCTCGGCCTCCCAAAGTGCTGGAATTACAGGCATGAGCCACCATGTCCAGACCAAACTGTGGTAATTCTTCTGATGATTTGGATGAAAAAATATTTACACAACAAGCACATCTGAGATAAAAAAAAAAACATTAGAATCTCTTTAGACTAATTTGCTCAACACAAACACCAAATCCAAGCTGCTTCAAAATGAGAAGGAGCGAGATGGTGTTTCTCCCTCTTCCACGGCTCAAAGACACACAACAGAACAGTGTGGCTGGGGGAGGCAAGGAAGAGCCCTTGGCACTCACAGCACCTGCCAGGTGGTTCCCCAGTGCTGGGGCATCCTGGTCTGGTGAGTGTCTAAAGGAAAAGGATTTCTCTGGACGGAGGGCTGCGTACTCCTCTGCATTTGTAGGAGAGATCTTTTACACCAGTGCCCCCCCACCCGCCATGGTGAGTGCTGTCTGCACACCCACACAGGGTCCCACACACATCCAGGCACCAGGAGAGAGGGCAGGAGGAGGAGACAGTGGAGAGTCAGGGCAACAGTCATGAAAAGAGAAACACAGAGGGAGACAGTTTAAGAGAGTGAGAGACACAAAGGAACGGAGTGACAGAGAGAGGTGTAGGCTGAAAGAATGAGAAAGAATGGGCTAAAAATAAAAAGACAGAGGCACAGACAGACACATAGAGGAAAGAAGAGAGACTGAAAGAGACAGAGAGTAATGGGAGCATATTGCTTTTTCCCTGTGTCGTCATTTGCACACATGGTACAAAAGCAGCAGTGCAGGAAACTGCACAAATGGAGACAATGGGCAGCGCCAGCAAACCGTATTAACAGTCACTGCAATCTCCCCTACCACACACATCAGTTTCACCGAAGAATGCCCTTGATGAAGCAGGAAAAAGCATTAATTTCATTACATCTCTATACTTGATAACATATTTTTAATATTCTGTGTGAGGAGATGGGAAGGACGCATACACCCTTCTGCTATGCTCTGAAGTGAGAAGTTGACTACAGGAAAAGCACTTATGTGAGTTACAAGCTAAACTAGCCACTTTTTTCATGCAACATCATTTTTACTTGACAACTGACAAACTATATTTCTTCAGACTTAGGGATTTGGCAGACATTCTCTTGAAAATAAAGTAGGCCTGTTCATTCAAGGCAAACAACTGACAGCATTTATTGTCAACAACAAAATCTAAGATTTCAAGTGAAAATTAGAATTTTGGGAAGCTTGTACTTGACTGAGAGCATCCCAAGACTTTTCCGCAGAGATTGATGCTGATATTAACTAAGGCAGCTTTTGGATATTGAACAATGAAATGTGTCAACATTTGGAAGATTTTCATAACTCAGTAAACCAGTATTTAATATGACAATGTAAAATCATGCATGGGCAAAAGATCTATTCAAAGAACAGACAGACCAACAGACATTAAGAGTACTTAGTCCTTCTGAAGACTGCATGCTTCTCTGGAAATAAGAATAATAACCTCCCTTGCAAGAACATGATAGCAGTGTCTGACATGTAATAGACATGTGATAGCTTCTGTTCTTAGATTACAAAGGTGGTAGATAAAGTATCACCCAGGCTCTACCCTCTAACTTTAGAATGCCCCCCAACACCACACACGCAATTACCATAGAATGCTCCCAATATGATATAAGCTCTTTGCACTTGGCTGGGCTGGACTGCTAGAGTCCAGTGCAAAGTGGAATTTCATCAGCACATTGATCATCTTCTAAGCATCTTCACTCACAACTCAGTAAACAGCCAACATTGACCTGAAGAGTGGCACACTTCAAGTATCAGGCCATGTGTCTAAATAGCTCCATATCCATGTATATGTGTGTATGTTTTTGTTACTGAAAGGGTGTCGGGGCGGGGGGGGAGGGTATGTCTATACCTGACTACAGAGAGTGAAGCTGGCATTTCAAATCTACTACATTTTAGCAATTGTGGAATATGCAATGCATCCTTATTTATTATAGTCCCCATTCTGTATAAAAAAAGTGATGAATTTGTTAATGAGCTTGATTTAATCATTCCACAATGTAAACATGTATCAAAACATGACACTGCACCCCATAAATATAGATAATTATTTGTCAAGTAAAAATGAAATGGATAAAAATGAGCTTGGTGGAGCACAGAGCTGGCAGCACTGTCCTCAGCAGCTTAGCAGCTTGCTCACCCCATTCCACGAGGGATCTGCAAAACGCGCACACTGTGGCTCTTAGGGCTGACTCCCAACCCAGCAGCCCAATCTGGCCCAAACAGAGGGTATGACCCTTACCCTAGGGTCAACTAAAGAGAGAAACCAGAGTTCACCCATCTCTTTCCCCACCTTTCCCCAGAGGTATGGAATATAGATGGTGCTTGAGCACACAGGACACAGTTCTGTCTCAACGGAGCCAATATCTCGGCCTAGCACAGGCCACTTTGTGACCCTCTGTCTTATCCCCCAGGAGCACAGCCACATGGGCAGAAATCAGAGTGATGTTCTTCAAGCCAAGAAACACCAGAGATGACCAGCAAAACACCAGGAGCTGGGGGCAGACCTGGGACAGTCTGCCTCGCAGGCCCAAAAGGAACCAACCAAGCCCGCACCTTGATCTTGGACTCTGGGTCTGCAGAACAATACATTTCTGTTGTTGAGGTCACTCAGTGGGGTACCATGCCATGGCAGCCATGTAAACTCATAAATCTGGCCAGAAGCTGTTATCACACCTATTTTACAGGTGAAGAAACTGGAGCTCTGAGAGCTTAGGGACTTTGCCCAAGGTCACTTGGCTAAAAACTTACTGAGCTGGAGTTAGCCTTTCTTTTACACAGCCCCTCAACTGCGGGTGTCTCCACCATCTCCCTGGCCCCGCATGAATCAGCAAATGGTGATTTATTCACCTGTAAGCTCTGAGGTGAACAGTCGGGTTTTCTAGCCTTAGCACAAAGCAGAGCTTTAAGATGATAAACCTACTTTACCCTTGGCAAACCCCAAGTGTTGTCCTGAAGGACAGAGCTGATCACTTACACGTTTAAGGAGCCATATAGAGAAAGGGTCAGCATGGGGCTCCAGGTCCCAGGTTTAAACCCAGCTCTGCCTTTCTCCAGCCGTGGAAACTCATTACATTTCTCTGTATCCCAACGTCTTCATCAGTACCAGGGATGTTAAAGTTGTGGGAAGGATTACATCAGAGCGTCCAAGCTTAGGGTGTGCTGTGGCACGCAGTCGATGTTGAATGAGTGGCTTTGTTACCATCATCGTTACTACTGTGCTTTCTCATTACAAAACCAAATGTATTCATGATAAGTTTAAACTCGAAGCCTCTGTCCCAGGACCCGCTACAGGCCTCTTGGAATCACCTCCCTTATTCATGGAGAGAATACTCGGGAGGATGAGGGAGACCCAGGGCTGACCTGGAGGGGAGGTGGACAGCGGGACAGCAGTCCTCCCACAGGAGCCAGGCGCCCCTCTTCCACCCATCTCCTTGCCACCCCGTGTAGCTTCCTTCTCAACACTACCAGCTAGAAATGGGACTTGGCTTTTTAAACTCAGCCCGGATGCAATCACACTCAAGCTGCAGAAATGCGTGTCCTGCTCCATCAGGACAGGACAGGCAGGAGAACCAGAGGAGACACTCCCAGGCCAATGGGCATGAGCCTTGGGTCCAAATCTCAGCAAGAAGACCCAAGAGAAGGCCCAAGGGAGGTCTTCTCCCCCGGAGTCGGGGCTTCTTCCCTGGAGAGAGGGCTGCAGGTGCTTCCCATCCTCTTGGGTCCAGGAGTGACTGCTCAAAGGGACGAGGCCTCCTGGGGAGGCACTTCTGTCCCTTGTCAGGTTCAGTCCTTCACTGCTCCCCACCACAGACAGGACAGGGCGCACTGAGGCTCCACTGTGCGCATCACAGTCTTCCTGGCTGGGACCCTCTCACCCATTCCCCAGACTCCTCTGCAAAGTTCAGGAGTAAGGAACTCGGAGGCGTAGCCCCACTGCAGGCAGGGGTTGGATCCCAGCCACACCACTGGCCATGAGCTCAGACACATCGCCAGTCACTTGACCTCCCTGAGACTCAGATTTTTGGCCTCTCAGTAGGAAGCATCCAGGGCAGACCAGCGAGGAAATGCAATTGACCCCTGACCAGACTCCCAGCCCCACGGCCACCCGCTGCGGGATCTGCAGGCTGTGGAAGGAGCTGAGTCAGGGGTGTTTGGGGGATGTATCGGGAGGGGAACCTGCACCCTCGCTGGCGGGGGTGGAAGGGGAGGCAGAGGCCAAGGGCTGCCGTCAGGCACCATCTCAACGAGAGAATCAGGAACTAGAGCCCCCAGCTGTGAGGGCCCTGTGAGATTTCTTCAACTTTTGTCACTTCCCCACTTTTTCCCCTTTGGTTACCACCCTTCTGCCCGGCGTGACTGTTAATTAACCCCTTACAGCTGCAAGGGCTGGCCTGCAGGGTCAGCAAAGACAGGAGCCAGAGGACAGCCCCAACCCAGCCCAGGCCAGTCCCGAGATGGGGCCAAGCCAGCAGGGCCTAGGTCCAGGCTGAGTGGGTGAGGGGCGGCCCAGGCCTGGAGCCACTGCAGCCAGAAAGGTCCTGGGCCCCCAGCCACCCTCTGGGTAAACTCCTGGTGAACGTCCAGGCCTGGTTGTGCCACAGGCCCAGCTCCCAGTAAGTTGCTGCAGGGGGAGGAGGTGATCTTGGCCTGCGACTGCTGCTTTGCTGGTTATGCTCACCTCTGCCTGGATCCACCCGCTGGCTGCTTCCGTGTCTCCTCCACTCCCAGGCCTGGGGGAGAAAGCCCAGGAGGGAGGCGTAGAGCGCCAGGCCCTTGTGGCTCCCCTGGCTCCATGCAACTGAACTCAGCACCAGGGGATCTCTGCTCTGACTAGAGAAGGTCCAGGGAGAGGAAGGGGGCTGAGGAGGGGAGCAGAGCACACCCCAGCACACTCCATGATTCATCTGGACCCAGCGCATCTGCCAGTGTCCATGCGTGTGCACGTGTGTGCACTGGGGGTAGCATGTGTGTGGCACTTTCGACCTGAAAACACACAGTATCTCTGCAATCCTCACAGCAGTCTCATGAGCAGAAACGTTTGTGTCAATACACAGATAGGGACACCAAGGTTTGGACTGACTCAGTGACTGGTGGGGATTCTCAGGCAGCCTGGGGGGCTCCCACCGTGGTCCCTGCAGACATCCTGGAACTCTGCTGCAGGTGGTCGCGGTTGCCAGGCAGCACCGGCCCATCTCTGAGACTTCTACACACAGAGGTTTACTAGTAACTCATTTGCATATCAGCCTCTTGCTGGCAAGATCTCTTCCCTACCCCAGCTCAAAGGCTCGGCGCTGCCATCCAAGCCAGCTTCCTGTGTTCTGTCCAGAGCAGAGGAGAGAGAACCACCCACCTAACACCCTTCGTGTAAAAAGCCGTAATCCTCCTATGCTTGCAGACTTCACCACCAGCCTGCAGCCTCACCTTCCCCCAAACTTCCCTCCCGGTTCTAATTTTTCAGTCTTTTACTCATCTCTGGGGGAAGCGGCCCGGGGGGCGGGAGGCTCGTGGGACGCCGGGAGCTCGGTGTTGAAGTCGGTGGCAGCCCCGGGCTTGTGCTCACCCAGCAGTACCGGCCCCACTGCTGCCTCGGAGAGACAGAATAAGATCCACATCCTAGCCCAGTGCCAGGCCCAGGGAAGGCACAAGACGAACAGGCCCAAACCAGCCAGGACCTGGGCAAGCCCCTCCAGCCAGTGCCTCTGGCCCTGCAGGGCACTTGACCCCTCTCACCGTGGCCCCATGAGTCCAGATCCTTCCTCCCTGGACAGATCCCTTCCCACCCACGTTGGATGTCCTCTGCAAAACATCACACGTCTTCTGTTCTCCATTTCTGGAGATCATGACACCATCACACAGGCCTGAGCCCTCGAGACATCACTCTGAGACCCTGCTCTGTGTAATGGCCGGTGGAGGCCCTGGTCCTCCAGCTTGTCATCCAGAGAACGGGACTAATGTTCCCTTTAGCTCCTGGTTTGGGGGTGGGGGAGGTTTGTCACGCAGCGAAGAGCAACGGCCTAACTGAACTCTAGATAGGTAACATGTATCACTCTCTGCAATCTGCAAGCTCGACACTCTGCCTGGGAAGATTAGATTAGTAAGTGCCCGGTCATCGGAAAATCCAGCTCCAGATACCCAATATCTTGTTTTCTTCCTTCTGTGCCCACGGTGTTTGTGAGGCTAACTTGGCTGGCAAGTTTTCAAGAGTAGAAACAAAGCAGGCAGCTTTCTCCTTTCCAGGCAGGGCCTCCCGACTTCAGTCATCTCCCACCCTTGACTCTTCCCCTAGACACCTCCTCCAGCCCTCTAAGTTTTCCAGAATGGGGCCCAGGCCAGACTGCAGCTATGTCTTGGGGCCCTGGGCACAAGGCCTCCCCTCCCTCCCCTCACGTTTGCCGATCACTGTCATCGACCCTGGATTTTCCAGAAAGAAGCACAGCCTGTGTGTCTCAGGGTCCTTCTCCCATCTCCTCTTGGCCTCCTGGTTGGTGGGTTCCACGCAGCAATACCAGCCCCCACGCATCCTGACAACTACTTCCCAGAATCGGTCATTTGGCAGGATTTGAAATCATTACTGCTTCCAGGCCTGTTTGCATATCACACTCCTGGGAGAGATTATTAAAAGCATAATTTTTAAACAGACAAGAGCAAAGCAGCCCCTTTGGCTAGGGTCTGATGGGTACACCACACCCTCTGGAGAGAAGTACAGCAGTGAAGTTCTGCAGGCAACTCCTGCCGGTCTTGGACGTGATGGAAACTCAGGAGGTCACGAGGCCCCTCAGTCATTCGACCTGACATTGCCAAAACTGGAGGTCTCCTGGAAAGCTTTCTTTTCTATCTCCATTCCAGGAGCAGAGTCGGACTTGCTTTCTAAGCTGGGGCTTCTCAGATGGGGCTGAGCCTGCCGAGGGTCGGAAGAGCATGAGTCTGGGCTGGGCTGTCCCTTCCTCCCACACTGGGTCGTGCCACATCACTGCCAGCCTGCCAACACCCCCTGACCCGGCTGTCCATGCGGCCTAAGCTTTCCTGTCTTTTCAGGCCAGTCTTAACCTTGGATCAAAGGATCCAACTCAGGCAGAGACTCACCTCTCATAAGATGCTGCATCTGGGGCATGCCTGCACTTGGTGGAAGGGGAGAAAGTAAAGGGAGCTCCTGCATGGGTGACAGGCTAAACTTGCTGATGCCAGGACTCAGTGGCTCTCGGGAAAACACAGGACCCCAGGCTGAATATTTTCAGGAAGCTCCAATCCAGCCAGCCAGCCTTTCCTGCTGGCAAGTCAGCTCCCAGGGCCTGGGCTCCCGGGGACAAAGGAATCCAGAGACCTTAGACAGACAGACATGAGGCCAAGTGGGGACCGAAAATTTTACATCTTAAAAACACCTCAGCTCTTTTCATTCTCTGGTTGAACTTGTCGAGTCTTCTCCTGCCCACAAAGCAACTGCAAGTGAATGCCTGGACCCATGGAAAATGCTCAGGAGGGCCCCGGCCAGGCTCCCACTGAGCCCAGCCCCTTCTCCCTCAGTCTCCTTCTTTCTCTGTATCTCTCTGCCAGTCCCCACCCTCTCTCCTCTCTCCCTGTCCTGGCCCCGCCATGGTCCCTCTCGTGTGCATTTCTGTCTTTGCTCTCCTGCCCCATGTCTTTCTCTCTCTCCTTTCTTTCCACCCTCAACCTCCCCTTCTTAGCCTGGAGGAAGCTGTAATTTAGGGCCTCCCTCCCCAAATGAATCTCTCAATATCTACAAATGTTAACTTCATTAATTTGGGAAGGATTTATCAGCACAGAGGTTAATTGTCTTTCCCTGACATGTTTTTACTGAATACATCTGGGTGACAAAATTAATTTCCTCATTAGCTATTTTTGAAAGTGGAACAAGCTGAGGGGAATCAGTGCAGGGAGAGTTTGTGCCATGTGAGCTGTTCCGGGCTCCCCACAATCTGCCTGGGTGCTCCCTCCCATCAGAGGTCATGGGGGCCTTCCGAGGGTCTGAGCTCTGCAGGACATCCTGGCTAAGATAGGCTGGAGGCAGGTCTCTCTGGGCCCAAGAGCTCCAGAGATGGCCTTAGGCTGAGTGGAGTGACCCAGGCCCATCTGGCTGCCCCAGGGCTCTTAAGGAAGAGAGCTTTTTCCTTGTGGAAAAGTGGCTTCTTGGTGGGACACCCAAACCACTGCTCCTTTGAACAGACGAGGAGATGCAGACAGAAACCGAGATCTCCCAAACAGCCCCAGCTCAAGATCTGTTCAGCTGGATCCAGGAAGCCAGAGCCAGTTATTCTAGGGCCTTGGGGGTTAGAAGTCTGTGTCCTTCATCGGGCCCTGATTAGCCAGGCCCACAGGTGCTTCCTGGGGTGACTTTCAGCCCAGACGCCCCAGTGTGGAGTGGCCCCAGGACCGCTGCACTTCTCCCGAAGGGAGAGGAGGATGTGGGAGCTGGCCACGTGCCCAGCCCTAGAATTCAGACTGGGGACATCTTGGACCACCTACTGCAAAAGTGGCCACGTATGGGGACCTATATTCTGGTGCAGGTGTCAAGCAGCTAAGAGCCTGGGACAGTGGGCCATGCACCCAGCTTCTCAAGGCCTCGGTTTCCTTGACTATGAAGAAAATGGCTACCCCACTGCCAGTCCCAGGAACCTCCCAGATCCAGACCCCAAGGCTAGCCCTGCCCCCTCTCATCTCGCTGTAACCTGTCTTCCCTCGCGGAGTCGCTCTCACTTCACTCGGACCCTTTCCCCAGGATTGCTCAGGACAAAGTCCAGACCAGGCAGCACCCAGCATCCAGAGCTTCTCCAAGCAGAGCTTCGTCCTCCTCTACCCAGACCCTCCCAGGCCAGCAGGCACAAGCTCTTCGCCGCATTCTATTAGAGCAGAGAGGAAAAGAGACCCTGTGGGTCAGGAGACTGCCCTGGGCCCAGGCAAGGACAGAGGCCAGAAGGCCATTCCTCTCTGGACCAAAGCCCTGACCCCACTGGGGGATCCCAGCCTCCCATGTCATCCCTGACCCCACTACGGACTCTGCCTCCTGTTTCATCCCCAACCCCAGTGGGGGACCCCAGCCTCCCATGTCATTCCCGACCCCAATGGGGGACACCAGCCTCCCAGGTCATCCCCAGCCCCAAAGGGGGACCCCAGCCTCCCGTGTCATCCCCAGCCCCACTGGGAGACTCCAGCCTCCTGTGTCATCCCCAACCCCATTGGGGGACCCCAGCCTCCTGTGTCATCCGTGTCCTCACCGCAGGGCCCCAGCCTCCCATGTTATCGACCCCTTCCTTTCTAGGAAACAAGGCGTGGGCCGCAGCGTTCAAGTTGGTCCTGAATTTCCTGTTTCTTTAAGCTGAGAGATTTTACACACATGGGCACGCTCCCCGGCTGCCACTTCTGACCTAGCCCAGAGAATTTCATGCAGCAGCAATTTCAGTAACAGGAAAAACCAGACCCAGGGAGCTATCTGAATGTCACAAGCCAGTCGCCTGGGGCAGGAATAGGACAGGCTGCCAGGCTCTCCCTCCCTGTCTCCACTTCCTTTCTCACGGCCACTGCTCCCTCCTGAAGGTGGCAGCAAGGGCAGAAGGATCCTTGGGACAGATGGCTTCCCATCCTTCCCTGGGGCCTCCAGGACCACCGTCCCGTCCCCATACCCTCCTACCTACTGCGGAACAACCCTGGCTGCCATACACACAAGTGGGGACCCTCGTAATTGCGTTCCGTTGGGCTGTGCTGAGCCCTCCTTCCCAGAGACCCTTCTCGTCAGCTGCACTCCGCTTTCAGCCTGAAACGGTGTCTCCACAATTGCCAGGCTCTGTGACAGCCCTCCCTGCAGTCAGCCTGCCTTAGGCAGGGTTTTCTGAAACAGGACTTCTTTGCTGAGGAGGTCAATGGACAGGATTCTGGCCACGAAGCGGGACCAAGGAGGATGTGCCCCTGCTCCCCAAAAGCAAGAGAGGTACTCCAGCTGGCCTGCAGGATGACCAGGAACAGGCCTCAGGGTTCCCCACATCCTTGACACTGAGCCTGTAGATGAAGTGAATCTGTCATCAGGGTAACAAGGGGATCGAGGAAGGCCTCCCAGAGGGGCTGATCACAGAGCTGGGTTCTGAAGGATGAAGAGGAGTTTGCAGAGCCAATCAAAGGAAAGGGCATGCAGAGGGAGGTTCTGGGACTTAGGAAGAGGCCAGCCCCACTGGGGAGCCTTAGCTGCTCTGTGCTGCTGCCACATGCCCTTCAGAAGGGGAATGGAGCACAGGTGATGGAAGGAGCCCTGGTGTCTTCCTGCAGGGGCTCTTAGCAGGAATTAGGCAAGACCAGTGGCAGAATACAACTTGTGGGTTAGGAAAAGACCGTGGGAGGCTGCGCAGAAACCAGCCAGGGCTGTGGGAGCCACGCAAAATTCTACCTTGAAAGTGGGGAGCTCTGGTCATAAGAGACTTTCTTCTAATGTGAGCATTTCCTCTACGAAAGAGAATGGAGGGACATTTACAGACATTGTCAGATGAACTCTCAGAAAACCTTGGGGAGGAAATTGGAAAGCCCTGCCCGCCACAGGCATGGCAGGCATACCGCGTTCCTGGCTAGTGAAGTGGTTTGCTCAGGAGTTTTTGCAGAACCAGAAAAGTTAGATGGAGCCCTATTTTAGAGATGAGGAAACAGAGGCAGAAGATGCTCTGGATGACAGTACTTTGGCGCCTGTGCCAGGAATTGCACGCGGATCACCCTGGACCACCTGCCTTTGATGTGGCGCGGCAGCTGCATACATTTTCCTGTGCAGGCACTTGGGTGGCCTGTGTTGCCTCCAAATTCGGACATCTGGCGGCTTCTCGGTGACCCCACCTGAAACCCAATCCACCTCTTCCGAAGCCAGCAGATAGTGAATTGCTCAGTAAGAAAAAGGTCTGTGCAAAACAGGAGACTAGAAAGAAACCTCAGTGCCTCCAGGAACCTCATGTGAGCTCCGTTTGACTCTGCAGAAGCAAGTTCCTTGCTTTTAGAGGAGTGATTGCAGCTGGGCATCATCCAGACCTGTGTGCAATGATTGGTTGAAGGCGTCTCTCCCACTAGATGGAAGCGCTCACAGAACCAGGCAGTGGAAGGTGCATGACTGGGAGGAATGAAGGATGGCTGTCCTGAGGCTGCGCTCGAATGGAGGCTTATTTAACATGGAGCCTTGTGCAAAACACCCCGGAGCAGGCCCCTATATCGAGATCACTCTGTGTGATCTGCTGTTTCCCTCTCCAGTGGTTTTTATCTTTGAACAGAGCAAATCCTGGCTCCACTGAGACCTGCTCCATGAGAGCCAAATGCAGCCACTGCACCAGGTTGGGGGTGAGGAACTTCTCAGCCATTCCGACAAGGCCTGGTCATCAAAAGCCACGATTTTCTTGCATTCTGGGCCTTGCGACTTCTTGAGATGGGAAAAATGAAGAGCTGTTCCACCATTTTGTTCTCAATCTAAAGGATCATTGCTTTGGAAAGCGGTCAGATTCTGCCTTTGGTTGATTTTAGGATCCAAAACTATGGCGATGGGAAAAGGGAAATGCATTTTAGGATTTCAGGTATTTTCTAAAATGTGCACATGATTATATCCTGCAATCTTAATGGTTCATGCATCTCACGCTCAACCAAGAGTCTCTACTGGCCTAAATGATCAAAGCATTTCCAGGAATTATTCAAGAAAAAAAATCTGCTCCCATCACTCACCAGCTGAAACACCTTCAGCGGCTCCCTCTGCCCTCAGATGCAGTCACCCTCCTTACTGAGCTTAGTGAGGGCTGTACTAAGCGCTTCGCATTATTCTCTCATGTAAGTTTCACAACAGTCACAAAAGGAGCTATCATTAGACCTATTGCATGGATAAGAAAACTGATCCTTAGAGAGGTCAGGGACTGGTTCAAGCTGACTGTGCTGTATAGTGTCAGAGCGGGGATGACCCCAAACCCACCAAGGCCATTATTAGCACCCCCAAACTCCATGACCATCTCCTAACTCTCTCCCTCCCCCTCATCTGATTCCTACCCATGGATGATACTGTTTGTGTCTCACCTGCTACTCCAGTGAGCCCCTCCTGCTCACCTCCCTGGGCCCCAGGCCAGCCCCCCTGGGTGCTCCTGGCAGCAAAGCCCACATCTGATTAGGGAACTTCTTATTAGGAGGCTTCCTTGTTTGCTTTATCCACCTTCTCCAGACTGGGCCCCCTGGAGACAGAGCCCTGTGCTCTGGAGGCCAGCTGGTCCCTTGCTGTGCCCGGCACAGAGCCTGGTGCCCACAAGGAAGGCAGTAAATCTGTGTGGAGCGTGTCATTTCATTCTGCATTGGAGGATCATTTTCATGCTCCACAACCTACTGTTATCAATAAAATTAATATTATCTACCAGTAAAGTCTAGAGTGGTGCTTCTCACACTACAGTAGGCAACAGGGCCACCCAGAGAGTCAGGTAAAACTCAGAGGCACTGGCTCCAGAGGCCCAGACAGGTGAGGCTGCGTGGCTGGTCCTGCCCCCACCTCTGAGGGGCACTGCTCTGCAGCCAGGAGGCCACCCTTGAGTGCAACCCTCAGCAACCGAAGGCACCTGGCTGGGCGATGACTGACAGCGAGGCAGCTCCAAAACTCCCTTCCACAGCATTTACAAAACAGACACAGTCAAAGTTTTCTATTTGGAGGAGTCATTTGCTGCAATGGGGGTTTTCCCTTCATTTTTGGAAATGCCATGAAATAAAATGTTAAATGTGACTCCAATATCCTGATCTGAGGCACAGACAACTCACCGCAGTTACACCTCAGAGAAAACGTGGGGCTCCCCGGGACAGGGGCCGCACTCAGCCTGGAGTTACGTTCTGACTTCTCAAAACACGAAACCATTTATATTGGCTTTGGCGCATTCAAAAGAAAATTCCCTTATGTCGCGTGCACGCGCGTGTGCACACAGAGATCAGCTTTCGGTTCACAATGAGTGTGCCCCTGGGTCTTTTCTGTGTCTCACTCACTGAGGCCTGGGGGACCAGGCCCAGGGGGACTGACGGGGCGCCTCCGTCTGTGCTCCTTGTCCCCGCTGGCCAGAGCTGGTGAATCACCCGGCCCCAGCAGTCTGCGTCCTTTCCCAATTACCGTAGCTGTCAGAGCTGACTAAAAAACCAGTAGCAGCTGGCAGGAAATGGGTAAGAAAACTGACCACAGATAAACTGTAGGACTCTACAGAGCAGCGGCAGATAGACTCGGGGACAGGAAGTGGAGCTGTTAGGAATCGGCCCTCGCCTGCTCCCGGGCACCTCGGGGTCATCTAAGGGTGCACGCACCTGAGATGCTGCGGTGCTCGCATCACGCAGTGACCCCGCAGCAGGCAGCAGCCATGGCCCCTGAAGGGAAAGAAGCAGTCAGGAGTGGTGGAGAAGCACCCCCAAAAGCCCTGGCCTTTGAGATTCCTGCGAAAGTAGTGGTTCTGCTAGTCTAGGGATGATGGAATCACGGCCGGCAGAGCCTGCACTGTTGGGGTCAAATGCCTGCTGGCCATGCACTGCCTCACCAGGCTCCCTGCTGCCAAAATGACCAGCTCTCAGGCAGGGAGAGGCCACCGCACATTGAGAACAGTGCCGGTGTTGAGGTGGGGAAGCGCTTCTCTATGGAGTTACAGGTCCAGCGCTTTCAACACTCCCACTGCGTTTCAGCCAATGCCAAGGACAGGGCCTTTGGAATCCCTAGTGATGAGAAAGTAGCAGCCAGGTGGCATGCCGGGTCCTTCCATGCATCGTCCCATCCCTGCCCTAGGAGGTAGCTCAGACTATCCCCATTTTACAGATGTGCAAAGGAAGGCTCAGGATTAAATAGGTCTGGCCCTGTGTTCCACCACCTATGAGGGGCAGAGCACGGAATCAAAGCCTGACTGAGGTCTCTGCCCTGACGACCTCTGCTCACAGCAGGCCGCTAGGTGTTGAGATGGGAAGAGGAGAGAAGGGGTCAGAGGGGGGTGAGCACAGCTGAGGAGCCTTGCCTGGGCCCTGATCCTTCGCCCAGAAAGAAAATGGGGTGGTCAGTGTTTAATCGCATCTTCCCAGTGGCCCAAGCTGGATGTCCACCCAGGACACCGCCTCAAGCAGCCCAGCAAGGGGCACCCACCCTCTCTGCACCAAGGCAGACCCAGGGTGCTTCCAGGGGCAGCCAGAGAAGGGTGGCTTCTGTGTGGCCTGCTCTGGGACAGCTACTGTGACAAGAAGCTGCAGCATCTGCTATTGAATTTGTGACCCGGGCCTTGGTCCCTCAGAGGGTGCAGGGCACAGCTAGGGCAGAGGGTGAGGGTCTCCTGCCCATCTCTGGGAGGTGGCAGAGTGCACCTGCTCCACGGAGCGTCCGTGGCCCCCTCTGCTGGTGCCCGGTCCAGCTCTCGGGTGAGCGAGATGGAGTTCAGCTGGGCGTGACTCACCCCTGTTCCTGGAACTGTCTGAAGGCGGGGAGGATGCTGTGGGTAGGCTCTAACTGTATCATCTGGGCTGGGGCCGGTAGCAGATGGTCCTTATAAAAAAAAAAAAAAGTACTTCCATGTGGGCTTAAAATAGCACTGCACTCACCATCAGCTGAATGGGGAAATATACGAGCCAGTCTTTCACATGGGAGTGGGCACTGCAGGCTGGAGGTTGGGACAAGGGGCCCAGACACCAGCCACAGCGACTGAGCCCAGGAGGCAGAGAGGAGACGCCTCAGCATCCACTTTGTGCCTGGCCTAGACCAGGCAGGTGGCAGACACGGCCCCAGGCAGGCCCTGCACAACGATGAAAATGACAATGGAGCCACAGAACCCTCCCAGTTGCTGCATGGGAGCCAGCTGGGAAACTGAGACGCCACAACACCGGCCATCCACCACCCTGCCAGCCTCTCAGTTAGTCCAGGAAAAGCCTTTCTTCATCCTGGAAGTTGGGAAGATATGGCTACCTAAAGGGTGGCAGAAACAACTTTTGGTTCTGAGTCAATCTCTCTCTTTCCCCACGCCCTACAGGAACGTAAGAGTGAGACCTGGAGCCTCTGGAGTCCACCCTTCACCGATGTGTGTCCTGGGGCAGGTCACTTCCTCTTTCTGTGCCTCAGTTTCCTTATTTGTAAAATGGACAGAAGCCCCACCTTCTCTAGGTCGAAGCCCAGCACCCGGAGGTGCTCTGTGAAGGGAGCCCACAGCCCTGCCTGGGTGCTCCCTTGGGCCCGAGAGAGCTCTTGGCCCCTCTTCCCTTTTTAATACATTGCTTCATCTTTCTTTAAACCATGCTGCACTTTGACATGTAGAGGTGATTGCTCTGAAAGTCGGGGTCTGGAGCGTCACCTCTTGCTGCTGCTGTGTTGATGTGGAGGGATGGGGGTGACAGGAGGGAAGCCGGGGCAGGGACAGCAGGTGGGGAGGCTCGCCCCGTCCGGCCCAGCAGCCAGGGCTCCCAGGCATGGCAGGCCACCTTCCCACCCTCCTGCCGCCTGCCCTGCCGGGGCTCAGCAAATTGGAGCCCAGGTCGTCGTGGCCTTTGATGGGTGGAGACCCTTCCAACTGCAGGGCAGGGTGAGGGAGCTCTGAGGGAGCCACGGGCCCTCCTTTGCTCACCCAAGGCAGAAGGTTTGTCAGAGGTGGAGGGTTTCCACTGAGCCTACCTTGGTGTTCTGTGCGGACAAGCGTGTGGTGTGCTGCTAAATGTCGAACAACCAGCTCCACTGGGGCCTGGGGAGGGGATTAAAAATAGCTCTGATCTGTAGCGGGTACCAATTCCGGCGGTATAAACACTCCCGCTGAAGCCGGTTTCATGCCCACATGTGGCGTTGGGAAGAGACCACAAATGGGCTGCCATGAGCTCCAACACCCAGCACAGGGCTGGTGAATACGCAGTAATATGACCACCCTTCCCACACAGGCTCGCGTCCATCAGGGGCACAGACACGTGACAACGGCCCAGGCTCAACTGAAAGGCGGCAGAGCAAAAGAGTCAAGGCGTAAAGACCCGGACCCTCGAGTTAGGCTCAGGAAAACTGTGTCTGATTCATCCCGGCTCTAGTTACCAGCTGTGTGGCCTTGGGCAAGTTGCATAACCACTTTGGGCCTCGTATGTAAAGCGCAGATGATAATAGCACCTGCCCTTTCACATGGGTGTCTATTTTGCAGTAATGACCTGCAGTCACGAGCTGTTCTTTTTAACGGATGGAACTGAGGGGCAACACATCTGCCAGGAGAATGCTGAAGCCTCTCCCTCCCGAAATTAAATTTCTCAACCCCGCAGCCTCCCCAGCTACTCCTTCACCTCTCTTCCCTCACACGCATCATCTAAGGGTTTCCAGACTGCCCCCACTTCCTCCCCTCCACCCACTCACCCCACGCTGCCAAGCGGCCTCTGCCTCACCACTCCTCCAAGGCGGCTCTTGCCAGTGTCACCAACAACCCCATTTTCTAAATCCGAGAGACATTTCTGTCATCCTCAGTACTCTACATCCCAGCAGCCCTAAGCCCTACTGCGCAAGCAACTTTAGAAACAAGCGCGTTCCCAGTGTCTGTGACAGGTCCATCCCCTCTCCTCCCCTCTGTCCATTCTTTCTGTCTCTTTGACTGAGCCAGAGTCCTCTACCTGGCTGTTAAAACTGGGGTGCCTCAAGTCATAGGGGGAGCTGTGTCTTCTCCTGATGAACTCCCTCTCTAGGCTGGTCCCCGACTCCAGCGGCCTCGACTGCTATCTGCATCAGCCTCTCCCAGTGGTACCTCCAGCCCTGACCTCACCTCTGGCCCCTGGACAGCTTCACAACGAGAGGCCTATTCCACACCACCCCCTCACACACACACGACGCCTCAGGGGTCTCCAGGTTCTCCGTGCCCAAAACTGTGCTCACCACCCGCTCCCAGGCCCATGGTAATAACACCACTGTCCGCCACTCATCTTCCCACCTTCCTCTCTGTTGCCCCCAGGTCTACCCACCCCAAGTCCTACCTCCCGCTCCAGGCCTGCACAGCCCTCCCTTTTTGTCTTCTGTCGCCATCCTTGTGCCCCCCTCCCCAACCCCATCCAAGCAAGAGCCATCTCTCTGGGTGCCAGGGCCGTGACCCTTGGGCTGGGCCCTCCATCCCCACACTTGCCCTCTCATCTGTCTTCCACATCCTTCCAGGGCGATCGTCCCAAGTCTGAGATGTGGTCAGGTCACCCGTGTGCCAAAAATTCCTGGGGACCAGGACCCCGGTGCAGCTCCTCAGGGCCTATGTGCCTCGCCTTGGCCTGTCTCTCCCGATTCCTCTCCCACCATCCCCCTGGCTGTCTGCAGTCCTCATATGGGCCACATCCTCCCTCCCAGGGCTTAGGGGATGTCATTGTCTCTGCCTGAAACAATCTTCATCTTATCCTCACCCCCACCCCACCCCTTCAACCCAGTGGTTCCGAGTTTGGCCACTCATGACGTCCCCGACAAAGCCCTCCTCCTTCCTCCATGTCCCCTCCCCGCCTAGACGGTGCTGCACTGCTCCCGCTCCGAGCGCCCCGGCCCTGTTTGTTCCCCCTCCGAGCGCCCCGGCCCTATCTGCTCCCCCTCTGAGCGCCCCAGCCCTGTCTATTCCCACTCTGAGCGCCCCGGCCTTGTCTATTCCCCCTCTGAGTACCTGGCCCTGTCTATTCCCCCTCTGAGCGTCCTGGGCCCTGTCTATTCCCCCTCCAAGCGCCCTGGGCCTGTCTATTCCCTCTCTGAGCATCCTGGGCCCTGTCTATTCCCCCTCCGAGCGCCCTGGGACTGTCTATTCCCCCTCCGAGCGCCCTGGGCCTGTCTATTCCCCCTCTGAGTGCCCTGGCCCTGTCTATCCCCCCTCTGAGTACCTGGCCCTGTCTATTCCCTCTCTGAGCATCCTGGGCCCTGCCTATTCCCCCTCCGAGCGCCCTGGGCCCTGTCAATTCCCCCTCCGAGCACCCTGGGCCCTGTCTATTCCCCCTCCGAGCGCCCTGGCCCTGTCTATTGCCCCTCTGAGTACCTGGCACTGTCTATTCCTCCTCTGAGCGCCCTGGGCCCTGTCTATTCCCCCTCTGAGTGCCCTGGGCCTGTCTATTCCCCCTCTGAGCACCCTGGGCCCTGTCTATTCCCCCTCTGAGCGCCCTGGCCCTGTCTATTCCCCCTCTAAGAGCCCCAGGCCCTGTCTTCACAGCAGTTCACAGGGCTGGTAACTGTTCACTTGTTTGTGTGGCTAATTAACTAATGCTTACCTCTCCCACGAGACTCTTCATCCCCGAAGGTGTAACTGACTGGCATTTCCAGCGGTGGAATGCTTCACCGTGAGGTGCTGTCTGTGAATAGCAGGAGGGTCCCCAGCCCCCACCCACTCAATGCCAATGGCTCCCTCATGGCTGCTCTGATTGCTTTTGGGGGTGCTGCAAGGATTTCGCCTTTGGGGGTCCAGGAAGCCATCATGCCTGTAGGCAGTGGTCCTCGGCCCCCTGGGGTGGGGTCATGGCATCTGCCCAGAGCTCAATCAGGCAGGACCCAAAGCCAGCACCTCCCTTATCTCACCTGAATTTCAGCAGTTCAGGTACAGGTGATCAAATAGACTCTCCCTGGGCCACACGGACAGGGGCAGGTGCTGCTGGTTTCTCTCTCTGATGGTCAGGACCTTAGCTCGCCCTACCTTCTGCCAACCTTCTACGTAGGCCCACCCAGGGAGCTGGCTGCCATAGAAAATACAAACCCGGAATCGTGTGCCAGGCCATCAGCACAGGGTGGGCACAGCTGCGGGGAGGGTGCGTGTGGCCCGAGGTACCAGCACCGAGCTCGAGCTCCTGCTTAAAACCCTTTCCTGTGACTTGCAGCTTTCCTCTTCCTTTCGCAGTGATCAGTCTCTTTTCCCATCGTCCAAATTCCAACCACTTCAGGGGACCTTCACCAAACTGGCAAGAATGAACATCTGGCTCCATTCAACAAACCTTTACACAACAAACATTTACCAAGCACTCACTTTGCATTAAGGGAACCTCCGTAGAACCAGTCTTCAAGTCCCCTTCATGGCCTTGTGCATTTTCTCGAGGCCTCTGAGTGTGTCATTTCTGTTCACTCCATCCAGATTAACAAGATGGCTCTGCACTTGGTCTGTGCCTGGACAGTCTAGGACCTCACAAGCAGCAACCAGTATCTCCACCTGGCCCAGGCCTCCGCAGGCTCACAGCTGATGATGTCTCTCTCACTGTCTGTCCACTTTAACTCCACCCTCTCATTCTGCATCAAGCACTCTGCCAAGTCTTCCCGGAGACCCTTCAGAGCTGGTGATATGGTTTGGATGTGTGTCCCCTCCAAATTTCATGTTGAAATGTGATCCCCAGTGCTGCAGGTAGGGCCCGGAGGGGGGTGATTGTGTCATGGGAGCCCTCATGAATGGCTTGGTACCTTTCCAGTGGTAATGAGTTACCACAAAATCTGCTGGTTAGAGTCTGGGGTCTTCCCCGCTCTCTTGTTCCCTGTCTCACCAGGGGAGCACCTGCTCCCCTTCACCTTCTGCCATGAGTGGCAGCTTCCTGATGTTCTTGCCTAAAGCAGATATGCCAGTTCCATGCTTGTACAGCCAGCAGAATGGTGAGCCAAATACACCTCTTTTCTTTGTAAATTACCCAGCATCAGGTCTTCCCTTACAGCAATGCAAAATGGACTAACACAGTTGGGAAGAGAAGAGGTTACACATCTGAGACCCTCAGAGAACAAATTCAAGAGTTTTTAATGGAGAATCAGAGTGTGCAGTGCCAAGGAGAGGCCAGCATGCACTGGGGCAGTAAGGAGAAGCTGTAGGCGGGATGGGCGTTCAGCTGGCCTTCAAGGGTAGACAATAGTAATCGTGGTAATAGGAGCTGATACTGACTGAGTGCTAACACAATGCCAAGCAATGTAGGGGCTATCTCATTTAATCCTCACAGTCATCCCATGACACAGGCGTTATTCTTATTCCCATTTTACAGGTGAAGGGACTGAGGCACATAGAACCAATTAAATTACTTAAGGTTGTGCAGCTTGTAAATGGCAGAGCCGGGATTTGCACACAAGCATCTGGCTTCAGGGCCAGTGCTCTTAAACACCACCAGGAGGGTTTGGGTGTGTCGGCTATCTATAGCTGTGCAACAAATTTCCCCAAGTTCAGCAGCCTAACGCAACCCATGTAGATTACGTCACAGTCCCTGTGGGTTGGGGACCTGGGAGTGGCCAGCTGGTCCCTCTGGCTCTGGGCCTCTCACAAGCTGCAATCAAGCTGATAGCCTGTGGTCATCTCGGGGCCTGCTTGGGGTAGGATTCGGTTCCAAGTTCACTCACATGGCTGTTGGCTGGAGACCTCGATTCCTTACATGGGGGCCTGTCCTGAGGCCAGTGACTTCCTTCAGGGTGAGTGGCCAAGCAAAGGCGTGAGTGACAGTGAGCAAGACATTCAGCCTCATCACGGAAGCGGCATTTTGTCACCTTTGCTGTAGCCTGTGGTCTGTCCATGAGAAGCGAGTCCCAAGATCCAGCCCACGCTCCAGGGGTGGGCACGATGAGAGGCCATGACAGCAGCAGCAGGGGTCACCAGGCGGTCCTAGAGGCCGCCGGCCATGCAGGCCCGCAGAGGAGCCCGGGTCACAGACTTCTCTGTCCTTAGTTTGATTCTTCAACCAGGAGCCTGATTGTGTTTCTTAGGTAACAGTAATAGCCCAAGGGGAGCTAAAACTTGATTCCCAGTCTGAGAGAGCTCTTCATCCTGTTCCTCCCAGAATCCAAGTGCCAAATCAGACGAGCACGTCTTAAAGATCATCTGCGCGCTCAGCTATGTAAAGACACACAAGCGTATTTGTATTGCGCTGGTGTCAGGCCAAAAACTTGGCACTATCCCTCACTCCTCCGCTCCTTCGCCATACGATTCCAGTCAGTCCCCAATTCCTCTAAAGCGGTGATTTTTTTCATCTCTCCTTTTCTCCCCGACTGCCCCCAGTGAAGAAAAACCCTAATGGTTCTGGCATTTCCATTTCCCCTTCAGTCACTCTCAGGTGCCACGATAAGGGCCCTGTCATACAGTCCTAACTGCTATGCAAAGGCCATCCGTGGCTCCCACAGCCAAAAGGCAAGACCCACGCTTGAGTCTGGCCTGCAGGGCCTTTGGTTTCGCAGCCCGGCCCATTCCCCACACCACCCCCTGGCTCCAGTCCCCTGGTCCACATGCCTGGCACCTTCCCCCTTCTAAGCCTTCATCTACCCCTTTCCTAACCCTCAAATGCTTTTCCCATTCTTCTTACCCAAATCCTGATGGCCCTTCAAGGTCAAGTTCACGCCCTCCCTTCATTATGAGTGTTTCCGGATGACTCCAACTCTTCGAGGCTGGACTTGGCAAGAGGCGGTGTGTGTTCAGCAGGATCAGTGAAATTGAAACACTCATGACCGCAAGCCAACTGCTCAGAAAATCATCTGGGTTTGCCTCCCCATAGCTGCACCCTGCCCTTGTCTTCACTACCTGGTGACTCCGTCTGGGTCACCTGGACTTAGCCTTCCAGCTCTCCTGGGGAGCAGTTCTCCATTCCCTTCCCTCTGAACACCTGCTTCTGTGCAGCCCCATGCCACCACTTTCTCCCTCCCCCAGATCTCCTTCTCACTACCCCCCACACCACCGTCAGGGACAGCCCTCTCTAGACACCCACTGCACTCACTTCTGGGGTATGACTCAGCATATCCCCTCAGACCCCTGTGTAGTTTTCCATTTTTTCTATCTAGTTCCCAACAAGACTTTGAGCACTTTCTTGAGAAATCCAATTCATCTCTGAATCCAGAACGTGGGGGACAGAAGGCATATACACGTAATCCCAGGAAAGACAAAGGTGAAAATTGTCCATGGATATACCTTCCCAGAAAAAACAAAAAACAAACAAACAAAAAATGCTGAAGTGGCTTTACTCTGTTTTCTTAACATTCAGAAATACAAAGCTATCTTTCCACGCACAATCCCGGACTATAAACTCAGCAGCACACGCTTGGAGGGTGCAGAGAATAATGCGGCGAGAACAGGGAGGGTGCAGCCGAGTCCCCCTTTTCCACGCTCGGGGATGAGACGGCAGGGCCTCAGATGCAGATGTGAGAAGCGGATGTGAAGCAGATCTGGGGGCACCTCAGCAACCTCACACGAGACCTCCTGACATCAGCATACAGCCCGTCTTCCCGACAAGCTTCCCTTTTCCTGGTCCCCGTTAGAGGACACCCACATTACTCACTGCACAGTTACCATTGAACTTTCTATTCTGCTGCTCTCTTTTCACACATTGTCCAGAAATACATGCTGGTACCCACATTTCATTTGTTTTTAAATAGCATGACGAAGAGGAGACATGCCCAGTGGTCTCCGAGTCATGCCCCACAGAATCCAGGTCATTTGCCTAAAAGGCAGAAGTCAGACCTGGTGAAAGCTCACAGGTAATAACTGGGGGGCCGCCCTTGCACCTGGCACAGGCCTCACCAACCAGGTGCCTGTGCAGAGGTCTCTTAACTGTCTAAACTAAGGCAGGGTTTTCTGAAAAGCAGCCTCTCTCAGACTTTTTGGCCTCAGGACCACTTTGCCCTCTGAAAAATTATTCAGCATCCTCAAGAGCTTTTGTTCATGAGAGTTTAGATTTGACGGCATTTGCTGTATTACAAATTAAAGCTGAGAAAATTTTAAAATATGTATCAACTTGTATCAAAAATAGCAATAATAAATTCATGACATGTAAACGCAAAATTCATATTTTAAGAAAAATAACTATATTTTCTTTCTTTCTTTCTTTCTTTTTGAGACACAGTCTTGCTCTGTCGCCCAGGCTGGAGTGGCAGTGGCGCAATGTCAGCTCGTTGCAACCTCTGCCTCCTGGTTTCAAGTGATTCTCCTGCCTCAGCCTCTCCAGTAGCTGGGGTTACAGGCGCCCACAACCATGCCCAGCTAATTTCTGTGTTTTTAGTAGAGATGGGGTTTCATCATGTTGGCCAGGCTGGTCTCATACTACTGACCTCAAGTGATCCATCTGCCTCGGCCTCCCAAAGTGCTGGGATTACAGGCGTGAGCCACAGTGCCCCAGCCTCTATATTTTTCAAAACAAAAATATCAGTGAGAAGAATGGTGATAATTTATGCCTGTTCGAAGCTCCTGGGTGTCCGACTTAGAAAACAGCTGGGTTGTCAGATCTGCTTCTGCCCTCAGCCTGGGCCATTAGATTGCTTTAGTTAAGGCATGTGAAGAAAGTTCAGCCTGAAACAAATATGTAGCTAGAAAAGAGGGGCACTTTTGTAAAAAACTTTTCAGCCAAGTGTGGCTATTCCTCGCCAATACTATACCAAAATTCAAAGCATGATAGTTTCTCATAGGTTCGCAGCACTGGCGGATGAGAACCCGTCTCACCTATTTTTTTACATGACTACATTAAAATCTATTAGCTATCCTGCACTTTGAATAGATCATTTGTTTACCCACTCATGATTTTGCAATAAACGTATTGGTCATTTGGTAAATGTTGATTCACTGACGTTTGCAGATCTATCAAATGTCAACACATTTCATTACACAGCCAGTGCATTAATATGACCGTGAATCCCATCAGAAAAGTCAGGAGGTGTTAGGAAGCTATCAAGCTCACAGAGATGGATACAAGCTTTCTAAAATTCTAATTTTCACACCAAAGCTCTCATTGTATGGCAACAGATACTATCAGTTATTTTTCCTGAAGTCACAGGCTTACTTCATTTATTTTCAAAAAAAATGTCTGTCAAATACCCAAGTCTGGTTAACCAAGTTTAGGTTAGAGAAGTCCCTCTCAGCGCTAAAAGGCCAGCCTCTTGCAGAAAGTTCTGAGGGTCTTAAATGTCAGGACAAAGCAGAAAAGACATCTCCAGGGAGATATTCCCTGCAAGCAGCTCCTGGTAGCCCAGGGAATGACAATTAATTTGAACTGCATTTTCTAAGGGCATTGGTAAGACGTCAGCCTACTCCACAGCTGACCTCTAAATCCCAAATCCAGCATCTAGTGTAGAAATTATGAAAATGGCCAATACATTCTTCTGGCAGTTGGTGCAGTGCTCAGTGCATGAAGGTTGAAGTAACCATTCAGTGTGGGGCACCTGCCAAGACGCTGCTTCTACCTGGGGGCTGTCTCACCGTGCAGAAGGCGCATTTGATCCACGGTTTACTGTCAGCATCATACACATAGGTAACCAAAGCCCTTGTCAATGGCCACAGGCAACCATCATTAGTGAGCAAAATGTAACCAACGAAGACTGGGGTGTGAAGAATCCAGGCTGACTGACAGGCAGGGCACCATGCTGTGCTCAGGAGACCTGGGTTCCGGAGCCAGCCCTGCCTCCAACATGCTGGGGACCATGGCCAAACCACTCAATGTCTTTGCATGGGCTTCTTTGCCCTATAAAATGGTCAGGAGTAAGGTAGATGAACTCAACAGGTGCTGAAATTCTCCTCTAAGAAGTAGAGATATAATTACAAGATGTCAGCACATAATATCATGTGTATCCATCCTAGAAACTCCATGAACTCCCAATGGACACATAAAAAAAAATCCTTGCTTACAGGTAATATTACTTTCTAACCAAAGGTTTTAGAAATTTTTAAATACTGTCATAGCTAAGAAGAAAAGTCTGTAGGATGGCAGGTGATGTTGGAGTGGGGTTAAACAAATAGACCACTGGGATATGTTAGAGTCTACAAACAGATCCATTTTAAATGGAAATTTAATATATGATAAGGGAGGCTGAAGTAGCTTTAAAACACGTCCACAAATTATTTGACATTTCTCCCATTGAGAAGCGGGGTTTATGTGCCCTCTGTTTGAATCTGGGTGGACATGTGACCGTCCACCAATGGAAGTGACATGTTTGACTTCCAAGGTGAGGTCACAAAAGGCCATGCAGGTTCTTCCCTGTTCTGTTGCAACACTGGCTCCTGGTGTCCCGAGCTTTCATGAACAATTCAGACCACCCTGAGGCCTCCATACTGTAAGGAAGCCCAAGCCATGCAGAGGCCAAGTTAGGCGCTCCAAGGACTATTCCCAGCTGAGCCCAACTTTTGAGTCATCCAAGGCCAGGTACCCAAACATGTCAGTGAAAAGCCCTTAGAAGATCCCAGTCCCCCACTGTTCACACCACCCCAGTCATTCAAGTCTTCCCAGCTGAGGCCCCGACATGGTGGAGCAGAGCCAGACCATCCCCATTCTGCCTAAATTCCCAGACTTCAGAGTTCATAAGCAGAATCAAGTTGTGATTGTTCCATGCCACTAAGTCTAGAGGCATATGTTCTGCAGCAATAGAAAACCAGAATAGTAGATGTTTCTAATCACTGAACAAATATCAACCTTTCAAAAAAATGATAGAAAAACTTAGAAATCATTTATAAAATAATTTAAATTGTAATAAATATTATACAATATATAAACATTATAAAGTATAAAATATTATTGTAAATATTTTAAATTATAATTTTAAAATATTTAAAAATAAATTTTAAATGGATTCATAAACACTTTAATTATAAAATTATTAAAATAAATATATAAGAAGCATTTTTTAAATCGAGGGATGGAAAAGTGCTTCATAAGTGTTACTCCCTCTTTACCAGCAAAAAAAAAAAAAAAAATCACAGATGAAATAAGAAAAAGATTGACAAGCTTGGTCACATAAATATAAAAATGTTATGACCAAAGGCATCATAAACAAAGTTTAAAGCTAACTTGCAGAAAGGTAGAAAGGATACGCAGCACAGATAACATCCGCAGTGTGGAAGAGCACCTACACATTCAAAAGGACCAGCAATTCCAAAGAAAATAAAGGAACTAATATGAGCAGATAATTCACAGAGAAGAAATACAAATGAACAGTAAACATATAACGAAGATGTCAGCCGGGCGCAGTGGCTCACGCCTGTAATCCCAGCACTTTGGGAGGCCAAGGTGGGCAGATCACGATATCAGGAGATCGAGACCATCCTGGCTAACAAGGTGAAACCCCGTCTCTACTAAAAATACACAAAAAATTAGCCGGGCGTGGTGGTGGGCGTCTGTAGTCCCAGCTACTCAGAAGGCTGAGGTAGGAGAATGGCGTGAACCTGGGAGGCTGAGCTTGCAGTGAGCCGAGATCACACCACAGCACTCCAGCCTGGGCGACAGAGCGAGACTCTGTCTCAAAAAAAATTAAAAAATAAAAAATAAAATAAAAATAAAAAAGATGTCAAACTTTATTAGCACTGAAGCACATCCATATCAAAAAAAAATTCAAAAATCTCAAAAATATATTTTACCCATTACATTGCTGAAAAGTTATATTGATAAGAACATATAAAAAATGTACTATTATATTATTGATAGGAGTGTAAATTGTGGTAGTCTTTTCAAAGGACAACATTAAGTCTATCAAAATTTTAATCTTCACACTTTTTTACCTAGTGAGAAATTCCCAGTTGTCTATGTCACAAAAATATTCCCATATGCCCATATGTAGGTAAAATAATGGTAACTGCCACCATGTAAAAGCAGCCAACTGAAATAAACCTGAATACTTATCAATAAGTGATCGTTCAAATAAACTTGGAGCAGACATATTATAGATTACTATGTATCATTTAAAAATAATGAGGTAAATGTACATATATCTATTTAGAGGTTAAGAAAAATGCCTGCGAGAGACGCTCTGAATTGTTCGCAGGGATTGTTGATGGGAGAAAGCAGGTCGGGCGATCATAATGTGAGGAAGCATTTCCCTTCTCGCTCTATGCTCTTCTGTATTGTTTCTTCATTTATAGGTATGAGAGCATGTTCATGAATTATCTGTGTGAGTATAATCAATTAGAGGCTTTTAAGTTTAGGCACAAGAACCTTTAAGTCGTCTTTGTGAGGGTCCATGATCCATAATCATGGGTCCTCTGAAGCCCAAGCCCAACCCCACCTGTGCAGAACCCTTGCCAGCAGCCAAGTTTCTCGGCACTTCATGAAGCTAGGCTTTGGGCCCCTCACTGACCTAGGCCCTTTCTAAATTACATTTTATACCTAATTTTGTATTTAAAATTTCATATTTTCATGTTAAAAAATGAACCTAAAAGTCCATAAGTTCCAGGACCTGCTAATTTGTACCCCAAAAATCGCTCATGCTGGTGTCACAGCCCCTTTCTAGAGCGGAACAGTAAAATCTCCAGCTAAAGCCTTTGCAGTGCCTTCCGACAGACTGAGCCACGTATGAGATGCTGGGGGGGCAAAAAAGGAAAACCAAAAACCAATCCCCAGAAAAGGAAGAACTACCAAGAAGCAGATGTGAATTCAGTGAAACCCCAAAGAGTCCTTCTTCACAGGGTGCTGAGAAGCTGGAATTGCACAGGAAACACCATTTACCTGGGACCAGACTGTCCACCGATAAATGTGAAATATGAAGAAAGTAAAGGCAGCCCCTCTGAAATTGCCATAAATAAGTAAAAACTCTATTCTTTAGAATAGGAAATGCACACCCATGGAAACCCATAGGGATCTAGAAGAAAATCAGATCCGTCTGAGGAATGCAATGAATTGCAATTCTCCAGTCTCAGTGGCAGGCCCACCTCACTATAGAGACAGGAGATAAGTGCATGAGTGCCTGAAGCTAGTAAGCATTCAAACCAAATCACCTGCTCCCTGACTTTGATTCCACACTCACTAGGCAGCCAAAGAAGTCTGCCAGGTAGACTTCCCCAAACAGAATAGGGAAACCAGAGGATTCAGCTCTCCAAACCCTCTAAAAGATGGATTTCTCCTTATAAAGAAGAGTGACAACAGCAAGTATCAGAATAAGAGGTTCTGGCCCTTGTCTCCTCACAGACACATGGATTTAACAAGCGTCCATGGATACAAATATTTTTAGGAGAGTTCCAGAATCCAGTTGAAAGGTCCCCGCATCCTGGTAAGGCACAAAATACAAGAACAGTCCCAATGGAAAGGGAAAGAAGAGTAGTTTCACTTCATCCACATCACCCCTTCCCCAAGCTGGCACAGCTAAGCACTGAGAGATGCCCCTGGCCTACAATTTTTCCCATGAGGGAAAGAGAGAGCAAAGTGAGCATCCAGCTTCCCTAACCTTTCAGGGCACTTCCCAGGAGGCCCACTTCTCTAGCACCTAGCCCAGAACAGTGAGGAAATTGGCATAGCTCGATCACCTGGGGTCAACTAAGAATAAAGAAAAGGGGCTGGTGCTCACAGCAACTGGCACGCAGATACCAACAACCAGCCCATAGACCCCACAAGCTGGCCTGCCAGCTGTCCCAGCTGTGGACCCCCCCACCCACCAACCAGCCTATCTGTAGACCCCACCAGCCAACTGGCCTACCCACAGACCCCAGAAGTCAGCCCACATGCACCTCTGCAGTCACTACCTCACAAGCGCCTACAAATGACACTCCATACCCCCCTGCAGGCAAAACACAGATCTCAGCAGCTGGAGTGAATCTCAGCAGCCAGCTCAACTCTGCAGGATTGGAAGAGCATCAGGGGCAGACTAGACTAAGTAAAAGAAGGAATCAGCAAACTCAGAGAAGGGTCATTTTAAGTTAACCAATCAGAGAAGAAAACAAACAGAAGAATTAAAAAGAGTGAAGAAAGCCAGCCTGTGGGACTTATTATTGGACACCCTCAAGCAGGAAATTCTCACATCCATATTTATAAAGCCCAAAGGGTACCAAACACATTGACCCTAAGAGGTCTGTACTGAGACACATTGCACAGATGCTCCTCAGCTTATGATGGGCTTATGTCCCAGGAACCCTGGGGTAAGTTGGAAACATTGTAAGTCAAAACGGCAGGGTACTGGTCGTTTGCCCTCATGACTGAGTGCCTAGCTGGGAGCTGCAGCTTGTTGCCACTGCCCAGCATCAGGAGTGTGTATCCCACCACATATCGCTAGCCCAGGAAAAGTCAAATTTCAAAATTTGAAGTACGGTTTCTACTAAATGCATAGCATATCGCTTTTGCACCATCTAAAGTTAAACATTATAAGTAAAGCCATTGTAAGTCAGGAACTATCTGTGTGTAGATTGTCAAAAGTCAAAGACAAAGAGAATTTTGAAAACAGTAAGAGAAAGCCGACTCTTCACATACAGGTCAACCTCCACAAGACTGTCAGCAGACTTTCAGCAGAAACTGTGGGCTAGGAGAGAAAGTGGGATGACATTTCCAAAGTGCTGAAAGTAAAACAAAAAAAAAAAAACTGTCCTTTAAAAATGAAGGCAAGATAAAGGCTTTCCCAAACGAAACTGAGAGATTGTCACCACTAGACCCGCCTTGCAGTAAATCCTACAGACAGTTCTTCACATTGAAAGGACAGCAACACAAAAGCTCATGGAAGTATAAATCTCACTGGTCAATATAAATACAGAAATACAGAATAACACAATACTGTAATTGTGGTCCTTTTTTTTTTTTTTTTTTCTTTTCCTTGGAATGTCGCTCTGTCACCCAGGCTGGAGTGCAGTGGCGCAATCTCTGCTCACTCCAACCTCTGCCTCCCAGGTTCAAGCGATTCTTCTGCCTCAGCCTCCCAAGTAGCTGGGACTACAGGCATGTGCCACCACGCCCAGCTAATTTTTGTATTTTTAGTAGAGGCAGGGTTTCACCATATTTGCCAGGCTGGTCTCTAACTCCTGACCTCATAATCCGCCCGCCTCAGCCTCCCAAAGTGCTGGGATTACAGGTATGAGCCACCACGCCCAGCCTGCTTAATCATTTTTAATCCAAATCTAAAAGATAACAGACAAAAGTCTAAAGAATAGCTATAACCATAAACATTTATTAATGAATGCACAATGTAAACTAAATTTCAACATCAATAGCATAAAGTGAAGGAGGGGAGCAGTAGAAGTGTACAGCATCTGTATGTAATTGAAGTTGTTATCAGCTTAAACCAGACTATTGTAAATATAAAAAATGTTATGCAAACCTCATGATAACCATAAGAAAAAAACCTATGGTAGATATAATAAAGATAAATACAGTATACCATGAACAAAAAAAAATCATCAAATCACCAAGACACAACAAGAGAGGAAGAAAGAATCAAAAGAACTACAAAACAGAAAACAATTTTTAAAATGATCATAGTAAGTACTTAGCTATAAATAATTACTTTACTATAAATGGATTAAAATCACTAATCAGAAGATGTAGTCTGAATACATGAATATAAAAAACAAGATCCAACTATATGCCACCTATAGGAGATTCATTTTGGATTTAAGGACATACAGAAGCTGAAAGTGAAGCGATGGAAAAAAGATATTCCATGTAAATGGTAAGCAAAAGAAAGCAGGGGTAGCTGTATTTATATCACACAAAATGGACATTAAGTCAAAAACTGTCATAAGGGACAGAGAAGGTCATTACATAATGATAAAAGGGTCAATTCAACAAGAAGATATAGCAATTATAAATGTATATATACCCAACATCATAGCAGCAAAAGTTATAAAGTAAACATGTACAAATCTTTTTTTTTTTTTTTTTTTTTTTTGAGACAAAGTCTTGATCTTGTCCCCCAGGCTGGAGTGCAATGGTGCGATCTCAGCTCACTGCAACCTCCACCTCCTGGGTTCAAGCGATTCTCCTGCCTCAGCCTCCCAAGTAGCTGGGATTACAGGCGCCACCACCACACCTGGCTAATTTTTGTATTTTTAGTAGAGATGGGGTTTCACAATGTTGGCCAGGCTGGTCTTAAGAGAGAAACAGACAACAATACAATAATAGCATAATTCAATACTATCAATAATAGATGGGTCACTCAGACAGGAAATCAATGAGGAAACAAAGGACTTAACACTACAGACCGAGAAAAATAGAGCAAGACTCAAAATTAGACAAGTGGGATTATGTCAAACTGAAAGGCTTTTGCACCACAAAGGAAGCCATAACCAAGATGAAAAAGCAACCTAAAAAAACGGGAGAAAATATTTGCAAACCATATATTTGATAATGGGGGTTAATATCTAAAATATAGGGCCGGGTGCGGTGGCTCAAGCCTGTAATCCCAGCACTTTGGGAGGCCGAGACGGGCGGATCACTAGGTCAGATCAAGACCATCCTGGCTAACACGGTGAAACCCTGTCTCTACTAAAAAATACAAAAATCTAGCCGGGCGAGGTGGCGGGCCCCTGTAGTCCCAGCTACTCGGGAGGCTAAGGCAGGAGAATGGCGTGAACCCGGGAGGCGGAGCTTGCAGTGAGCTGAGATCCGGCCACTGCACTCCAGCCTGGGTGACAGAGCGAGACTCCGTCTAAAAAGAAAAAAAAAAGAAAAAAATACCTAAAATATATAAGGAACTCCTACAGCTCAATAGCAAAATAAATAACTCAATTTAAAAATAGGCAAATTATCTGAGTAGATATTTCTCCAAAGACGATATACAAATGACCAACAGGTATATGAAAGAGTGCCCGCCATCACCAGTAATCAGGGAAATGCAAAGCCACAGTGAGATGTCACCTCACACCTGTTAAGACGGTTATTACAAAAAAAAAAAAAAAAAAAGTTGTTTTGGCAAGGATGTAGAAAAGAGAGAGCCCTGTTACCGTAGGCAGGAAGGCAAATTGGTATAGCCTCTATGGAAAACAATATGGAAGTTCCTCAAAAAGTTAAAAATAGAAATACCACAGGATCCAGTTATCCCACTTGTGGATATACATTCAAAGGATTTGAAATCAGGGTCTTGAAGAGATATGTGTACTCCCATGTTCACTATAGCATTATTCACGATGGCAGAGACATGGAAACAACCTCAGCATCCACTGATGGATGAATGGAGAAAGAAGAGGTGATATACACACACATGCACAGCAGGGAACGTTATTCATCCTTACAAAGGAAGGAAATCCCATCATTTGGGACATGGATGAACCTGAAGGATATTATGCTAAGTGCAATAAGCCAGAAATGAAACAGAAAGTGGAATGGTGGTTACCAGGTGCTGGAAGGAGAAGGAAATGCAGAGACGTTGGCCAAAGCATGCAAAGTTTCAGTTATGTGGAATGAAGAAGTTCTAGAGATCTGATGTACAGCATGGTGACTAGAGTGAATGTATTGTATAGGTGAGATTTGCTAAGATAGTAAGTAGACCCTAAGTGTTCTCCACATACACACAAAAGTTAACTATATAAGGTGATGGATAAGTAAATTAGATTGTGGTAACCCTTGCACAATGTATACATTTATCAAACATCATGTTGTATACCTTAAATGTATACAATATTTATTTGTCAATGATACCTCAGTAAGCAGAAAAAAATCTATGAATGAAACAGTCCAACTCATAGAAGCAGAAAGTAACTTGGTGGTTGCCAGGGACTGGGGGGTGGGGAAACAGGGAGGGGTTGGTCAAAGGGCACGAAGTTTCAGTTATGTGTGGCGGATAAGACCTAGAGATCTACTGTACACTCTAGTGCCTGTCATTATCAATATCGTTCAGTATTGCATATTGTTCCATATTACATTATCAATATTTACTGTCTACTTAAATGTTCACTAAAAGTATAGCTCTATGTTAAGTGTCCTTGTCACAAAAAAAAATTTTTATTTTTTGAGATGGAGTCTTGCACTGTTGCCCAGGCTGGAGTGCAGTGGCACAATCTCGGCTCACTGCAAGCTCTGCCTCCCGGGTTCACGCCATTCTCTGGCCTCAGCCTCCCGAGTAGCTGGGACTACAGGCGCCCGCCACCACGCCCGGCTAATTTTTTGTACTTTTAGTAGAGACGGGGTTTCATTGTGTTAGCCAAGATGGTCTCAATCTCCTGACCTCGTGATCCGCCCACCTCGGTCTCCCAAAGTGCTGGGATTACATGCGTGAGCCACTGCACTCGGCCTTGTCACAAAAAATATTTAACATGATACAATAAATAAAGAAGGGAGGACACTCTTGGAGACAGTGGAAATGCTGACAGTGTAGATCGTGGTTATGGTTTAATGCAGGCATGCCTAGCTCCAAACTCATCAAGTTATACATTAAATATGGACAGCTTTCACATGCCAGTCAGGCCTCAATAAAATGGTAGAATACTAATAGTAATAATAAGCTGACATCTGGCATATACATCAGTACTATGCACAGGGTTAATGGGAGTCTGCTCCAGAGAGCGGGATTTGAGATTTGGCTGAGCCTGCACAGCCAGTCCAGCTCCTGGACTAGAGAAATTTGCCTGCTGGCCCCATGCAGCTGGCTGTGTGATGGTTCCCACCATTGTCATCCAAACCAAGTCTGTCTGCGCTGAGTTGTGTGCTGGGTGACATGCCTCCCAAACCTGTGGGAGGGGCTGCTGAGTCTAGATCTGTGAGTTAGAAATTGCTGACACATCATCATATGGTCCACCTGGCACGTGTGTGACCACAGTATGACAAGGCAGCCAAATCTGAGGCCAACACTTATTTGTCAGCATGTGAGTGCCCAGGCCAGGATCTAGGTCCTAACAGATGTCCAGTGGACAGTGGTTCCTGTTCCTTCCCTCTGCCTGGTGGGGACACGACACTCACAGGAGAAGACTCAAGGCTGTCCCTCGAAGGCACCAGCATGCGCCCTACTGTTCTGCTTCAAGGAGTCCTGAATGCTGGGTAGAAAATGGCATTGCTGGGGTGGGGCCACCTTCAGGGAGGGCCTCCACCCTCCAGGGGTGGGTCTTTGCATCTGTGACCGGGAAATCAGTGGCTAGGAGGCCAACTGCGCTGGGGAATAGATAGACCCGGAAGACAAGTTCAGAGACAAGCTGGAGACAAGCCCCAGAAGGCGAGCTCAGTGCTGGTATTGGAGAGGAAAGCATCACAGGACAATGGCAGGGACAACCCGTAGCTTGGCCCAGGTTAAAAACCATTAGGCTTCACGATCAGCTCACGGACAGCAAGCGAAGTGGCCGTTCACTGGTGCACCAGGAAATTCATGGCCTGTCACTTGGTTCTCTCTGTTCTCAGAAGCAGGGGCACCTTTTTCCACATTTAAGATGGAGAGACACAGAAAAATCAAAGCAAAGATACAGAGCCCGGAAAATGCCAAGACAAAGACCAGCATGTGCTCAGCATGAAGCATGGGTGGGTCGGGCCTGAGCCGACAGGGAGACCTGGGCATGCATTTCCCTAGAATGACAACTCTGCCCACACGAAGACTTCTCCTATTAAAACCGTCCAGTGCAAAAGGCAGAGGCACACAGCAAAACCCGTCATTGCACTACTGTTCACAGTAACACAATTTGGAAGCAACCTAAATGAGCACTGAAGGGACCCACTGAACAAAATGTGGGATCCATACATAGGATGCAGTTACAGGCAACCATGAATGATGTTACATTCGAAGGTTTATTGATAAGAAAACATGTTTCTAAGATGTTGTTAAATGGAAAAGAAATGTTTTCAAAGCTGTGCATGAACTATGATACCATCTGGACCAAAGGAAATAAAAGGTAGAGACGTGTGTCTACACATAGAGAAGAGAGTGGCAGCTAATATTACAAAATTTGAATGGCGTTTGCGTCTGAGTGCTGCCATAATGGGTTGTTCCATCTTCTCTTTTTTGTGTGTATTTTCCAAATTGTATGCTGAAAGCATGTATCAATTTTATGTTCTGGAACGAAATAAATGTTTTTGTTTCATCCTTCAAATCCCATGGAATGGAATCCTAATTAGAGCTTACAAATCTTTTGCATTAAATCACCCCCTGGGTGAACTGAGGCAGCCCAAACAGGTACAATTTATCGCCACTTTATGGCTGGGGAAGGCAGGGTGCAGGCTGAGACTATGCCCTGCCCAGAACAGACAGGCGCTCCGTGGCTCTCCAGGGCTGGCTCTCCGCTGTTGCACCCAAGTGCAGATGGGCAGGAAGCTGAGAAGGTTGCAGAATCCACGGTGGGAAGAGCTCCTCTGGCCCTGCCTCCCGTGCACTCTCGCCTGTGCCCTCCCCAGGCAGGGCTCGAGGTGCCCGACTCGAGGGATCCACAGCTCAAGGTGCCCGTCTGGCTCCCTGCCCGGCTCCAGGGTTCAGCTTGTGTCTAGTCATGTGGCTATTGCGCTGGAGGTCGCCAGGTGCTGCAGCAGAGCTTCCAGGGGATCCTGCAGATAAAGGCTGCTTCCAGCAGGTTCTGGGCACATCCCCCTCTGCTCCTACTCCTGGCTCTCCTATCTCAGTCCACTAAGGCTTACATCCCTGGGATTCATCCACGGGCCATGCTGGGTCTCTGGGCAGTGGCTCCAGGCGAGGATGGGCCAGCCTGGTTAGAGAGCAGGGCCCGGGAATCTGATGCTGGCCTGAGCTGACTGGGGCCCAGGGACCCACCTGGAGAGGAATGTCTGGGACGAGAAAGGTGCCCGGCAGATGCACTGGAGGGCTCTGGCCCAGAACTTGGGACCCAGGTGCTTCACCGAGGGCCTTCCCCTCTGGCTAGGATTGGAAGCCCTCTGGGGGAATTGCAGGGAACCACCTCTCCAGCCTGACCCAGGCCCAGAAGAGGCAGCAAACTCTCAGGGCTTTGGGGAACCAGCAGAGCCCAGGCTGTTGGCTGGGATCTGGTCAGTCTTGGCATGCAGTGCTGAGGACTAGTGCCCATCCGTCACCTTTTGCCCTGACAGAGTCCTCCAGCCCCCTGCTTGTCCTCTCCCTCCCATGCTGCCCTTACCTGCTAACCACGATGGGCCTGGCTGACCACATCTCATTCCCAGGAGAAAAGTCTCCAGTGGGAGAGAGTTCAGACTCCTCAACCCCACACTGAGGATGCTCCATGATCCCCAGCCAAGTTTTCCAAACTCATCCACTACACTCCAGCTATACGTTCATAGTAGCTTAAGCCTCTCCACAATCGGCCTGTCCGTCTGTCTCTCCCACCCTGACTTCTGAAGGGCAGAGCCCAGGTCTTATTCATCTTCATATTCCGCTATGCCACCCTGGTCCCCCCCGCCCAGCACATGACCTTCAATGTACCCAGGAGGCATTCACTGAAGACTTGTTCTATGGAAAGAATAAAGTCGTGGCCAACTACAGATTCTACTCCTAACCCTGCAAAATTGCAGTGCTGTTTGCTACAAATAAATTTGCAGGCTAAGTGAAATGTTCTCAGAGGATCTCAGACCATCTAATTCTCCAAGGTTCTTTTTTAATCTCCTTCAATTCTTGAAAAGACTCTGACCCTTTGACCATATGCTGTGCATGGAATCTGCTCTGAATCCATGCAAAGGATTCCCCATCCTGCCCAATCTCCCAAGGCACAAAATAAAACCAGCTTCTGAAAATATAAACCCAGAGGAGGTGATCCCTCGCTCAAATTTCCTGGGAGGAAGGGCACCTTCCGTGACCATAAACTGTTGGTGAGCCATGTCACCTATTGTATGGTGCTCTCCAAAACAGACACCTGTTGCCATAGCAACCCTCACATCTGTCGCTCCCTTACAAGAGAACACCTTTTCAAAGAAATCCACTTAGCAACACGGTACATTAACTTCTGCACCTTCTTACGGACTCTCAGAAATCTAGGCCCGAGTACCCTGGGGTGAATGGTGCCTCTGCGAACAATCTAGAAGACACTGCTTCAGCCAACAGTGGTCCCTTCCTCCACCTGCCCCCACCTGTCTCTGGGTATGAGTCAAGGGCTGGCACTGCACATGGGGCAGCTACATCAGCCAATTGTTATAAAAATAACAGCTACGGTTCAGGGTGTTTTGCTCACAGAATTTCACTTAGTCCTCGGGACAGTCTGTGCAGCAAGCACTGTCCCTGCGTCGGTGATGAGGGACCCAGTCCCAAAGCTCTAGCTGCCTCCAGTGCGGCCTTCTGCCTATCATGAGGGCACAGCCACACCTGGCTCAGGGCAGGCCCTCCATGTGCTGTGGATCTGCTTGGGTTCCCAACAACCCAGAAAGAAAGATGTTTCTTTTTCATTATTCCTGTTTATAGAGGAGAAAGCAGTCTTGTAAGAGTGACGTATCTCCCCGAGATGCCTCCCGAAGTCAGCAGAGGCACAGAGGCTCACACTCCCAGCTCACATTTCGCCAGTGGCTTCCAGGCTGCCTCCTGTAAGCCTGAGAAGAGGGTGCCTGGGGACCTCCCCGTGTGGCTTAGGAATACATTCCAACCTCGCAGAGCAGCCCTGTGACCAGGTTGCCAACTCTTCTGGAATTCTCCATGGAAATATTTCTGCGTATTGCAGGGGATGAAGACCAGGGAAGCAGGTAGCAGATGTGCACGTGCAGGAATCACCTGCTGGATTTGGTGAAAATGCAGATTTGACTCGTGGGTCTGGGTGGGGCCTGAGCATCTGCATTCTAACCAGCTGCCAGGTGATGCTGCTGCTCTGCACCTTGGCCGCACCTGAAGAAAAGGGACATGGTGCCTCTGTACAGAAGAACAGGTACATCAGGTACAAAGATGTGGTGTCCCCAGGACAACCCAGGACTGTTGTGGGCTGTGTGTTAAGACCTGGCATTGCTAAGGAAGCTCAGAGAGGGGAAAGGCGGGCTGCTGGCCCCAACCTTCTGTGGACTGACTTCTGCACCTGCAGCCCTCTTGGCCTCTGGGCTCACTGTTGGTAGTGGATGTGTCTTCTCCATTGCTGATTGCCCAGTGCTTGGCCTGGTGCCTGGAATATGCTAGATGCCCAATAGTATGGATTGAATAACAGCGAAAAGGGAGGGAGGGAGGAAGTAGATGGATAGGTTTGATGGAAAAATAAACACTCACATCAAGGAAGATGAGGAGGTGTGATCTATGTTGGTAACATTATATAAGGCTTGCACTTGTCTATGATGGACACGAAATGGATACTCTATGCCAAATGATTAATTGACAGAAAGAACTGTGGCTCACTTATGTGGCTTTACGCATTTCTGTAGTTCCACAGGGTTGAGACCCCTACCTTGCCTATGGCAGTCTTCTAGAACCAGAGAAACCTCTGGAGATTTGAAAGACATAAGGGGCTGTGTCGGTTAATTTTATATGTCAACCTGGCTGAGTCACCATTCCCAGATATTTGGCCAAATATTATTCTGGATGTTTCTGTGAGGGTGCCTTTGACTGAGATTGATATTTAAATCAGTGGACTTTGAGTAAAGCAGGCGACCCTCCATCGTGTGTGTGGGTCTCACCCAATCAGGTTAAGGCCTGAAGAGGCTAAAGAGTAACCTTCCCCAAGCAAGAAGGAATCCTGCCAGGCCTCTGGGTTTGAACCGCAGCCCCAAACTTTCCCAATTCACATCCTGCTGGCCAGCCTGCCGGTTTTGGACTCGACAGCCTCCATAATCATGTAAGCCAAATCCTTAAAATAAATCTCTCTATATACATACACAGGTTGCTGGTTCTGTTCTCTGGAGAACCCTGGCTAATACAGGGCAAGAAGGTGCAGCAGACAATACACTGCTGATCTCACAGGACACTAACGTGTAACAGATGGCCTTTGACAGAGACTGGGGAGTCACAGTAAATCTCTAACTCAGGGGAAGAGGCCGCTGTGCCTTCCAACGGTCGCTGTCACAATCCAGTGTCAACAGAGGTGCTATTAACAGGGCGCCCCCCAGGAACCCTTCCCGGGATCCCAATTCAGAAAGTCCTCAGGATCATACTTCACCCTGCACACCCAGCCCCAGAGGAGTCCAGCATCCGGGACCCTCAGATCACACTTTGAGGGTGAAAAGGGTAGACAAGGAGAGAGGTCAAAAGGGAGACAGAGGAGGGTGGTGGGGAGGGAGGAAGGAAAGAAGGGAAGGAGAAGAGCAGAGAGGAAGGAAGAGCTTTGTTCCTAGTGCAGTTTCCCACTCACCACTCCCCCTGGAGCACCTACCAATCTGGGCCAGTGCAGCAGCCAATCCCCGAGGGCACGGCTATGATGCCAGCTCCTCTCCCACGTGGGTGCCACCTCCCGTCAAGCTCCCATCACCCCTTCCCAGCACAGCAGCCAGGCCACAGCCACAAACCCAAACCCCACTCCTCTGACCACCACACCCCACCCATTGCCAGCCGGGAAACTAGCCCCAGTGCTCACCTGGGAGCACCCTTGCTTTTCAGTTGCCATACCTGCCTTTCTGTTCAATTCATGCTGGATGGAGGGTACCGCAACAGACAGAATGGCATGGCCCTGCCACGCACCTGCCATACCTGCCGCACCTTTCCCGAGATGCTGCGCACCCCCTGTGTCCCCTCTGCAGTGCGTGGGCAGCTGCAACTCCACCTCATGGTGCTCCTGGCAGCCTGCAGGCCCCCAGCAAATGAGCCACCAGGCTAGTGAGCCCTTGATCATCTGCCAAAAACACAGCATTCATCCCTTTTCTAGCAGAGCAGGGTGACTTCACCACCCTATGGTCACCAAGCACAGGGCATTCCCGACCCTGCAATGGGGGCCAAACATGAAAGCCCTGGAAAAATCGAGTTAGGAGAGAGGAAGAGGAGGGAAGGGCATTGAAGACCATTTTTCATGTGAGAAACTATCTTCTGAACGAGGCAGGAACCAACTGGAAGACTCAGGCGACTCCCGTAGATTCACTGGAACTCAGAATCCCGCACTTTGTAACCTCCCTTCCTGATTGTAAAAGCGGCGACATCTGTCAAGGCATCCTCACAGAAGGTTGCCCTTTGGTTTGTTTAATAATTACTGTTTAGAGAAAGTCATGACCTCACCAAAAAACAAAAACAAAACCCCAGATGCTGCATTTGAATAGTTCCTGGGGAAATTTAAGTCATGGAGAAAAGAAAAATCACGGGAAAAGAATCAACTGTATTATTTAAAAAAAAAAAAAAATGGCCTAAACTAGAACAGCTTTCAGGAATGGCTTCCTCAGATAAATTTCTGACAAATGAAAACACAACATGGGCTCACCCTCCTGGGAGAGGTGGAGGCTCTGCTGTCGTGGTTGATAGCATTTAGTTTATTTTGCTTTCACAAAGTAGGAGCTCATTCACTCTTGATTCAATCCATCAGGAACACGAAAGCAGATTGTGTGCAGGGAGAGATCTTCAAGACAGAGATTCCAGAACCTCAGCTGCCTCCCTCCCAGTGGAGTCCACTGCTTTGAAGCTCTTCTTAAAGCACACATCTCTCTCCACCAAGGACCACACAGTAACCGTAATGGGGCTGAGTCCCCTTCCACCAAACACCCTAAAACATGGTGGCCTCTGGGCCCCCTTAGGCCCCTGGAAAATCCCTTCTGCGATGACTTGGCACCTGGGGACCCCAGGGCCTGGGAACCTTGGCTCAGGCACAGAGGCCAACTGGCCCCGCAGCCGGCGCTGACCATTCAGGGCTGGCTTAGCGAGCAAGCGCAGGGCCTGCATTCACAGGCACAAAACCCCGCTGGCGACATTGGGCACACAGCCCTTCCTGTCGCTAGACAGGACTTCCTCGACGTTGCTCCCATACTAAGAAGCACAGCGTTTCATTCAACAAACCAAGTGTGGATTCGGTAGCTGTAGTTTCTATAGAGATGTGAGGTTTTCTGCAGGGGAAGGAGCCCTGGCAGCTTGACCCCAAGTCCTTCACACAGCCCACAAAGTAGCCAGATGCCCCGAAAGAAATGACAGCAGCCGGACAGGAAATGCCAGCCAAGGCAGCAGCCCTGCTTTTCCCCATCTGCATCGACCCCTCCTTTGTTTTGCCATCTTCTTACCCCATTTTTTAATGTATGCCATGTTCATATATTGTGGTATCTTTATAAGCCATCAGAAACTCTTTTCTTGAATGAGGAGAGAGGCGATGAAGTACAAGAAATGGAGTGACCTGAAAGGAACTAAGCGGTGGCTGCAGACTGACAAAGGTGGGAACTCCAGGTCTGCGGTGATGCTCCTGCATGCCTCCTACCTGGGGCCTCTGGGATCTAGGCAGAAGCAACAGCGTCATGGACTTTAGAGAATTTCTAGCTTTGATGCCCGAAGTGCTTCTAAAGAGGTGTTCCTTTTCTTGAGACGGAGTTTTGCTCTTGTTGCTCAGACTACTAAGCAAATAACAAATGTCAGAATTCCCTAGGGTGCCAAAAACATACCCACAAAACTAAAATCCACATCCCCAGGCCCCCACTGACTCCGTCTCAGGGCGGTAGGACCCCGAATCTGCACTTTCCCCAGGTAACTTGAGCTCAATGCACCATGAGCACCGCTGCCCTAAAAGGCAAGTGCCCAGCCTCTGCCATCTGCCAGCAGCTGCCCCACGCCGACAGACTCTCCTCCCCACATCGAGGCCCCACAGATTGCGCATATGGCCTCCCTCACCTCTCCCAACAGCACCTGCATAACCTGGAAGCCCAGCTGCATGGTGCCCTCCTTCCTGACCCCTTATGGATGGCCCTCCTCCTCCCGTTTCCCCTCCCTGCTCAGGGCCCCCAGGGCCTTGCAGAAGTCCCACCCCAGCATGGGGACATTGTGGGGGCCCCAAGTGGCTCCAGGGTCAGTCACCTCCACTAGTCTGCCAGCTCCGTCAACAGCCTCATCCTGGTCTTCACTGAGCTGCAGACTAGGCCGGGTGCATAGCGAGTAAATGTTTGTTGAACAAACAGATGGGTCCTTATTACTTTCCTCCAGGAATGCACTCACCCTGTGCTGCTCCCCAACCCCAACACACAGCCTGTGACAAAACAAGGCCTCTTGGACCCCTGGCTAGACTGCAGTTTGGGAGCTGTCTGCCTCTGGCTCGGCATTTCCATGTCTTTAAGCCTGGCTCCTACAGCAGCAATCTCTCTCTCTCTGTAAACAAAACAGGACTCACGCTGTGAGCCTCAGCTTAAATGCCACCTCCTCTAGGAAGCCTCCTTTGATTTCCTCCTGTTCATTCCACAAACATTTCCTGAGTGTCTGCACTCAAGGACTGCTGGGAAGCACCTTGCTGCTTCCCTCCTCTGACCTTTGTGGATGGCTCTTATTTTACTCCTGTGTCTTTGGAATTACATATCACACACATGCAACACATATGCACACAAAATACATGCACACACATACGTTCACACACACCCTCCAACAGACGAGTGAGGACTGAGTCTTGCTCATTAGTCCAGAGATTGACAGGGAAAAGCTTCCCAGAAAGGTTTGTTGAATGACGAAAGCATAGAAGGAAACCAGGCTCACACCAGGGGAACCTGGGTATGTCCAAGGATGGGAAGCTAACAGCCTAAGCACAGTGGCTCCTCTTGACCATACCCTTACTGGTGACAAAAATCAAAATCCTCAGTTGTAAATGTCACAGCTGCGAAGCACAGCCAGGTGCATCTGACTTGGGAGCCCACACCCTCCGCCCAACCTCCCCCGCCCCAGCCCACCTGCAAATGGAGCAGCAGGGTCTGGAGCCGGCCTCCCCAGGGCTCTATGCTAACCACAGCGAGGCTCTGCGTGCGGGTCATGCCAGCTGCCTGGGACCCGCAGGGGCGTCCAGGGCCACTGAGGGAGCAGAGGGAGAGGAACAGCTTCAGCACAGTGCTGGAAGTCAGCACGCCTAGATTCCAACGTCGGGTTGGGCATGTTATTTCACTTCTCTGCGCCTCAGTTTCCTCACTGGCAACATGGAAAGAACAGGAAGAATAATGCCTACATTATGAGTGTGTGGTGCCATTTCAATGTGGTGACACTTGTGCCAACTCCGCAAAGCCAGAGGCAGAGAGCCTGCACTGAACGCTGGGGTGATGATTATATCAGCCACCACTATCAAGCACCACCGTTCCAGCCCCTCTCTTATCCTTTTCTTTATTTAATCACCACCACCAGCCTCTAAGGAAGTACTCGTATCCCCATGTGTGGTGGAGAAATCGGAGGTGGTTTGACTTGCCCAGGGCCACCCAGGTAATGAGGGGTTTGGACCAAGGATCCCGGCCTCCACAGTCGTCACATGGCTGTCTGCCTTTTGCAGGTCAAAATTCCCCAGCCAGAGCCAGGTCCCCAACAGAAGCTGTGTGTCCTGCCTGCAGCGGGAGGCCAGGCCTGCCTGGTGCTCACATTCCACAGGTGACCTGTCTGGGAAGAACCGCCACCCGCTGGGCCTGTGGGAGTGAAGGCCTGTGCAAGGTGGTGGGGGAAGGGTGAGCCGGACAGAAAAGCCCCAGGTAATGTAAATGGAAACTCTAACCGACAGCCCTGCACCTGGTGTTTTTGCATTTCCCAAGCCAGCTGAAGGGATTGTGTGTGCAGCTTTGAGCTCACTCCTAGGCCGAGGTCAGGTGTGGCCTGGAGGAAGCAAGCGGAGGCCTAGGTCGCAAGACAGCTGGTCTGCGCCTCAAAGCCACTTCACGTCCCAGCCTGGGAATTCTGTGATGGTGCTTGTTTCAACCCTGTCCCTTGGGTGACCTGGAAAACAGCTCGGTGTCACCCCGACCTCAGCTCTAAGCCAGTCATTCCCAGCCGAAGCAGGAGAACTCTCTCAGCTCCAGGGAGGAAGGAGTGACGCCTGCTCACCCCACAGACACGTGAGGGAGTAAGGAGGCCCAAGGCCACTTGTCCAGCTGCAAACTGCAAAGGTCACCTCCGCACACTGCCTTCCCTGAAGCCCCTTCACATCGCTGGGGACCGAAGCATGTGGTTCTAATGACAAATATGCGTGTAGCCTACCCCAAAAATACAGCAATCACCAGGAAAGCGAGGCTCCGGGAGCTGAAAGAATTTGCCCAAAGTCACACACAACTGGCAGAAGCGGGACTCAGCCAGGTCTGAACCCAAGGCTCTGGCACTTGCGCCGAGCCTATCTGTACAGGAACTGCAGCTGCCGCAGTTTAGGGAAACCAGCCTGAACATGTGACCCGGCATCAGCCACCGGCTAGGGCCGGCAGCCAGAGCAAACGCTAGGCCCTGGGGGAACCCCAGACACACAGGAGGCAGGGTCCCTGGCCTTGAATTATAATAAGCAGGTGAGCTGGGCAAACTGTGTGCAGCTGACTGGAGCCGGCCCCAGCCGTGTGCAGACGGACAGGCACACGCTGAGTGTCAGGGACACAGAAGCGAGAGGGGGCATGCAGCCAGCCGGTGCCCGTCTGAGAATGCTGATGTCCACCCCAGGTTCTGAAGAGGACCTGTGTCCAAGGAGGAAAGCGGGCAGCCGGTCTCGCCCACAGCTAAGACAAGGCTACGGGTAAGGGACATCGGCCTGGAGGCCTCCCAGCCCCCATCAGGCAAAGAGCACCTTTCACAGACACAAATGCATGACCATGAGGGGCAGAAAGAAGGCCTGTGACTCACAGGCTTCTGCGTCCCTGCAGACACAGTGTGTGGGGAGGCGTTTGGAGGCAGCTTCCCCCACCAGCGGGCTGGTCTATGGCGCCCTGAACTGCATCCACTCCCCACAGTAGTCTGAGCCCCCTCACCGCCACCAGAAAAGGTATAGCAAGCAGTGTGATGGGTTGACTCATCCTTCTACCACTTCCCCAAAATAGATTCCCGCCGGAGGGCTGTTCCAATGCAGGAGGCTGCTGGATGGAGCTGACCTTGATCCATGCACCCTCCTATCTGTTAGAACCCTTTCTCAGAGGTGCCTCTGGGAACCAGATCATGTCACTGACAACTCTTCCCAGTAACAGAAAGCTCAGGAGCTAAAAAGGCAAATATAGGCCAGATGTTGGCCAAGGGGCTTAGTGGCTGATAAGAAACGATCTCTGATTCCACTCCCAGCTGAGCTTGGCCAGACGGTCATCTGAGTCTCTTCCAACCTGTCCCCCGGATTGTGTGTTCCACCGGCCCCAGTTTCTTGGGGTCTGAGGGGTGCCCTCGCCCTGAGCGTCGGGTCCCTGCGGTCCAGGTTCCAGTCTCCTATGGATCCCGAGTCCAAATCAGGGTTCCCAAAAAGGAGGCGCTTTGCTTGGAAAGCAGCCCTGAGCCCGCGCTGACAGCACCTCCTCCGTTACCCGGCACACTGCCAGGAGCTGCACCCACAGAGGAAATGGGCCCGTGACATGAAAGCCCCAACAAAACCAACATCGGGTGGGTTATTTTTATCCTCCTAAAGATTTGTAGCCAAGACCCCGGCAGCTAAAGGGCATCTCGGGCTTTGAGCAGACTTCTCTGTAGCTCTCACTTCCATGCTCCACGCCCTCCCTCCCCCAGCCCCCCGCCCCCCCCCCCGGGAACTGAGAAAGTGGATCAGGTCAAAGCAGAGCATTCCTCATTCTGCCATCTCCACGGGAAAACTAATTAGTTGCCAAATATTCAGAATGGGTAATTGCTACCTGAATTAATAAGGGCAAACAGCCGGCAAGAAAACAGTGGTTTACTATTTCTGAGCGCTTACCTCTCTTAACCCAGAGTCCAGGCTCCGCAGGACTGGACCCGCGTGTGGCATGAGGCAGAACTCCCACTGGGGCTGCCGAAAAGGGGGACACAGACGGTAAGGGCAGCTCCTGCACTGGGATCAGCTAAACACTGCTGGGGCGAAGTCACCATCTGTTTCCTCTTGCACACATGTATACACACACATGGGCACACACAGGCATACACCACACAAGTACACACATGCATGAACATATGTGCACATATGCGCACATCACAAACAAGTGAGCACACACCAGCTACACCCTGCACATGTGCACAGACACACATACCGCACATTCACACACATACACGCACACCACACATACATGCACACACACCATACATACTCATGTGCACACACTCCATACACTCACACCACACATGTGCATGCACACACGTTCACATACCACAGAACCAAACCACACACACAAAGCACACATGGGCACACACACAACACACTCACACCCTACACACACTTACACCCCAGGAACATCCAAGGGTGCCAGAGAGAATGCGTCAAACCAGGATCCTCAGCCAGGGTCTTCAGCATGTCACCTCAAGTTCCTCAGCTCTGACAAGGGGGCATTTAGAACAAACTAAGAGTGTTGTAGGCAGAGGAGGAAGAAACAGAGGGAAAGGACAGTTGAGATGACACTGAAGAGGAGACAGACACCTAGGAGCCTGGCCACAGCCCCAGTCTCCACTCCTCCCGCTTCGCTGAGGCACACAGACCTCAGATGCACCCCCAGAGAGGCCCTCAGACCCAGCCCAATCACTACCGTGCTGTGTGACCTCAGACAAATCACTTCACCTCTCTGAGCCGAGGCTTCTGCTGATGTAAAAATGAGATGATTCCGTGCAATCATCTAAACAGTTCGAATACAATGCCCTTCCAGAGGTTTCAGTTCAAGCTTGAGGTCATCCCAGTCACCCCCAGCCTTTCAGCCCCTCCCTCATCCCTGCCGAAGCACTCACCTTATTTGAATGAATGCTGACGACTCCACCGCCACAGGACTTCCCCTTGAGCAGTCAGCCACAAGTCACTTCCTCCAGGGGTGGCCATGACTTTCTGGAGCACCCCCAACCCCATGTCTCAGGCAGCTTGGCCCAGAGAACTCCAGCTGGGAAACTCCCATCCAGTCCATGCAGGAATCTGGCTCTGGATCTGGGTGGGTGGCTTGTGTGGCATCTGCCTCTGTGTAAAGCTGTGATGGAAAATTAAGTGAGTTGACAATGTGCATACAATGTTTTATTTAACAATGTGTTGTAAGGAGTTCTCACATCTGTATAGAGAGCTGCCTCATTTTTTTAATGACCAAACAATAATTCTATTAAATGTCTGCATCATAATCTATTCTACTGAATCCCTTTTGACGGACATGTATTTCCAGTCTTTGACCTTTACAAACGTTGCTGGGACATATATGCTTATATATGCTCATCAATAAAAAGTCACGTGTGTATAGATATCTCTATATATCTTTAAAGATTCCTATTTGCATAGAAGAACACTATACACCAAGTTATTAATCGTGGTTACTTCTGAGAGATGATTAGGAAAGAAAACTCCTTAAACGTTTTGTAAGCAAGTATTGCTTTATAATTTTTAAAAAGGAATGAGTAAGGGAGAAAAATAAAATGAAGTCAGTCTTGTTAAACCTCTTAGAAGTGGTTTTATGAGCTGGATTGGAGCAGGTAGAAGCAGGCCACATAAACACAGTGAGGAGAGCAAGGTCCCAGTGTCGGTCGGAGGGACCGAGAGCCACTCCCTGTCCTGGAGGTCCGCTCCCCCAGACTCCCAATCCTGGCTGTCTGTACTGACCAGAGTGCCCTGGCTGGTGCCCCATCTTGAAGGACTCAGTTTCTCCTTGTATAAAATGGGAAGGATAGGAACACCGGCCAGCAGGGCTGCTGTGAGATCAAGTGAGCTAAAGCATGGGAATTGCGGATGAGCTGTGGTCAGCACACCTGTCCTTCCCTGCTTCCTGGTACATGGCACAGAACACTCTTCTCTCCAAAGAGGAAAAAAAAAAATCAAATTAATTGCTCCTCTCCAGCCTCCCACGTCTTGAGGGGCAGGTAGCGGGGAAGGAAGGGGGGGCCATTTACACACCCAGCAGCCTTTCTCCCTGCTGAGGGCATTCCTGAGGACACCAGGGCTGGCAAACCTGTCTAGAAATCTCAAGATGGTTAACCATTGAGACCATCCCCTTGGTGACCAACAAAATGGCAATAAACCCATTAGCCAATATTATTTTCAAGAGAGACTCAACAAGCCCAACACAGAAACACAGCAACTCCAGGGTCCTACGAGCAGGAGGATTTTCAATCATCTTAAGGGTGTTGATAAAGCGATTTGTCCTCTTGCATGGATGGGTCGTAGGTTTGGGCGAGGACTCCCGAGGACCCCAAGGGAGATCCGGAAGGGCCAGCGAGTACATCACGCAGCAAGCCTCACACCTGTGCCCCACGGGGTCCCCAAACCCAGACCACTCTGCACAGTCCTCACTACCCAGCAGGCCACTGAGTTCTTGTCCCAACTCACCTACCGCTGTGGGACTCTGGCAAATCAACAACTTTAGCCCAACACCCCAGTTTCCTCATCTGTAAAGAAACCTCTCCTTCCTTGTGGGTTGCTGGGAGGATCGATGAGATGGAGCAGACAGAGGCTCATGACAAGAGCTCAGGAAACACCTGTAATGGCTGCTGTTGTGAACACGTGGTCACGGGTTCCAGAGGGTTGTTAGTGTGATCGGGTAGCACCTGTCAGTGAGATGATGCGTGTACCATGAAAAGCTGTGCTGATGTACATGCACATGACTAAGGACTTTTGTACGTTTGCCAGAGTCAGCCCTGTGATCCTATCCAGAGGAATCCCTAAGACTGGGATGGAAGTCACCCAGAATCACTGTTGGTCACCAAATGATTCGCAACGCTGTTTCCTCCTGCCCTTGACTGGCTCCCTCCTTCCCTCTCCCACCAGACCCTGAGCCAGGTCCTCACCTGCCCTCTTCCTGCCCCCAGAGTACATGTCTCTTGGATTCCCAGGTCACCCAGGGAACACCCTTTGGCCCTCTCTCAGGAAGCACTTTGAACATCTCGAGTTACCTGCTCTGGAAAACACCAAAGACAGTGCTTCCCATCCCACCCTTAAACCCAGGGACCTGTAGAAGTCCAAGTCCAGCCCACACAGTGCCTGGTGGAAACAGCCACAGCCTGGAAGTCAAGCTTTGATCAGTGACTTCCTGGCCCACCAGGCCCCTGTGCCCCAGATTCATTTCTCAGGCAGGTGAGATGGCTCCCCCAATGCAGGTGGTTGAGACAAATTATGCCAGGAATTTGCACATTTATCCTACTCAATAAAGAGCTGCATCTCCAAAGCCCTCCCCCCAGTTTATTATGGGTTAATGGGTTAAACATCTTAATTTTAGAAATAACTGCCAACAATTGAATAGCACACACTGGCTCCATGTCGCACAGTTCATGGTCTCTCCATGCACCGGGACAGGAATATTTTTAGGCCCTGTTGCAGATGAAATATTAATTAAAGGTTACAGTTTTCAGCCTTCGGAAAATGATTACTCAAGATAGCAATTATATTTCCCCCTTTTTGTATAATAAAACTGCACCTTGCTGTGCAGAGGAATTAATAATTCTAAACCCTGTTGTTATAGAGGCAGCATCAAAGCTGAAGGAGGAGGCACATGCCCAAGAGGGGAAAACAGGAACACGTTTAGACCCACAAAGAAAGTGACTGACTTCAAAAGAGCAGGATTCTGCATTCAGGGCTGGGATCATTTCTCAAGGTCATTAATTGCTGTAGCTGTCTAAGAGAGTGGCCCAATTACAAAGAATATAGAGACACAGAAATTAGAACAGAACATAGCTGCAGCTCAGACTCTAGGTCACTAGGAAGCTCAGCACGGCCCACAGCCTGGCATGTACCTGGAGCCCATCAGCCAACTCCCCCAGGTTCCTTCCAAGGGCTTCAGACATCTGGGGCAGCCAGCCCGTTCGAGAACCAACAGTTTGTAGCTTACCAGGCAATTTCCACAGCGAGAAGAAAAAAGAAAGCTCAAGGCCTGGAAAATAGTAAAAAGAACAGCTGCCATTTATTGAGCACCAACTGTGTACCAGGAAAACTCAGTGAGGCAAGAATTCCAATCTTCATTTTATAGATAAAAGCACTAAAGTTCAGAAAGATAAAATGACTTGCCCAGGGTTATAGAGCAAATGGCAGAATTAGGACTCAAACCAACGGACCCACAATTGCATGAGGACTGGGCTGTGCCAGTCTCATTTACTGTCGTATCCCACAGCCTATCTAGCATTGCACCTGGCGCAGAGTAGGTACTCAATAAATTTGACTTATTTAATGAACGAACAACTGAACTCCTGAATCGATCATCCATGCTTGGAAGGCGAAACTCTGCTACTCAGCAAAGGAGACTTAAAAAAACTTGTTGTGACTTTACATGAGTCTCAGCATTCAGGGAAGTGGGGTAGGTGGGGGAAAGGGTGAGCATGCAGCTTCGCACAGATCACTCCAGCAGGCGTGCACCAGCACCACCCCCAATGCATGCTCGAATGTTCCCCTAGAGGCATTGTCAAATATTTTCCATAAGACAAAATAGGAAATTAGTATATGCAATGAGTAGTATATGGTATGATACCATTATAGGTTATGTTGTTCTGTGACCATGTGATAATCAGGCATTTTTCACGAAGCTCCCTCAGGGAGCCCTTTGGTGACTGTGTCCTATCAGGCCCTGACCCTGAGGGGAGGTCCCACGGTCCTTCCTGCCCTTTAAGCATGAGAATGGAGCAGATGAGAACGTCCTTAAACCTTTCTTTCCATGACAAGATTGCAGGTGACACAGAAGCAAATATGTGGGCAGCTGTGCCTGCCTCGGCTGGAGTGACAGGCCAGACCAGCAAGGGAGAATCTGCTGACAGACTGGAGGTGGGCAGAGCTGCTGAGGCAGGAACCACTGAGCTGCCCGGGGTCACTGACGTGGGGCTTGAGGGGTTCCTCCTTGGGAAGGGAAAAGGAAGAGCTCCCAAGGGCCATGGCAGTGAGGAAAAGGGCCTCAGGAGGCCGGCTTCCGCGAGGACAGGGACTCTCAGTGGGGTGGGAGGGGCAGATGCCTGGGTGGATAGATTCTTCAGGTCAGGTTTCTTCTGGAAATTGCAGTGCCACTGCGTACAAGTCAGCAGCTGAGGACATCCTCCATGATCTGGAAGCTGGGAGGAGCAGGAGAGGATGTGGGGAGAGACTGTTAGGAGACCCCCCACAGGGAGCTCACTAGCTCGTCAAGCAAAGGGTGCGCTGGCACCAGGACTTCCTGCAAGCAGGCAGGCAGCACACCAGGAGTGCGGCCACCACCCAGCACCCAGGCTGGTGAGACAGCGGCAGAGGCGGCCAGCAGGAGGGAACTCACCTCTCTTGAGTGTCCAGCAAGGCCAGCACGGTGCTAGGTGTGGGAGCTGCCGCCCCTGTGCTGAGGAGGGTGCAGCCCATGGGGAGGGCAAACACAGAAACAAACTTCCTAGAGCCTGAGCGCAGCCTGGGCCCCTCCGCCCGCCACCTCCTGCAGGGGTTGGTGTTTTCCCAGAGGGCTCAGCCGAAGTGTCCCTGAGGCACCTTCCAACCCTGCATCCTATGAGGCTGCCTTATCGGCCCAGCCTCTAGGACGAGGACATCCTGGCAGAGACACTGACAAGCCAAGGCCAAGGCCACTGAGGAAAGGGAGGGGCCAAGAGAGGCCAGACCTGGAGATGCGGGAGCCAGGGCACAGGGCCCCAGCGCTCACTTGAGACCACTGTGGACACACCCTTCAAGTGAACCACCTCAGCAGCACGGGTCCTGAGATCTCTGGGGAGACGGCAGGCAGCCCTCCGGCTTCCAGGGTCTACTCAGTTGCTAAGCTCAAGATTGCTGGAGCTCTGATGGGGCTCTGGGCCACGCTGCGGGATCCTTCCGTTGTTTCGAGCATAGCACTGAGCCCTGGAAAAAGTTCCAGGCCTAGTTCTGGAACCTCCAGCACATCCCTAAATTCCTCAGAGCTTCAGTTTCTTCCACTGTCTGCCAAGAGAAGGGGCCACCTCATCACCAAGGCATCGTCCAGGTCTGATACTCCATGACTGCGATTCCATTTGGTTTCTTTAAATCCTGTTTTCACTTCTTGCTTTAGCACTAAAGCAAGCTCCAGGCACTAAACTCACGAGATGGGCCCATCTCTTTTGCCCCAAGTCCTAACACTCCAGAAAAGGGATCTGGAGCAGTCTGTTCCTTCTGATACAAAATAAATCCACTGACACTCATCCTCCCTGGGTACCCAGGCCCAGAGCCTGGAGAACAGGTGGCTGCCTAGAGGCATCAAGGCCACCAGCCCCTTACCCCCTCCACTGCCCTTTAAGTCTTTCCCTGGGCTTAGCTGAGGAGGCAGCAGGGAAAAGAGGTACAATTGCAGGAAAGAGGAGGAGGGCGGGTGGACGTGGCCAAACCCAGGAGGCTGTAGGGAGCTGGGACTCAGTACAGCAGCCTGGGAACTCCACTTTCAGCCTCGGCTAAAACCCCACGCCCAGAGTTCCTCACGAAGCCCCTCAAGACCCTCACAGGCCTCAAAACGTGCTGGGTGCTGAAGACAATGGTCTGCAAGCTTCACATGAGAAACTGAGACCCTCTGTCCCCACTCTTCCAGCAAATTTAGGCCATTTTCTAGGAATGGTGAAGTCAAAGAAGAAATGTGCTTTGTTCACATTTCTCAGAAACAGGCGCTGCCCCCAATCACAGATTTCAGCCGTGCCCAGGGGCCCGTTCTGAAGGCAGGGGTAGATGCACCAGCCCAGAAGCCACAGAAACTACAGCCAGCACTGCCTCAGCTTAGGGAACACGCACCTGGGGCTTCCTGGGGTACAGCCATTGTTGGAAAGAGGGCCTTTCCTCAGCCAGCATCCCTGCCCCTTCCTCCACCAGCTTCCCTCTGTGGGACTGCTCCCAGGGAGACCTGGGGCCTCAACCAGCATGGGCAGGAACTCCCAGAGGGCACGGGAAGGACTCCTGAGGTGTGGACTGGAGGTATGGGCACCTTGCAGCACAGGGCCTAAGAGGAGAGAAGCAGCTCAGACCCCGGGTGGAAGGAGGCACCACTTTCCTTCCAGGAGAGAAACCGAGTTGTTCGTCCCAGGCCCGGACAGGTGGGGCGAGGCTGCTCCTGCGGGAGGAGACCGGCATCCTGCACACCCACACCCACCATCCATGAACATTACGGATCTCTCAGTAAGCCCCGGGCCCTGTGCTAGGGTCCCTGCGATCATGGTCACGAGCTCATAGACCAGATAAGCGCACATAAAGCGTAATTAAACTACCCAGTGCGGAACAATGAGCAGCCCAGGTCAGGATACGGACCCAGGGCCATGGCTTAAGCAGCAGAGGGCCTGGGGCATGAGCGGGGGTGCAGGGGAGGGAAAGGTTCAGAGAGAGTGTGACCCTGTGGGTCCCTCAGAGCCAGGTACTAGGACACTCCAGGTGGGAATGTGCCGCCCCAACCCCGGGCACCCCCAGGGAACCTGGCGCCTGGTGACACAGGCCGCCTTCTTTGAGGGCCTGGATTGAGGAAGTTGGGGTCAGAGCTCCAGACTGGAGTCCCTCTTGCTGAATTCCCCTTCCAGACATCACAGGCAAAGAGGAACCCTCATTCAGAGACCACCTGCACCAGCGCTTCCGGACTGGGTCAGAAAAACAGGTTGTCCTCGCCGCCCGCGCCAGCGCCTGCAGCAGGTTCCTCTTCTGGGACCCAGCACGCAGCCAGAGCTCCAGGGAGGGGGGTGCAACCCGCGGGGTGGAACCTACGGGGCGGGGCCAGGCGACACCCCGCCCACAGTCGTAACTATGCCCCGCCCCAGCCAAAACCCGCCCACTGCCGCACCATGCCACGCCCCCTCCCGGCCCGCCTCGCAGGGTCATGTTCAAGGTCCTGCCCACCGCTCCTCCCACAGTCCGGCCTCAGGGAGGGCCTCCAGGTTCACCTTCCCAGCCTCATTCCGGACAATTTGCTACTCTCCATACTCACCGCCTCCCGTCTCCAGGCATACCAGCCGACCTGTCAGTCGCCTCTTTTTAAGTCCCTGTCATTGCTTAAGACCTTTTATCATTCCTAGGCCTGGGTATAATCTTTCTCTCTTTTACAACCCCCGCCCCCACCCTGGCAATCAGTGCGCACATCCAATCCTGCCGGCTACTTTACCAGCTTCAGGGACACCCCTATGGTTTCCTCCCGGCGAGGCACTTTGAAGTCCTGAAGAAATACGTGTGAGGTGGTTTAAAAGGGCTCCTTGTGACTTTCACTTCATATCAGGCCTTCCCCTGCAGAATTCCATGAACCTCGGAGGTCCAGGACTCCTTTGCAGCAGGGAGGTCCCGAACAGGATCCTCGGGCCCTGCCTCGGGATCAGCGTTCCTCTGGGGCTGACTGGAGAACTTTCCTTTATCTGCAGGACCCGCTGGGGGCTCCAGGACCTAGACTTCCCTCAGAGCTGCATCTCGAAGGGCAACTCAGCTCGCACTCCGCGCACCTACTGTGCGACACCACCTCTAGGGTGGACACCAGGAGAGTTCTGTGACTCTGCTGAGCCTGTGAACTCTGGGGTTAGTGAGACCCCGGGGTCAAAGCCTGGCTCTGTTGCACACCATGGTTGTGACCCTGAGAAAGTTGTCTAACTTCCCTGAGCCTCGGTTTCCTGAGCTGCAAAATGGGAACAGCAATCGTCTGTCTTGCAGCCTTGTTACAACGGCCAAAGGAAAGAACATAGCACAGAATGGGTCCTCAGTCAGAGGTTACGGAATACCCAGCTCCTCGTGCGGGTGAATTCACCAGCTCTGATCCAAATGACCGGAGCTCACACCTGGGCTCTGCCACATACTGCCACATAACCTCGAACAAGTTTCCTCATCTTTCTGTGCCTTGGTTTTCTCATCTGTAGAATGGGCGTAACATGGTACAGAGTTTCTACTTAGGAGGGATAAAAACGGTCTGGAAGTCGATAGTGGTGATGGCTGCACAACCCTATGAATATAATTCACATCACTGGGTTGTACACCTGAAACGGTGAAAATGATAACATTTTATATTATATATTTTTCCACAATTTAAAAAAATTAATATGCCAAGAAGCAATGGATTGTACACTTTCAATGGGTGAATTGTATAGTACGTTAATTTGTCTCAATACAACTGTTTTTAGAAAATGTTAAGAATGGAGATAATAATAATGTTACCTACCTGAGAGGGTCATTAGAGGAGATTGAATGAGTTCACACAGTGCTTAGAAGAGCTTAAAATAGTGACCAGTGCAGGATAAACCCTCAACCAGTGTTGACTGGCATATTAAGTAGACCTCATATGTCACTTTGTTTCATCTCTGAAACAACTCTACGGGTTAAAATGTATTTTTCCTCGGGTTTTATGGGCAAGAAAATTGACAATCAGAAAAGTTACTATTTTTTTGTTTGTTTGTTTGAGACGGAGTCTCGCTCTGTTGCCCAGGCTGGAGTGCAGTGACACCATCTCAGCTCACTGCAAGCTCCTCCTCCCGGGTTCACGCCATTCTCCCGCCTTGGCCTCCCAAGTAGCTGGGACTACAGGTGCCCGCCACCACACCCAGCTAATTTTGTTTTTGTATTTTTAGTAGAGACGGGGTTTCACCGTGTTAGCCAGGATGGTCTCGATCTCCTGACCTCGTGATCCACCCGCCTAAGTGCTGTGATTACAGGCGTGAGCCACTGCACCTGGCCAAGTTAAGTCACTTTTGTGTGGATGCTGCAGAGCCAGGATTCAAATCCCAATTATGTCTGATGCCACAGTTAGTCCAGGTCTTGGGGAAGGTGTTGAGAAGATGGTATGTAGCTGTCTCACCTGGCTGAGTAGCCACAAGCAACAAACCAAAGGGCACCCTGAGGGGAGAACATTGTGGCTCTCAGTGGCTGCCTCAGGAGAAACAGCAGCAGCTACACCTGCAGGTGGGGGGTGGGGAAACAGGCTGTGGTGGGAAAGCCAGTGGTGGAGATGGGGGGGATGCAACTTCCCTGATCCATTTAGAACTGAAATGTCCCAGTCACTAGTGCCACCAGCTCCCACTGTGGTCAGACCACCTGACATGCAACAGGGGCTTGAAACCCTGTCACCTTCCTGAGGAAGCAGAAGCATGACAGGGTTTCGGGATCTATGAAAGTCTGGGTTTTCTGGGGGCCTTTTTCATTTGGTTTTAGGATCCTTTTTAAAATTTTATTATTCAACCCACTCAGAAATGCCTGAACTTTCTGCTTCCAAGTTGGCTGGAAATCACCTCACAGGGACGTTGCTAAGTGAAAATTAAAGTTCTTGACATTTGAGACATCATCCTGCTCAGACACGAAAGAAAAGGTCACCAGTGTGAAGGGTAACCCGTGAGCAGTGAGTTCCCACAGCAACACCCAAGTAACACCTCTGAGATCGCTGCCATCAAGCCACAGCCCCTGGAAGCTCCCAAGCAGGGGGCCTCCCCCTTGGCTGGAAGAGCAAGAGAAGATTCTGGGCTCCATGAGAGGGCTGGCAGCTGTAGAGGCTGCCTGGCCTAGGATGCTCCATTCCCCCTCGGGATGTCCAGCTGGGCTGGACCGGCCTCTTCCAAAAGTGGAACTCACATTTGACCCCTGGGGGAGGCCATGGTAGATCTGGGGGAGCCAAAGAGGTCCCCAAGCCAGTCCAGGAGGCAGGACATGGGCCTGGAGCCAGGAGACAGAGCAGTGGATTCGAGGCCCAAGGGGCTGGGTTGATTCACTTTCTTCTCACAACAGCCATCTGAAGCGAGGACTGCTGTGATTCATGGTAGGGGAGAAGCTAGAGCCATGGGGTGGCCGGTGGGACCAAAACAAAGGGTGATGGCCAGGCACGAGCACTGCCAGAGGTGGCCTGCGCCAGCCTCACAGGGCAGCGAAGGGTGTCCGGGTCAAGTCATGCCTCAGGAGCCAGAACAGCTCATGTCAAACCAAGACAAGGTATGAACTAGGTCAAGACAACTCACCTTCAAATCTGAAAACAGCCCCACGTTGGGGACAGGTTTGCAGCAAACCTAAAACCTGAAATTTGAGAGGTCAAACGCATTCCCAATCTACACACATTTGCTTTAAAGTGAGAAAAAATGAGGTCTGGGAGCACATCTGGAGCTTCACATCGGCTATGCAAGTGGCATAATTCAAAACGGGACTTCGTGTTTGAGCCCAAGGCCCCCTCAGCTCCCTGGTCACCTCCCTGACCAGGGGCAGAGCAGATGAACTCCAGGCAGCCAAGGGGGTACCACTCCAACTTCTTCCCCTCCCTCCCCCCGGGCCCGCAGGGGAGAAGACCTTTCACCCATGTGGGGGCCCGCTCCTCCCCTGCAGCTCTGCGTCTTAGAAAGACACCAGGTAGGATATAACCTGTGGCCACATCGGCAGCACAGGCACCCCATCCTCCTGTCCCAACGGCACAGAATGGCTGCTGGGTCCTTCTTCCACTCTGCAAAGCAGTTGGATCTCCTTCAGCAGTGGCCCTTAGACCATGGCTGTCCCCTCAGTCTCCAACTTATTCTCTCCCTCTAGCCATCTTCCAACAGCCCCCTAGCTGGCTCGCAGTGACATGCGACATGAGCTACCAGCCCTCCATATCAGGGACCCCCAAATGTGAGGGCCACAGAACGGTGCCCAGGGCTTTACCCAAAACCTTAATGCTTCAGGGACCAGACACAACCAGGTGAAGCCCTCCAGGGCCTCTCACCTTCTCTCCTAAGCAGCGCTTCAGTCCCTAGCTCCGCCCTAGCAGCCCTTGCATCTGGGTCCCAAGCTCTAGTCTAAATACCCAGTGTCTGTCTCAGTGGTGAACACCAGTTGAAGGCTTTATGCTGTGGTATAAAGTCATCAAGTCATCCCCATTCTACAGATTGGGAAACCAGAATCCAGTGGGGCAGGTGGGAACCTAGTAAATGGCAGAGCCCAGTGTGAAGCCAGGCCTGCCTGGCCACCCCCGTGGCCGTGCCACCGTGGTCAACCCCGTGCCACCGACCCTAGAGAAACCCACCTGGGCCTCTTCTGCTTAGGCTCCACACTGACCCCGCTGGCTTCTCCACAGCCCCATCAAGTCCCACAGGTCCTCAGAAGGTCAGAAGCTTCAGAAACAGTTCAGCCAGAACAATTTTGCCACCCAAATGGTGACTCCAGGAGGGAGGCAGAAAAATGAGCGAGTCTCCCCCCCAGCCTCTGCGCCCTCATTCCTCTCTCTCAAAGTCGGGTCCCTGCTTCTACTTATCGAACAACATCTTAGTGCATGCTGGGTGTTGCCGGGAGCCCCCTGCCTGTACTAACACACTGGGCCACCTCACTGACATCATTCCCACTTCACAGATGGGAAAACTAAGGCAAAGGGTGGCTGCATGGACCATCTTACCAGCACTAAGTAGGGGAGTTGGAATCTGAAACCAGACCATGCGGCTCCAGGGTCTCTCTCCAAGGAGGGCACTGCCTGGTGAGACTGATCTCAGTCACCCTTCCTGCCCCAGAGCAGCCCTTTCTTTCCCTCCTCCAAGCTACACACCATCCTGACCATACAGGAGGGGAAGGAAGGTTGATGGTGTGAGATACCAAAGGGCTGTGATGCCTTTTTCATTTTAAGAAGCCACATCCTTTCCCACCTTACAAGAATAGTCATTGGAGGGTGAAAATAGATGGCTCATTAGCTATTGATTCACGTTGCTCTCAGAAATGATTTTGAAATATGTGCCAGTCACAGCCTCATAGGATCATTAGGATACACCTGTAGCCCATTTCCTGCAACCCAAGAAGTTTATACAGAGCTGTCAGGTCAGTTGGGCACAGTAGAAATCTCAGCTAAAACAGTCTCACCTGATAACACCAGTGCACTCCCAGGACATCGGGGATATCAGAGGCATCGTTACCCCTGGAGAATTGCAGTCAGAGGGGCTGGGCGCTCAGGGCAGACACAGTTTAATGGAATAGCTGAATATTATGACATCTTACAACATCTGCAAGTCAAAACCTCACAGCAAGGATGAGGAAAAGAACTAAAGTGGTGACTGGGCGCGGTGGCTCACACCCGTAAGCCTAGCACTTTGGGAGGCCAAGGCAGGTAGATCACAAGGTCAAGAGATTGAGACCATCCTGGCTAACACGGTGAAACCCCGTCTCTACTAAAAATACAAAAATTAGCTGGGCGTGGTGGTACATGCCTGTAGTCCCAGCTACTCTGGAGGCTGAGGCAGGAGAATCGCTTGAACCTGGAAGGTAGAGGTTGCAGTGAGCCAAAATCGCGCCGCTGCACTCCAGCCTGGCAACAAAGTGAGACTCTGTCTCAAAAAAAAAAAAAAAAAGAACTGAAGTGGTATAAATCCTGTGTGTGTCTGTGTGTGTTTGTATGTATACATAATATATATCTCACATGCAAATATCATATACATATGTGTATGTATAGAGAGAGAGAAGGGGAGGGGAGAGGAGAGGAGAGGGGAGGAGAGATGTTACATACTATCACAGGTCTTGTGATATATAGTAATCTATCCCGGGTCTTGAACTATCTTCACACCTGCTTTTGGCTTTCTGGAAGGATTTAGGGGGAATTGTTATATGTCTGCTTTTTCGAGTTATAGGGTGATTCTGTATTGTTGAAATCTAGCACCTTAATAAAATAACAGTGACTGCTCATTTGCAATGAATCTTGCTGTTCAGGAGGGCTCTGTCTTATAAATGGAAGCTGGTTCTTATAAATATTTGGTTAATTAGCTGTACTATCTAAAATAAATGCTTTGCTCCCGGTGTTTCTGGTGGTTAACAGTTTGGGAAGCAGTTTTATATGCATTAGTCAGTGGCTGAAATGTAATCAGTGCTGAATAAAAGTTGATTGAATGGAACTGAGTTATCCAATTTGATTTTCACAATGGCCTATGAGGGGTTAGGTTTTTGTCGGAGGGAAAAGTTGCCCTTTAAAAATAAAATTCGGCCAGACGCTGTGGCTCACGCCTGTAATTCCAGCACTTTGGGAGGCAGAGGCAGGTAGATCACCTGAGGATAGGAGTTCAAGACCAGCCTGGCCAACATGGCAAAACCTCGTGTCCACTAAAAATTCAAAAATTAGCTGGGCATGGTGGCGTGCGCCTGTAATTTCAGCTACTCAGTAGGCTAAAGCACAAGAATCACTTGAACCTGGGAGGCAGAGTTTGCGGTGAGCCGAGATCATGCCACTGCACTCCAGGCTGGGTGACGGAGCGAGAATCTGTCTCAAAAATAAATAAAATAAAATAAACAGAAATAAAAATAAAAGTCACATGCCCGTAGTGACTGAATTCAATCACTACAAAGGGTTATACAATCCAAGTTAGTTTCCTGCTCGTTTCATGCCCCCATTCTCTCTCCAGAGGGGTCCGTTGTCCCCACACATCCACCCAGAAATTTCCCATCTACACAAACACATGCAAATATCTTTTTGCAAAAAAAAAAAAAGCTGTCTATCATCACCAGTTTTTGCATTTTTGTTTTAATTTAATAACATACATTGGTGTGCTTTTTCTATAAAATCTGTCTCATTCATTTAGATGTCAGTATAAGATTCCATTATATAGAAGCGTCATAACTTATTGACCCAGCTTCTAGTTTACCGCCATTACAAACCTTGCTACAGTGAGCGTCCTTGTTCATATTGCCACAGGATATCTGAAGAGCCAATTCCTAGAAGTGGAATTGTAGGTCTCAAATTACATGCACTTATGACGTTGATACATAAGGCAAAATTGTCACCAATGTAAACTCTGGTCAGTGTAAACTCTGCCACCCGCAGTGCTGAGAGCTCTGTTCCACCACACCTGAGTCATCACTGCAGGTGATCAAACTTGTTCATCTTTGTCAATATAATTGGTGAAAAATGGCATCTTCTTCCGATTTGCATTTAGGAAGCAGTGAAATTGAGCTCCTTTTCATGTATTCACAATATAGTAGGTTGTGTTGTGTTGTGTTGTGTTGTGTTGTTTCTAAGTGAGGCTAAGGTTCAGAGAAGAGAAGGAAATGTTTTAAATGTTATTGTCAGTAGCTGTAGAGCAGCCAGCTATGCTCATGTCAACCCCACGTTAGTAACTTATAAACATCCAAACAGAGGGGTCAACAAACATCACTAGCTTAATATTCAGGCCAGGATGCTTTCTACCAAATTCATCCACCACCAGAGCTTCTGAGCTCAGGAAGAGATTGAGCCAACTCAATGACAACTGGACACCACACTTTCCTCTCTCTGCTGCACGTTCCTCCTTCCAAACAGAGCGGCCCCATTACCGGAGTGTTTGTTAACTTTTGTTAAAACACACTCTCTTTTGGTACAAAAGAGAAGTCCGGTGGGGGAATGGAACGTTGTGGTGTTGGAATCATTACGTCTTATCCCGACATAGCAAAATGTGTCCCTTTTTGCTTTTCTTGCTTTTGATTTTCATGTTTTATTTCGTTTTTGCCCTGAACAGGTGATACATTCACATGGTTCAAACCTCAAAACAATATAACCAGGTGAACTTTGAGAAGCCTGGTTACCAACCTGGACTTGATCAGCATCTCACCCCCCACCCTTTGTAATTACTCTTCTCTTTATTGTCAGTAGTTTTTATTATGGAAATAATAGATCTGGGTACAGTGGCGCTCACCCATAGCTACTCGGGAGACTGAGGTGGGAGGACTGCTTGAGCCCAGGAGGTCGAGGCTGCAGTGAGCCGTGATCATACCACTGCACTCCAGCCTTGGCAACAGAGCAAGACACTGTCTCATAAAAAGAAAGAAGATAATAGGGGTTTTGAATTGATCTTCTAAATTTCAAAATATACAATAGTGCATAGGCTTTTTCAAATGATCTTGCTCCACTCACCCCTACCCAGCAGGTATCTTCCTCCCTTTTGAGAAGCCCTGGAAGAGAGATCCCCAAGGTTCTGTCCATGACTAAGACCACGCGGCAAACGTGAGAGGGAGCCACAATGCAGCTGTCATACACAAATAATGTTTTCACTGTCAACATCTCCCAGGAGGGACATTGCTATTTTGTGAGTGAGCACCTCATCCCCGGAAGCATTCAAAGAGATGCAGCCAGGCACAGTGTAGAACTTTCCACAGGTGTCAGGAGAAAGGAGCATGAGGCTTCTTTCACTTCCAGAACTCCACATTAAAATGTATTTATTCATGTATTCAACACACATATATAAATAAAGCTTCCTGTGTGCCTACCAACGTGCTAGAGAGTGCCTGCAGAGAGCTGCATCGAAAGCCCTGCCTGCATTCGGGGAGACGAGGCCAGGGCTGTCGTGCACAGGGTTGCAGGTTTTACGGTGCACAGATTTCCTAACTGCACGGGGAGTTCGTGAGCCAGGCAGCTAGCCAGGTAACAGACAGAGACACATGGAGAAGGTGCAAGAGTCAGTGGGACAGGGTGGTGGAGAACAGAACAGAACAGGAACGGCTCCTCCAGAAGCTGAATCCCGAGAGGCAGCCTCTCTGCACCACGCTCCTCAGTGGCCTCCCTGCCTATCAGGTGTCACAATGGCGTGACTGATATGCTCTTAGAATAGCTGGGAGTGGCACTGTGGGATCCTGGAGCTGTGACAACAAACGGGAAAGGAATCCAGAGGCCTGGGCACTGCCTGTAACTGTCTCAGCTGTGGACAGCCACCAGCCTCCCTTCCAGGGTCCTCCCCATTGGAACAACCAGGACACCTGGTCCCCTCTCACCTTGTGGAGGTGTCAAAAATACTCACGGGAGCCAGGCATGGTGGCTCACGTCTGTAATGCCAGCACTTTGGGAGGCTGAGGCAGGCGAATCCCTTGAGGTCAGGAGTTCAAGACCAGCCTGGCCAACATGGTGAAATCCCATCTCTACTAAAAATACAAAAATGAGCTGGGCATGGTGGTGTGCACCTGTAATCCCAGCCACTCAGGAGGCTGAAGCAGCAGGATCGCTGGAGACACACAGATGGAGGGGTGACCATGTGAGGACACGCCCACAAGAGGGCCATTTGCAAGCCAAGAAGAGAGGACTGGGGAGAAACCAACCCTGCAGATGCCTTAATCTTGGATTTCCAGACTCCAGAACCGTGAGAAAGTCGATTTGTTGTTTAAACTCCCTGGCCCTGTGGTATTTTGTTATCACAGTCCTAGAAAACTGATACCATCATTATTTATCCCTTTGGTGTTTTAAATCTTTCTTCTTTTTTGAGCCATTTGTGGTTTCCTTCTCTATAAGAGTAGATTACACGTCCTTATGAGAGGAAGCCATAGATCGTGTCTCCCACTCAGGAGAGCAAACCCATACTTGCAAATTCGCACGTGTGCGCGCGCACACTCGGTCTCACCTCTCCATCCAGTAATCTCCCAGTCAAGAAACGTTCCCCCAACCAACTGCAGCATTGGTTCTAGTCCATGGATAAATCTTGATTTATGAGCAACCTGAAAATGAGAGAGCCCCTCTCCAACAAAACAAGAGGGGCTCCCATGTCCGCTGACCTGTGCAGTTAAACAACCCTGATAGGCGTTTCCTTTTCCCCCTCCCTGCCTACTTCCGGCGTGCTCTCCCGTCCCAGGTGATCCTCACGCCTCCCCAGGTCATTGCATACTTGCCTAAAATATCCACAGTCATGCATCTAGGGGAAGAGGATAAATCTTTCCCTTCCTCTTCAATAAATAATGATGCAGACATGACTCTAAAAGCACATTCATCCCATCCACCAGAATGAGTCCATAGGGAGCATGAGGGACGCATCTACTTCCTGGCGGCTCTGTGTGCACTGTCTGGCCCGTGGTGGCTGAGCAGGACCTGAACTGGCTGAGGGCTGCCCTGCAGCCAGGAAGGGTTCTCCAACAACCCCAGACTGTGCCCATTAACTCAGTCTTCCTCACTGGAGAACACTTCAGCTGCCAAGTGCTCAGAAGTATCACCAGGGACTTGGAAGCCATTTTAGTTCACTGCTAAAATCTGGTCTTTTCTGAAGGCAGAGGCTGTCCTGGAACTGAGGATGACAGCTCAGTCACCAGGAAATCTACCCACCAAATACGGGGCACCATGGTGTGACAGCTTGTTCTCCTTATCAGCTTTCCAAAGATAGCATTAAGTCCAATGCATAGAAGCTATAATAGAAGCGTTTCCCTTTCTGTCTCGCTCTACCTGATGAAAATGATTTCTCTATTATGAAACAAATCATTTTTATTTTTATAATGTTATTTTATTGAAAAAACAAAAGCCACGAGATTAAACTAAGAATCCAAGTCCAAAATCATCCTCAAGTCCATTCCCTAAGAAAAGTTCATGTTTCTCTTTATCTGAATTATTCTTGCCCATTTGCAGATGTAGTTTTCACAAAAAATAGTTTTTAAATCAAGTAAATAACAAGTAGTTTGTTTTTTCTTTCTGAGAAATGTGATTTCCTTGGAAGTACACGAGGGTAATAACATGAAAATGAGCGAAAAGCACCCAGAGTGTGAGTCATGGGCTGTGGTCCGGCAGCCAGGTCCGAGGGAGGGGGTGCCGGACACGCACGCTGGACGCTGCAGCCAGACCCAGACACGGCAGTGAGCTCCCCTGCCACGGGGCAGCACTTTTCATTCCAGAAGGCGCTTCTGCACACACACTCACTCGATTCCACACTCACTCTCAGTCTGTAAGTGTGCTGCCTGTTGGGGAAAATCCACCTGTTCACATCTGAATATTTTCCCTCCGGGGTGCCCCTTCTCTCCTTATCCCAATTTGCTACAAGCAGGCCCTTCAGCCAGCAAGCCGACTCAAGAGGGCAAAAGATTCACTTAATCCCTTCCCAGACAAGTTGTTCCAAAATATTCTTTTCAAATAAATCTTAATCAACAGCAGGAAAACCTCCCAGGGACAGAGGGCCCAGCGCTCACCTCTTTGCAGCTTCCTCTGTGCCCACTGTGGGGTGCGGGGGGCTGAATTCCCCGTGAGCAGCTCCCCCGAGGGTCCCCACCCTGCCACTCAGGTCCTCTGCTGTAGTGTAGACAGCATTAGGCAGTGAGGATGCTGCACTGAACCCGCTTCCCGCTCTTTCTGCTCCCCCCAAGGCTGGGACAGAGACCCTGTCCACCTCCGGGCTCCTGACTTCTGGGAAACTCCTGCTCCAGGGCTCTGGCCCAGAAGCCAGCTCCAGACCCCACTTCCAAATGCTCGTCCAGCCTATGGGTTGACCAGCAGCCACTCATGTCCTCTGCTAGCCAGTCTTCGGCTTGCCCCACCTCTACCCCATGGCCCCTGAGCAGAAGGAGCAGCCCGGGTCCTCTGAGCCAGGAAGGAAGGGCAGAGAGCTGAGGACAGGCTCCCTAACCGAGTTCTGTATCCCGCCGCCAGTGCCAGGGTGCCATGGACCAAGTCAGAGCATGAGAAACGAGCCACCAAAGAAAGAAAGCAGCCACATGGCAGCTTAAATGCTCATGCGTTCCAGAACGTTCTCCAGGAACTTTCTCATTCATCCCTCCACCCTTTTCTTCTTTTCAAAATAATGCTGGTGCAGGACCAGACACACACGCATGCCACACGCAAGCACTAGACTCTCTACAGGCTCAGACACACACCTGCGCACACACTGCGTGTTTCTCTCTGCTGACATCTGAGCAAGGCAGGTTCACACAGAGCCAGCGACCTCCCACACCCACCCCTGTCGCAAAGGCATCAGCCTTCTCCCCTCTCTCACTTCCAACAGCCCCTTCATTCACCTACGTGTGGACCTGTGGCCAGAGTTGCAGTATGCAGGAGAGAAAAGGAATCAAATGCTTGATTTCATCAGAGGAGGCACAGAACAGCTGCTTGCCCAGAGATCAGATGCCAAGCCGTGGCCATACCTGTTCTGCCCAGTGGACTCTGGCACCCACCAATGTGGGCATTTCCCATGTGGCCAACATCCTTTTTGCTTCTTTCCTTCTTTTCCTTGCCCACTCAGACGACAAGGATGCTCTGGCCACACAGTCACTAGTTGGCTAGGAAGTGACCTGAGTATCTTGTGACCTGGCTGCCCGGGCTAAAGATGGGCCCTCAGAATGGAACCCTGGAACCTGGTGGGGCAGAAGCTGCCTGGGAACCACCAGGGGTTCCTGTTTCCTGGGCCAATGTGTGACCAGAGGAAGGCGAGTGTGTATGAACATGCAGACAGTTTGTGTGTGTGTGCACTTAGGGGTGTGTGTGTGAGGGTATGTGTGCTATGGAGTATGTGTGTCTGTGTGTGTGTGTGGTGTATATATGCGGTGTGGGGAGGGCATGAATGAGTGTGGTGTATGTTGTGGGTGTGTGGTGTGGTTTGTGTGTATATGTGTGATGTGTGTGTGTGATGCGTGTGGTGTGGTGTGTGTATATGTGTGGTGTGTATGTGTAGTGTGTGGTGTGGTGTGTGTATATGTGTAGTGTCTATGTGTGGTGTGTGTGTGGCAGGTGTGTGGTGTGGTGTGTGTGTGGTGTGGTGTGGTGTCTGTGTTTCTGTGTGTGGTGTGTGTGTGGCAGGTATATGTGGTATGTGTGTATATGTGTGGTGTTTGTGTGGTGTCAGTGTATATGTGTGATATTTATGTGCAATATGTGTTGTGTGGTGTGTGTGTATATGTGTGGTAGGTGTAGGTGATATATGTGTGTGATGTGGTGCATGTGTGGTCTGGTGTGTGTATACGTGTGTGGTGTGGGTGTATGTGGGCTGTGTGTTGTGTGTGTGTGATGTGTGTGTGGTTAGGTGTATGTAATGTGTGTGTGTGTGGTTAGGTGTATGTGATGTGTGTGTGTGATGTGGTGTGTGTATATGTGTGGCGTGTATATGTGGTGTGGTATGTGGTGTGTCTGTGGTTAGGTGTATGTAATGTGCATGTGTAGTGTGGTATATGTGTATGTGTGGGGGGTATGTGGGGTGTGTGGTGGATGTGTGTAATGTGTGGTGTGTGGTGTGGTGTGTGTATATATGTGTGGTGTGTGGTGTGTGTGTGGGGTGTGTGGTGGGTGTATGTAATGTGTGGCGTGGTGTGTGTGTATATGTGTGGTGTGTGGTGTGTGTGGGGGCCCATGTGGTAGGTATATGTAATGTGGGTGTGTGTGTATATATGTGGTGTGTATGTGTGGGGTGTGTGTGGTAGGTGTATGTAATGTGTGATGTGGTGGGTATGTGTATGTGTGGTGTGTGTGCACTCATGCACACTTACACGGTGTGTCTGTGTGAGCATGTCGGCCTTGCGTGGCTCTTCGTGTGTGTGTGCCGTGTGGTGTGTGTGTGTGTGTGTGTGTGTGTGTGTGAGCCTGCTACCATTGTGCCTGTGATATGATGAGGAAGCCTGCAGAGAGCAGGACTGGGGTGTGGATTCCAAGTCGTGGCTGGTGCACAGCAGGTCAGGGACCAGGGAAACCCCTCTCCTGAGCCTGTGCCCTCTTGAGCACAGGGGCAGGTTCACAAGGACCAGAGGGATCTGCCTCCCACCACCACTGCCCCATCCGCCTGAGAGAGGCAGAGCTGAAGTGAGATCAGTTGGGTTAGGGCTCCACAGAAAACCAGGTAAGTCCCAGTGACCACAGGCCAACCAAGGCTGAGAGCAATTAGCTGATTAGTGAGGGGCGGAGGGCAAATCCAGTTCTACAACCAAGGACCATGAATGCAGAACTGTCCGTGGATCCCATGGGGGTGGGGCGGGGGCATGGAAATGCCCTGGCTCAGGACACAGAGAAGCCAGGTCAGAGCCCAGCTGGACTCTCAGGAGCTACATGACCCCGGGCTGGTCACCCACCCTCTCTTGGCCTCAGTCCACTCACACACTCAGATGCTATTATAACAAGCGCTCCCTGGACAGCAGTCAAGTCCACAGAGGGGCTCTACAACCCATAACATACTACTCAATTGCTAGTTTCCGAAAAGTACCTGGGGGCTCATCCAAAATGAGGGAATGGCAGGTCCCAGCAGAGACAGAGAGGCCAGGAGAGTGAGGCCGCCAGGTATCACCAAGGGCCACATGAACCAAGGAGGAGCGACAGAAGCAGGAGAGAAAGCTGGGGGACAAGGCCCAGCAGAGGGCCCTTAGGCTAAAGGAGGCCATTAAACAGAGCAGGAGATGGGACAGTCAGCACTGGGACGAGACACGGGGGCTGACTTGGAGACAGTGAGACCCGATAGGAGGACATCATGCAGGAGTCCTGTTGCATCAATGTGAGTCACTATAGGAGGATTATGAAACATATGATGAGTGTACAATATCACCCGGGCGCTGGGGCTCACATCTGTAATCCCAGCAGTTTAGGAGGCCAAGGCTGGTGGATCACTTGAGGCCAGGAGTTTAAGACCAGCCTGACCAACATGGTGAAACCCCATCTCTACTAAAAATACAAAACTTAGCTGGGTATGGTGGCACTCGCCTGTAGTCCCAGCTACTTGGGAGGCTGAAGCATGAGAATCACTTGAACCCGGGAGTCAGAAGTTGCAGTGAGCTGAGATCGTGCCACTGCACTCCTGCCTGGGTGACAGAGTGAGACTCTGCCTCAAAAAAAAGAAAAAAAAAGAGTATGCAATATACAGGGAGTATGAAATATATGATGAGTATGCACCATATGATGATTACACAATATACAGCGAGTATGCAGTATATGGTGAGCATGCAATATACAATGAGCATGCAACATATGAATATGCAACCTATGATGAATATGCAACATATAAACATATACAATGAGTCTTCAATTATGATGGATGCAACATAAGATAAATATGCAACATGTAAATATATGAGTCTGCAATATACAATATATAAGGAACATGCAATATGCAATATATGATGAATATGCAATAGATAAGTATACAACAGATGATTAGCATACAACATATAATAGACAAAGTGCAATGAATATACAACACACAATGTATATGCAACACACGATGAGAATACAACATGCAATGACTCTACAATACATAACATAAAATCCATGACGAATATACAACATACAACGAATATACAATACACAGTGCAGGCCTGAGCCCAGGCAGTGGGAACAGGAGCAGAGGAGAGGCTGGAAAGGTCACTGGGGAGACATAACCAGGGCTGGGCTACAGGAGGATGTCAGGCTTAAGTAAGGGCGACTGGAAGCAGGACTCTCTGCTCTCTAGTTTGGGAGACAGCCAGGGCTGTGGCGCCATCTCCAAGACGAGGAAGAGGTGACCTCTTAGAACAATTAAACCCTTCTGGAAATGTTTCTACCACTTCCTGGAAGCCTTCCGAGGATCCCACGTCAGTCTCCCAGCCACCACTCCATCACTGGGGCTAGAGGAGGATTTGAGGAGGCCTCTCCTGCATACAGGTCAGCTGGTTTGTAGGAAAACATCCTGCCCATGTCCCCTCCAGAAAAGGGTATGTCTGCTGCCCCCTCAGGGACACTGGGGCAGGTTGGTGGGGAGGGTTGGGTTCAGAGGACCAAAAATGGGCCACAGGTGCTCCCAGAGGCCACCACGTGGGAGAAGCCAGACCCAAGTCCACTGGGGCAGGGAGGGCCTGGGAACAAACAGACACAAAGTCCAGAAGTCACAGGCACAGGTAGGAGGAGCCCAGGGTCTGAACCCCGGTGAGAAAGCCGGGCGGTCAGAGACGGAAGGGTCTGGGGCAGGCCCACCACACCTGTCCCTTCCCAGGGAGACGTCACGCAGATGGGCGGGACTTGTTCCTGGTGCCCCAGGAGGAGAGCTCCACTCAAGGCTGCAGGAATCCCATCCGGGCGTGACTTCAGCACTGCAGCCCCTTGGCCCAGTACTCTGCACAGGGCCTCCTGCACACCCTCTGAACGGAAGCCCAGGATGGGGGCCCTTCCACAGCCAGGCCCAGCATCAGCAGCCCGAGAGAATGCTGTGTGCCCCCAGCAAGTGGGGAGCTGCCCCTGGCTTTGAATAGCTCGCCCCAAAGCCCCTTGCTTTCTCACAGGAGTACCCCTGCCCAGCTGCGCTCGGTTTTACCTCCACAGTTCTCCAAGCCCTCCAAGGTCGGACCCTCCCACCAAACACGGCGGCGGTGGTGAGAGGGCTGGGGTCCCGCTCTTCCGAGGAATAGAGGGCAAACACCCCCCTGGGCCACACCTGCCTAAGGTCGGCTTCACTGGAAAACACACAACATTCGAGGCCCCCAAAGGGCTCTGACGCAGTGGCTTCTTGATAAAGGTCTTGGAGAGACGGTCCCCAGAGCCAAGGGTTCCCCCTCTGAGGCGGGCTGGGCCCATCCCACGCTGGGCTCAGAATCTTCCTCCAGACAGTGCTGCCGAGTCTCGAACCCAGGCAGCTGAAGTCGTTACGTGAGAACCGTGGGCCTGGGCCCAGTGTCCACTCTGGGAAAATCCACAGAGCCATGGCCGTGGTGATGGGCAACCACCCACAGCCACCGCTATGCCGTATCTCCACGTGCATATTAAAGATTTCCCAATTCGGAAGTCACTGAACACCAGTCCCTCTAATAGAGCCTCAGATAGATAGTCTGTTTTCTTGAAGATCAGTTTTGAAACTTTGCTGTCTGGGGGAAAGGACAGCATAAACATGAAATCCGCAGAAAGACAAAGAATCATCCTTTGACGTAAACTTTAAAATTACAAAACAGAAGTAAAATAGGAAGTAACATTTCCCTCCCTTCATTCAACCACCATTCACCTGAAATCCCTGCCGAAACACTTCAAAGTGTGTGGGGGACTGGAGGCAAGTTGCCCAGATGTGGGACCCTCGTGCACTGTGAAGGGAGTGCCAATTGCTACAGTCCCTTCCAGAAGCGACAGGGCAATATATATATTCTCTAAACATTCTAGCCGTTTCACTCCCAAATCCCTCTGCTGGGAACCTGCCCTAAGGAAGCAATTCAAAAGATCAAAAGTGTACACACAAAACATGTTCACTGTGGTATTCCCTATAAATTAAAAGTCAAATACTACAGCCATAAAAAGGAACGAGGTCATGTCCTTTGCAGGGACATGGGTGAAGCTGGAAGCCATCATCCTTAGCAAACTAACACAGGAACAGAAAACCAAACACTGCATGTTCTCACTCGTAAGTGGGAGGTGAACAATGAGAACACATGGACACAGACAGGGGAACCACACACACAGAGGGTGTGGGGAGTCGGGGGAGAGAGAGCATCAGGATAAATAGCTAATGCATGCAGGGCTTAAAACCTAGATGATGGGTTGATAGGTGCAGCAAACCACCATGGCACATGTTTAGCTATGTAACAAACCTACACATTCTGCACGTGTATCCCAGAACTTAAAGTAAAAAAAGAAATCAATAAATAAAGTCCAATGCAACTTAAGTATTTAACATCTGGGTATCACAAGTAAATTATCTTGCATCAAATCAATATAATATTATGCAGTATTTAAAATTGTAATTATGCTAACTATAGTAACAAAGAAAATAATTTACAGAAAATATCTGAATATTGGACAAGGTCAAGAAGGCACTCCCCCAAAATGAAAGACATTTATTTACCTTTGTATCTAACTGTCCTTCACTTTATTCCAGAAAATTCTCAGGGAACACTTGTACACTTGCTTTACTAGGATGCTGGAAATGGGGTTTATTCTTTTAAAAACATTTTTGACAATTTATTCTGAGAAAATTATCATGCACTCATTGCTGTACTGCTACTGTTTTCTAAATGGGAATAGCATAAATGTCCAACAACAAGGAATTTAAAAAATAATAGATATCCAAACAACGGGATATTGTGCTATCAATTAAAGTTATGATGTAGGAGATAATTATATCAGTAAATGTTTCTGATATATTAAATGAAGTAAATTACAAAATTGATTTTAAAGATTGGCTCCTGTTTTGTAAAACGGGTGGCTCGTGCCTGTAATCCCAGCACTTTGGGAGGCCGAGGCAGGCAGATCACGAGGTCGGGAGATTGAGGCCATCCTGGCCAACACTGTGAAACCCCTTCTCTACTAAAAAATACAAAACAAAATTAGCCGGGCGTGGTGGCGGGTGCCTGTAGTCTCAGCTACTAGGGAGGCTGAGGCAGGAGAATGCCGTGAACCTGGGAGGCGGAGCTTGCAGTGAGCCGAGATCACACCACCGCACTCCAGCCTGGGCAACACAGCAAGACTCCATCTCAAAAAAAAAAAAAAAAGGTGTATATTTTTCTTTAATTTTAATTCCTTGATATTTTTCTTTTTTACAATAAAAGTTATTTCAAAATGGAAACAGTGTTCCCAGAGCTGAGCCAGATAATTTAATAATAAAAATACCCAAGGGTTAAGAGAGAAAACTATAAAATTTTTGAAAGAAAACATAGCCGTAAATCTTTATAACCTTGGATTAGGAAACAACAGACATGTGACAACTAAAGAAAAAACATTAAATAGACTGGACTTTGTCAAAATTTAAAACTTTTGTTTAACAAAGAATACCATAAAGAGAAAAGACAGCCCACAGAATGGAAGAAAATTTTTTCGAATCATTTCTGATAAGGGTCTAATATCCCGAATCTATAAAGAACTCTTACAATTCAGCAACAAAAAGACAACAAATCCAATTCAAAAATGGGCAAAGGATTTGGGTAGACATGGCTCCAAAGCTGTACAAACAGTAAGTGCATGAATAAATGCCTACCATCATTAGTTATTAAAGGAATATTAAGCAAAAACCACAAGGAGATACCCCTTTACACCCATTAGGATGACTTAAATTAAAAAAGAGATGGTCTATCTTGTTATTGTCTAACAAGTTTAGTCAAGGAAGATGTGGAGAAACTAGATCCTCCTTCTTTTCTAGTGAGAATGGAAAATGATGCAGCTGCTTACCAAACCAGTTTGGCAGTTCCTCAAAAAGTTAAACATAATGTTACTGTTTGACCCAGCAATTCCACTGCTAGGTATGTACCCAAGAGAATTGAAATCATATGTCCTCACAAAAATTTGTACAAGAATGTTTATGACAGCATGATGCATAATAGTCAAAAAGGGAAGGAGGGCTGGGCATGGTGGCTCACGCCTATAATCCCAGCATTTTGGGAGGCCAAGGCAGGTGAATCACTTGAGGTCAGGAGTTCGAGACCAGCTTGGCTAACATAGTGAACCTCCACCTCTACTAAAAATACAAAAATTAGCTGGGCATGATGGTGGCCACCTGTAATCCCAGATGCTTGGGAGGCTGAAGCAGTAGAATCACTTGAACCTGGGAGGCAGAGATTGCAGTGAGCCAAGATGGCACCCCTGCACTCCAAACTGGGGAACAGAGTGAGACTCTAAAAATAAATAAAAATAAAAAAGGGAAGCAACCCAAAAGTCCCCAAACTGATGAATTAATAAATAAAACATGGTATATCCATATCTATACAATGGAATATTATTTGCCAATAAAAAGAAAGAATAATTAACGCATGCTACAACATAAACAAACCATGGAAACATTATGCTCAGTGCAAGAAGCCAGACATGAAAGGTGTGCATTATATTATTTCATTTATAGGAAATACGGCAAATCCGTAAAGACAGAAAGTAGATGATTAGTGGTTGCCAGAGGCTGGGGGAAGAGGGAATGGGAAGGGAATGCTAATGGGTGCGAGGTTTCTTTTTGAGGCAGCAAAAATGTCCTGGAGTTAATAGTGGTGATGACTGCACACCTTTGAGAATATACTAAAAACCACTGTATTGTACTCTTTAAAGGGATGAATTTTATGACATGTGACTCATATCCCAATTTTTAAATTATAGTAAATACATACAGTAATGCACCATATAACACTATTTCAATCAATGTCAGACCACATGTACCATGGCCGTCCAATGAGTTATAATGAAGCTGAAAAGTTCCTATCTCCTGGTGATGTTGTAGCTGTCATCATGGCATTAACCCAACACATTACTCATGTGTTTAATGTAAACAAACCTACTGCGCTACCAGTTGTACAAAAATCTAGCATATCGAATTATGAATAGTACATACTTGATAATGACAATAAATGACTATTTGATAGTACAGTATGTTATACTAATTTATGTACTTACTATATGTTTTATCATTATTTTAGAGTATACTCCTTTCATTTTTTTTTTCTTTTTTTTTTTTGAGACGGAGTCTCGCTCTGTCACCCAGACTGGAGGACAGTGGTGCAATCTCGGCTCACTGCAACCTCTGCCTCCCAGATTCAAGCGATTCTCCTGCCTCAGCCTCCCAAGCAGCTGGATTTCAGGCACCCACCACCATGCCCCACCGATTTTTGTATTTTTAGTAGAGATAGGGTTGCACCATGTTGGCCAGGCCGGTCTCAAACTCCTGATCTCAGGTGATCCACCTGCCTCGAATTCCCAAAGTGCTGGGATTACAGGCGTGAGCCACCGCACCCGGCCTCCTTCCACTCATCCAAAAGCAAAAGTTAACTATAAAACAGCCCAGGCAGGTCCGTCAGGAGATATTTCAGAGGAAGGCATTGCTATCATACCAGATGACAGCTCCATGTGTGCTTCTGCCCCTGAAGACCTTACAGTGGGACAAGATGTGGAGGTGGAAGACAGTGATATTAATGATCCTGACCCTGTGTGGGCCTAGGATAATGTGTGTGTTTTAGCTTTTAACCAAAAAAGTCAATTTTTAAAAAATTTTTAAATAGAAAAAAACTTACAGACTAAGGATATAAAAAAGAAAATATTTCTGTAGAGCTATATATTGTGTATTTTAAGCTGTTATTACAAAAAAGTCAAAAAGTTGAAAGAACTAAAAAGTTTATTAAGTTATAATAAGCCAAGGTTAAATTATTGAAGAAAAATTTTTTTATAAATTCAACATAGCCAAAGTGTACAGTGTTTACAAGGTCTACAGGAGTGTACACTAACGTCTAAGCCTTCACACTCACTCACCACTCACTCACCCACCCACCCAGAGCAACTTCCAGTCCTGCAGGCTCCATTCATGGTAAGTGTCCTAGACAGGTGTACCATGTTTTCATCTTTTATGCCATATTTTTACTGTATCTTTTCTATATTTATATAAAAACACTTATTCATACCATTGTGTTACAATTGCCTACAGTATTCAGCAAAGTGACATGCTGTTTGGCTTTGAAGCCAACGAGCAATAGGCTACACCACATAACCCAGGTGTGTAGTGGGCTCTGCCACAGGTGTGTGTGAGGGCTCTGGGACAGCCTCACAATGACATCGCCTAATCATGCGTTTCTGAGAATGGATCCCCATCGTTAAGTGATGCTGACTATACTTACCAGTACATTGTGATGGGTTATTATATGCAGGTCATTTTAAACCCAAACAGTGATTTACAGGGACTCTATCTCCTAGAACTTTTGAATTTCCTACTGACAGTCACAAGAAAAACATTAAGATGAACACAGAGAACAAGTCGAGTGCTTTTTCCTTGCATTTCATAACCAAAGGCGATGTTCGTAGGGGGATTTCGGATACTGTGTTGATTTAGGGAGAAAATCACATTGCTTGAAGAATTCAAATCAAAATATAGGTTCAAATACTCTACTACCTAATCAGAGATTTCTATTTACACCCAAATAGGAATGGTCAAACCTGAATTTTTATTATTATTTATCATAAACCTAAAATCCTGGCGTGAGTCATTTGTAGGCACAAAGTGTGGCAGCTACAGCCGCCCACACATCCCGCCGGTCACTAAAGCAGGCACGGTTCTTCATCCACGCGCCATTTCCTCTCTGCCCCTCTTTGTACCAAAGATCACTGTGTCCAAGAAAAAGTCCAGAATTCTCAGGAGGCCTAAAACTGTGCTGTGGACAGAAAATCAACCTTCTGATACCCTGAAGCTACTACGTGTTTGCTCTTGGTTCAAACTGTGCTCTGAAACCTCCCCGCAAAAGCCTCCACTGGGCCTGGGCCCCAGAGAAGGTGATAACGTGTGGAGGACTGAGGCTTCTTCAGACGAGGGGAAACCGAGCCTGTGCAGGTTTACGAGACCTGCTTCTCCCTAAGGCACTGGGTTCTAACTCACTTTCCCTTCAGTTTAACCCAGAATGAGTCCCAGGAGCGAAGTCCTTGCTCCAGTCATCTCAACACCAAGACGACAGGGGGAAGATCAGAGGTGGGAGAGAAAAAGTCAGGAGAACCCCTGTCCAAGAAGTGCCCTTGGTAGAGGGTCCTGCAGACCCCTGGACCACTGCGGCATGACGGCAGCTCAGTGCCCCACAGACAGCTCTACGGGCCTGTGTTCTCTCTTGGGATGGGCTGAAATTCACTGCACTTTGCACACAGGTCCAAGCTTTATGCTACAAAGCAGTATGCAGACCAAACCTGCCTCGAGTTCACATGAAAGTCCCTCAGATTCATGAATACATCAACCCTGTCTAGGCCATTGCTTCAAGGACACCGAGAACAGATGAAACCAGGGAATAAAGATTAAAAAACACCAAATTCCAACCTTTATCTTCATCTCCAAGCCTGTGTCACTTAGGCCCAGACAGTTAAATTCTCTGTTGCCCACAAACAAACTACTGAATACCACGTCCTCCCCAGGATTATGATGAGAAATGCTTTAAGGGAATCCCCGTAAAGCACAAAGCAAATCTATTTTATTTTAAGAGAGAAATTCCTTGCTGAGTGAGTCCAGGTTTTTGAGCCTCGCGGCGACAAAGGCACATGGCAATTGCTTTCTCCACGTTTCTCCTCCCACCTTGCAGATGCCAAGCGTGGGATCTTCTCTCTCCCTGTTTAGTCCTTCCATGTGTTTCCCGAGGAAGGACCTGCTCAAGCCCCACCAGCAATTGCACCTTGCATAGGAATCATCCACAAAGGGCTTCGAGAAGGGACTCAGGAGGCAATGATGAACACAGCATGGGGCTGAGCCTCACCCCAGACACCCTCACAGGGACCTCCAGCAAGTTCCTTCTCCCAGGGGGCCTCAATGTCCTCACCTGTGAAAGGAAAAGGCTGGAACCCATGATCGCTGAGGTCCCATCTGTCCTGATCTCTTCTGCCCAGCTCTGCCTGCTGTTTGCAAACTCCTCAATCAGGTATTAGAGGTGCCGAATACTTTAAATGGTAAGTCATCTTGATTGCTATAAAAAATGGGTTTGACTGAGCTGAAGCTCATTACTGGTCCATGAGGAATTGCCTGGACAAATGAACAGTGATACAGCAGCTTTGTGGAGTTAGCAAGACTTTGTTTTCCTTTATTTCCTGTAAAGAAAAAAAAAAATGCCATCACAAATTAAACTCCTCTGACTCTGCTGGCCACAAACCACTCATTCCACTGCGAACTGCTCGTTGAAACTATGAAGTCGTGTAATTCCGGAGGGAAACTGAGGACATAGCAGGCTACAGAGAAGGCCCCACATCTTGGCCAAACCCATTTTTTGTAGCAATCAAGATGATTTACCATTTAAAGTATCAGCACTTCTAAGGCCTGGTTAAGAAGTTTGCAAACAGCAGGCAGATGATGATACCTCATGGCCGAGGGTCTAGGGGCTGGCGGCCTCAGGATTGAGCTGAGAGTTGTAGCAGAGAGATATGGGGCAGGGGGACGACAGAGTCCAATGTGGGGGAAACACCCAGATATTAAAGCCAGAAGGACCCAGCCTCCATCTCGATTCTTTGATGGCTGGCGATGGGGCCCTGGGTGCTCAGGGCACAGGAGTGGGAGTTGCTGCCAGGAGCTCCAGGGCAGCCAGGATGGAAGCGCTTCCATCCTAGGGCCCTATTTCAAAAGCAATTAAAAAAAAAAAAAAAAACCCAAAGCCAGTATCATGATTGACTGAAATTAATCACATTACTCCAAAGGCATCTTCCACCAACACTGGCCCTGTGTCCTGGTCTGAGAGTGGACAGCGGTGGAGTGATCAAATGACTCAGGTTGGAAGCTGCAGGAAAAACCCTCTGAGTGAGCAGTATGGCCAAGGCAGTGGGTAAAGTTCGAGTGCCCTCAGAGCAGAGGCTGTGTACACTTACCCATCTGTCATGTATTATTTGTTAATTCAACCACCACTCACTGAGAACTTCATCTGGGCCAGGCACCGGGGGAACTAAAATGAATACAATGTGGCTTTGGTGTTTGAAGCTCACAGATGACTGGAAAACAGAATGCTGGTGCATCTACAAGGAGGCGATCCTCTTGCAGATATTGTTTCATTGATTTTTATCATCACTTTGAGGTCAATGTTATAATCTTAATTTTACATCAAGAGGTTGTTGAGAAGCACTTGAGGTTGAATAATTTAAGTCTCTGTCTTAGTCAACCTGGGCTGCCATCACGAAATATCACAGCCTGGGTGCCTTGAACACCACAAATTGATTTCCTCTCAGTTCCAGTGCCAGCAAATTCAGTGCCTGGTGAGGGCTCTCTTCCTGGCTTGCAGACGCTTCTTTCTTATTGTGTCTTCACGTGGCAGAGAGAAAGAGCAAAATCTCTCTCTCCCTCTTTTTATAAGGCCACAATCCCATTGGATTAGGATCTCTCCCCTGTGATTTCATTTGACTCCAATTACCTCCCAGAAACCCATCTCCAAATATCATCACATTTGGAGTCAGGACATCAACATAGAAAGCTGGGGGCGGGGGTACAATTCAATCCCTAACAGTCTCAGAACAAGATTTAAAACTGGATGCATCTGCTTCCAAAGCTGGTGTCCTCTCTACTCTACTCCACTCTATTCTACTCTACTCTACTCGCTACTCATCACCTTCTCCGCCCTTACCACTTGCAGGTTATAGGCCCCTTAAGAACAATTTGGGGGGACATTCTCGGCCCCCAGCCTTGTCCTGGGTATCACCAGCAGCGTTTCAGGATCGGTGAGCACCCCCTTCTCACCTGTTGATGAGGTTGAAGTCCTACATTAATTTTAATGATTTTGCCATATTTATCTCCAATTGTTGCCATTTGAGCAAGAGCCTTAAACAGGTGTTCCAAGGTCACATGCATTTTGAAGTTTGTTTCCCTGCCCTTTGTCCTGGGAAGATATCCACCTCTGTGGGGAAGATCAAAGTGCAAATTCCTGGCTGCCTCTCCTCGTGACAAAAACCACATGCAAAATGCCATGCTGATAGGACAAGTGTGGTATGCAGCTGGAGAGGCAAGTCGGCTGAAAAAGGAGATGCCTCTCCTCCCCCTTCAAGGCCCAGCCTAAAGCCATAAAGATCTTAGGTGCTTTAACTAAGATTAAGAAAATTCCAGGCGGAAACCACCAGTTGACTTCTTTGGACTTTCTCTTGGCTAACTCCACATAAACCAAAGTTCTATGCCCTGTAGAATTCCAACGATGGATGTTATCAGTCCACTGTTTCCCATGACAGGAGCAGGTCTTGGTCCTTTGCAGGCATTGAAAATAGGCCAAACCGAGCCTCAAATAATTTGGCTTGGCCTCATGGGGCCACAATCCATCTCAGTTTTTAATGAATGTTTCTCTTCAGCAGATTGTGCACGAATGATTTTACTAATGAGGTAAGGAGGACACACCTCAATAAAGCCAAGTAATCACTCTTGCTCGAAATACTTGTACAGCACCTCCAATATGGATTATAAACTAGCATGTTCAGATAAACTGAAACCCACTCAGCTTCTGTGTTGGGTGTGGAAATCCTCCAGCATTCAGCATGGGCACGCACAGAGCCGGACGCAGGGTTTTTTTACAAGAAAATCGTGAGACATGAAGACTGTAAAACAAGCCTAGTTTCCGGGATACAGAAGTACAGACCATCAGTCTATACTTGTCCTTGGGTCTTTGTCTTCTTATAACTGAAGGGCCTTGGACAGGTGATCCCCATGAGCTCCCATCTCTTTAGGATATTCCTCATGTAAAACAGAAGTAACAAGGCGGATCTCACAGTACAATGGAGGGGGTTAGAGGAGATAAGGCATGCAACAGTGCTGTGAAATCAGTGAAATCCTACATACACGTTGATTACAAAGATGACCGTGCTAAGCTCAAGAATAGCTACATGCAGTATTCCCAACGGGAAATTACCCTCAGTGTCCAGACACATCCAGTCTGACCCAAATCAGTGGATTCTCAAAGAGAAGGTAACACCAGCTGCCTTTATTGTGCGCCTAGCTCTGTGAACATACACCTCATGTATCCCTCCCAGCAGCCTCCTGGGTACCAATACCGCAATTTCAGGGATAAAGGACACTTAGAACCCGGAAAGTTCAGCAGTCTGCATGAATTAGTCCATTTTCATACTGCTGTGAAGACATACCCAAGACTGGGTAATTTATAAAGCAAAAGAGGATTAATGGACTCACAGTTCCACATGGCTGGGGAGGCCTCACAATCGCAGCGGAGGTAAAGGAGGAGCAAAGGCACATCTTACATGGTGGCAGGCAAGAGAGCGTGTGCCAGGGAACTGCCCTTTTATAAAACCATCAGATCTCGTGAGACTTATTCACTACCACGGGGACAGCACAGAAAAAAACCCACCGCCATGGTTCAGTTGCCTCCCACCAGGTCCCTTCTAGGACACACGGGAATTATGGGAGCGACAATTAACGATGAGATTTGGGTGGAGACACAGTCAAACCATGTTACTGCACTAAGCTGTACAGCTGAATTTGAAGACCAGCTTCTAGAAGGAAAGAGAAGGATAGAGCAACTCACTCAAGGCGAGACTGTGAAGGGGGCCCTTGGTTCCACTGGGGACCCTGTCTCTCCTCTCCATCCATGCCGGCAGAAGGAAACCAGCCAGGTCCAATACAGTTACTGCGTGACGAAGCAGAAGGCAAAGTTCGAGGGAGAATACCAGCCCTCGAGGATAGGCTAAGGGCCTCTGCTTCAGGCTTGTTTTTGAAGCCCCCACAGCCTCGTGTGACTCTTGGGATCCTGGAAGTCAGGGCTTCTGGCTGGCCAAGCAGTGCCAGGTGCTAGCCAGCCCACCTTTGTACCCACAAGAAGAGGGTAGTGCTGTCCTTGCTGACTCTTCCTCATTCCCTGGTGGGTTTATTTGGGCTTTGATCTTTAATCAAAGATCAAATCAAGATGTTTTATCAAAGGTGTTTGTATAGAGAAACACCCTGAAAGGAAAATGCCTTTGATTAAAAAGCATCGGACACCTCCCTTCCCTCAGTGAGTGGTAGGCGGCTTTCACCTCGGAACCGAACACACGAGAAAAGATCAAACATTTCTCCAAGGATGCTTCCCACTGAGACCACGCTGCTGTTCCTTTCCAACCAAGGAGAAATGTCTCCCCTGCCAACAGGGACCATAAAGTTTGTCGTCAGATATTGAGAAACATCAGAGCACACTGTGGATGCGTGGCCTTGAACGCTGAAAGCCCTTGTGGTGCTGCCTGGGTCACAAAAGCAATATATCTTCCTGGAGTGATGCTTTTATAGGTTACTGTGGAGTTTTCAAGCTGTAAAGGCCCTGGGCAAGCTTGTCTGACCACCCCCCTGACCATGTTGGTGATAAGAAAACTGCAATCCAGCGAGCGAAGACTCATCCAGGGTCGCGGAGGTGCTGGACGCAGAGCAGGGAGTGGCCAGCGCTTCCATGAGGGCCTGTTTGGAGCTGAATTGAGACCCCCAAAATTCCTATGTTGAAGTCTTTACCCCCAGTATTTCAGAAAGTCACTGCATTTGGAGAAAGTTTTGTCAAAGAGGAGATTAAGTTAAAATAGGGTCTTTAGGGTGGGTTCCAATCCAATTTGACTGGTATCCTTTGAAAAAGAAGAAATCAAGGCCAGGCACAGCAGCTCACACCTGTAATCCCAGCACTTTGAGAGGCCAAGGCAGGCAGATTGCTTGAGCCTAGGAGTTGAAGACCAACCTAGACAACTTGGTTAGACCTCATCTCTAAAGGAAAAAAAAATACACCAATTAGCCGGATGCGGAGGTGTGCACCTGCAGTCCCAGCTACTCAGGAGGTCGAGGCAGGAGAATCACTGGACTCTGGGAGGTCCAGGCTGCAGTGGGTTGTGATTGTGCCACTGCATGCCAACCTGGGCAACATAGTGAGATCCTTTTTCCAAAATAATAAAAATAAAGAAATGAAGATGCAGACACGCACAGAGAGAACACCACAGGGAGACACAGGGGGAAAGGCAGCCACCTCCAAGCCACACTCAGAGGCCTCAGAAGCAGCACACCTGCCAAAACTAGATCTCAGACTTCCAGCCTCCAGGCTCTGAGAAGCCAGACTTCTGTTGTTGAAGCCCCCAGTCTGCGGCCCTTTGTCAGGGCAGCCCTGAGCAGCAACACTGTCACCTTCTGCGTCCCCATGTCACGGCAGCCACTTGGGGAACAGGGATTTTAAAAGACAACATTTCTGCTGAAAGAGAAATTTTCTTACTGAAAGAGATGCTGGCGAAGCCCTTTGCATGAGTAGACACAAGTACGGGAGGGCCCCTCTGATGATGTTTGTGTTGTGCGGATAGTGATAGAAGATCATGGCAATCATTTTCCTGTGTGACCAGTAAGCTGTCTCTGCAACCACCTCCCAAAGAAGCCATCCAGAATAGTTGAGGCAGGGATGAGATCTCTGGAGTAACTGTCTCCGAGGCATGGTGCTCACTTCCAGGGATAAGATCAAGCTACTTTGTCTGAAAAAATCTAATGAGAGTCTCATGGATTTATTTTCTTGCTTCCTGTAAAGGAAATCGTAGGGGGGATTTTTCTTTTTTTTTCTTTTTTTTTTTTCAGAGACAGAGTTTTGCTCTGTCACCCAGGCTAGAGTGCAGTGGCGCAATCTCAGCTCACTGCAACCTCTGCCTCCTTGGTTCAAGCGATTTTCCTGCCCCAGCCTCCCACGTAGCTGGGATTACAGGCGCCCACCACCACGCCTGGCTAATTTTTTTGTATTTTTAGTACACACAGGGTTTCACCATGTTGGCCAGGCTGGTCTCGAACTACTAACCTCAGGTGATCCACCCACCTCAGCCTCCCAAAGTGTTGGGATTATAGGCGTGAGCCACCGCACCCGGCCCATAGCGGGGATTTCTAAGGGAAGCATGGATGGAAGTAGGCAGAGGAGAGAGTAAAAGAAAGCTTTAAAATGGAACTTGCTCATGTGTGTTCAACTGTCCGTGAGTGGCCATGCACTCTGGACCAGCATTCTGGGTCGCAGAGACGGAGATGAAGGTGCCATGTGGCTGAGGGCTGTGGGTCACAGGCCGTGGGTAGCACAGCAGTCACACATGTGGACTTGGAGCCAACCTGCCTCCACCACTTGGCTGTGTGAGCTTGGGCAAGTTCCTTGACATCTCTGTGCCTTGGCTCCCCATGATGTTAAATGGAAGCCCCAGCAGTGCCTCTCACAGGATGATGTTAAGGCTCCAGTGAGTGAAGCATGCAGTGCTCTCGGCACAGCGGAGGCTGCACAGGAAGCCTTTACCCTTCTGGCTTGTGGGTGACGTCACACTCTCTGAAAAGCAATAACTAACAATGCCAAGAGTATCCTCATGAGGGCACATGAAGGGCTTTGGAAATCCCGCACCGGGAGCCCAAGACTTGGCCTGCGGTGGATGGGCACAGATGAACCCTGGGGGGCCTGGTGAACTGACTCCGGCACACAGATCCGAGCCTTTTCTGGAAGGGAGAACCCCTGTCAGCAAAGGGAGGATGAGGGGAGCCTCGTGAACTACTGCCTGTTTGGGGAAATGTGGGGAGTTTGTTGCAGCTGGGGAGAAGGCCATGTTGGGGAGGGTGGTGAGAAATGTAACTGGAGAGGTTGAGAGGGTCCAGCCACAAGTTTATCCCAAGAGCAAGGGGTTTAGCAGGAGGTGGCGTGATCAGATCCACAGTGTAAAACGACTGGCTGCTCCTGCTGCTGGGAGGAAGCTAGACTGGAAGGACAGAGGCTGCAAGCAGGGAGACTCATTAGTCCAACAGGAGATGATCAGGGCCCTAACAGCAGTACTGTGGGGTCACCGCATCCTTTGCCCTCCCTGAGCACGCGGGGAGGAGACTGTCTCCCAGAGTGCATTTCCCAGCCTCCTTTGCAGTCAGCTGAGGGGCTGCAGGACTGAGTTCTGGCTAATAGAATGGGGCAGAAACGATGTGACCTAGTTCAGGCTTGGCCTTTAACATCTTGCATGACCCTCTCATCTGCGCTTACCTTCTGCAGCAAGTTCAGAAGTACTGGTTCCAGATGGCAGAGCTACAGCTCGAACAAGATGAGATCCCAGAGTGGCGACCTAGAGGCAAGTTGCAGGAAGACTAGTCTGGCCATCCAGACACTGTGTTCAGCCACTGAGACTGCAGGGATATTTGTTACTGCAGCATGACCTAGCCCACCTGACTATGGCCGGGGGACTCAGGGCACTTGGAGAATGGACAGGACTGGGAGAGAGAAAGGAGTCTAGGGGTGACTTCCTGGATGACCAGGTGAATGGTGGCACCATTAACTGTGGCAGGAGATGCTGGGTGCTAAGTCGGTACTTTCGTCTTGGACAAGTTTGTTTGACGAGCTTAGGCAACAAGCAGGAACCCCCTGCAATACAGGCATGAAGCAGCATCAGGGAAAAGGCTAGAGCCAGAGCTGTGGACTTGGAGTTGTCAGCCTCCAGGTGGTCATTGATGTCTTGTGGAAGGAAAGAGAGTGTCTGGGAGTGCTTTAGAGTGTGCAGGGCAAAGGACACTAATGGATAAAGAAAAGAAGAGGAGAAGGAGCCAGTGAAGGAGCCAGAAAGAGTCTGCTATTAGGGAAGGGGAAGAATGAGGAGAGGGTGATCAATGCCAAGATGCTGACTGACAGGCAAGTCTGATGCAGACCAAATGCGTGCCCCGGATGTGGCACACAGCAGGCCCGGAGGGGCACACAGAGCCAAGCCAGGTCAGGGGACAGAGGGTGGGCACCAATCCCACAGCCTGAGAAATAAGAGGTGCAGTGAGTGTCCCCGGGAGAAGCCCAGCCCAGAAGGGAAGGAGGGAGGTGAGGAAGATGCTAAGTTGAGAAAGGTTCATGCCAAACAGAGAGAGATGGCAGAAAAGCGCAGCAGAGAGGAGGTTGGAGAAGATATAGCAGAGAGAGGTGGCACATGGTGCAGAGACATCTAACCCCAAGGAGCAAAGGGCATGGTGAGAGATGGAGAAGGAAACCTCCAACTGCCAAGACCTTCCCAGAGCAACATTCCTGCACCCCCACCCCAGAGGCTTCCAGTCCTCTAAGACAGCAGCCAACTAGGGCTGCCACAGCCTCTCCAGTGTGCCAGCCTGCTGGAGTCAGAAACCGTTGAGCCCCATGGCCCAGGGACCAGGGGCTTGTGCCCTCCACACGTGGCCCTGGTGCAAGGCCCTTGGCCGGGCACCGCAGAAGATAACAAAGTGTTTATGACAGTCACGACCCTTCAGGAGCTGAAGCAGTCCAGGAGGCAAGATAAGGCAAGTTCAGAAATAGCTCATCTGCAGCAGACAGATAACTGGTAAGTGCCAGGGAGAGGAGCAGATAATGTGTGAGAGGGTTCACAGCGAGATTCCCTCCTGCTGGAAGACATCAAGAAAGAAACATCTCAGGCAGGGCCTGCGGACCTAGGCCTAACCTTTGCGTGCCAGTGTCTCTGCCGGGTTCTGGAGTAAATTGTGTCTCCCCTTCTCGCCGTGGGTCCCTTCTCCATCCCATTAGCTCCAGCTCCTGCTCCCACCGTGGTCAGTGAGCTCACGCTGGATGAGCACCCTGCTCCTCCGATCACCAGCAGCATCAGAAATCTGATGCGTGAACAAGAGCAAAGTCACAGGGTTCCATAGACACCTTCTGGGATGGGGGCACAGGCGGAACTTGAGCAGGACTTTAAAACTGAGCAAGTATTGCTGGGCGTGGTGGCTCACACCTGTAATCCCAGCACTTTGGGAGGCCGAGCGGGCAGATCATGAGGTCAGGAAATCGAGACCATCCTGGCAAACACGGTGAAACCCCGTCTCTACTAAAAAATACAAAAAACTAGCCGGGCGTGGTGGCCGGTACCTGTAGTCCCAGCTACTCGGGAGGCTGAAGCAGGAGAATGGCATGAATCCGGGAGGCGGAATTTGCAGTGAGTGGAAATTGCGCCACTGCACTCCAGCCTGGGCGACAGAGTGAGACTCCGTCTCAAAAAAAAAACAGATCAAGTATTAACAGCTCATGGCAGTCGGCAAGACTGGCTACAACCACAATACCTGCTCTGACAAATACAGGCCATCCTCCTTTATCACGTCCTTCCTGTTGGATAACGAAAAATCCAAGAGGTAAAGTTCGCTTCTCAGATCTTCTGAATAGTCATTGAATTCAGGCCATAAAATAATGTCAAACTCTTAAAGAAGGGAAGGGAATGAGGCATCTTGCGTACTGCACAGAGCAAACTGAAAACCCAGATTTATTTCTATAATGTGAATTTTTAAATATAATACTGAAATGGCCACAAAAGTCAATAACTTTATCAAAATGACTTTGCATTTCTTAACTTGATCTTTTCTGACACTACCCTTTGGAGTCATAGATGAGAAAAACAAGACACATGACACGTGGTTCTACCTAAGGTTGCAAAGTGAACTGTGGAAAGGCAGGCTTGTTCTAGAAACAGCATGGTGGAAAGGGTGTTGTTCTAACTAGTTCCAGCTGACTTTGGGGAAAGGATGCAGGGAGAAGCTCCTTCCAGGGACTGCCATTTTTCTGTGTGTACATGAGCTTCCGAGGGACAGTGGTCACCTCCAAGGTAAAATCTGTGAGCCACACACTCAAAAAACGTTGGCAGGCCCAGAGGGGAGGCCGAGGGGAAGCACCTACACACACAGACGTGGAGATGTGCTTGCCTTAGGTCATGAGGATGCCAGAGCAGCTTCCTATGATTATTCAAGCCTGATGGAATTTCACAACTGGCGTGAGATGAGGGCAAAGGGGTTCAGACACAGCAGCTTGCGAGAGCTGGAATGCCAGTCTCCAGGAGGGGCAGGGGGTCTCCTCCAAAATTCAAACCCCCAAACAAGTCCGACTTTCTGCAGACAGGACCTTTGCCATTCAGCAGGGGCCTCTCCCCCAACACTGGACCAGCCCCTGAACTTGAAAATCCTATTTGACGTCCCTCACCCCAAACGCATCAGAGTCACAAGCCCCACCAGGCCCGTTTCCAAGCCCCTACCCTCGTGTCTCCAGGAACCACTTGCCTTGTCTTGCCTTGCCTCAGAAGCATCATTTGGAAGCAGAAGCCTGTGGCTTCATTTCTTTTTATTTTAGAGCTGATCTGCTAGAAAAAGGTATTTTGCGAGGCGCAACGGAGGTAGGACGTCTCGTCAGCTAGCCACTTCGCAGACATATGGCCTGCTATCCCACCAGTTAGGAAGTGATTATTGGAGCCGCACAAACAGATTTTTTTGTCAAAGTGGAGGTGTGATTTTCTCAGGTTCTGTGAGAACACACACACATATTTTTACCAACCCAATCTGTTTTCCAGCAGCCGGGTGGCCGCAGGGCCTGGACGCCCGCTCGCGTGTTCAAGAGTCATGAAGGGTGCTTGGCGAGGTCCCTGGAGGCTGCAAACCTACCTAGCAAGAGCCAAAGACCCCAAGTTCATTCTGTGACCCCGAACAGAGCCTCTGCCTGCCCTTACCTGTGACAAGAGGGATGGCCACAAAAGCTGCCTCCTTGCACACAGAACCATGCACCAGGGTTCACCCTACTACACATCCGAGAGCCAGGACTTTTTTTAAACTCACCACTACTAGTCTAGTTCTAAAATCTCTTTGAAATAAAAATTAAGACACGTAAGAGATACTAGGGTAAAGATGGCAGATGGAACACGTTCCTTTACTTCCATTATCTCTCTAAATCCATCAAAGATAAACGTTTTGTTTTGTTTTATTTTACAGTGTAGGTTTGTGCTATGCAATGTGGTAGCCCCTAGCTACATGGGCTACGTTTACCTTTTTATTAAATCAATTCTAAACTTCAGTTTCCAGGTCTCACTAGCCACATCTCAAGCACTCAGCAGCCTCACAGGGTTAGTGGCTGCCATACTGAACAGCATAGAAAAAGAATGTTTCCATCATCATCACAGAAAATCCTGTTGAACAGCACTGGGACAGAACTTCCAGGAGCAAAATCTTGGTGGGAGCACACTGGTAAAATGCCAGAGGCTGGGAAAGGAAGAGTGCATGGGGGCTGGCTGAACACACAGGATGAAGCTGAGCCCTACACCAGGATTGGGGAGAGCCAAGAGGCCAATTCACTCTTCGCACTCAAGGTGGCCGGAGCAGGGGCAGCCAAGGAAGCCCACGTGCCCTCACTCATAAAAACAAAATTCTACACTAAGGTCATAGACTTTATTTAAAGGTTAAAAAAAAGAATTCCTTCTATTCTCTGCCTTAACAAATACACCTTCTTGGTGATGTAAAAGGCCCATGTGTTAGTTTCCTAGGGTGCCATGACAAAGTACACACACTGGGCGGCTTAGGACGACAGATGTTTACTCTTTCACTTCTGGAAACTAGAAGTCCAAGATCAAGGCGTCTGCAGGGCTGGTTCCTTCAGAGGGCTGGGAGGGATCTCCTCCTGCGCTGCCTTTTAGTGTCTGGTGATGACCGGCACTTTCTGACACTGCCTGGCCTGGAGATACATTTCTGTCTCCATCTTCCTATGGTTGTCTTATAAGGACACCCATCATCTTAGATTAGGACCCACCCAACTACAGTATGACTTTATCTTAACGAATTTTATCTCCAATGCACCTATTTCCAAGTAAGGTCATGTCCTGAGGAACCGGAGGTTAGGACTACAATGGATCTTTTGGAGGGGACACGATTCAACCCTTAACAGCAGGTTCAAATGGATAGTCCTCCTTGGACTTCTCAGTTCCACACCAGAACACAGCAACACGGGAAGATCCCTGATCATGGCCCACTCCCCTCCTTCCTTTCCAGCCCAGCCCCATCCTGCACCTGAAGGGGTTTGCATGGCTCCATCCAGACCTCCCACAACGCCCTGCCCCCAGCCATTCCTCGGCCTAGGTGGCTCACACTGGCAGCACGGTCCACTCTGGAAGGAGGGGTCTGGAAAGAGGCCCGCTGGGGCCCTGAGAGCAGGGTTAGGATCCTTTGGACAGGGAATTGCAAGGTCTCATTTCCCTGAAGAATGTTCCAGGAGGAATGAGGTGCAAGCTCTGAGTGGGCATGTCCCCTTGGCCCCTGGGAAGGGGCACAGCTAGAAGAGGGAACACAGTCTCTGAGGCCATGGCCCAGATCTAAGGGTATTCCTGCCAAGCAGCAGCCAGGTTTACCAGCAGAACCCAAAGAGGGCTCAGGATTTGGGGGTGTCCAGAACTTCTGAAAATGAGAAAGAAAGAAGAGCTATTAGCAGAATTACTTGATAATCTGTTCACAAAGTAGTGAGGTGCACAAATCCCCTTTCTGACACCAGTAAAACACTGAAGGCTTATTTTCTGGAGAGGGGAGACCAGGTCTCTAGCTGGGGAGATCCCAGGCGCAGCTGAAGGCCAGGGTACCACACAGAAGTAGGGGGTTAAGGGAAGGTTTGTATATTGAATATTGACCCGAGATACCCCTGCTCCAGCCTTCTTCTCTCTCTCGGCTTTCCGAATGTCTAGGTTGTCACTCCCATGAGAGGATTAAAGGCCTTTGTGAGCTCAGACCAGCCCAAGAGGAGAGACCTAGCAATGCCAATATTGGTAGTTCCCCAGGAAAATAGTCCAACCAGATTCTTTTACAAGGAAGCCCACAATCAACAACAATCTTAATCACACATCTGGTGCTTCCAATCAACTTTTCATGCCCCACTCTTAAATATAAACCAGGGACTAAGGGTCTCAGCTGAAGAAAGCCCCTGACATGAGAGAGCGTGACCAAAACAAAGAGAAGAAGGTAACTTGGAGGAAACAGGGATTATGCATAGAGAAGAAAGAGTTTAAAACAGGAAGCTATTATCAGTATCCTCAGATAAACAATCAGATATGGCATCCAGGCACAATCACATGTTTTTTGTTTTTTTTTTAAAGAATATTTAGAGAACAGAAAGAATAGTTGTAAACTTAAAATGTCGTGTTATAAAGTTCATTAGAAAAATTAGAAGATAAAACAGAGGAAATAGAGAAAATAGAGCAAAAAAAAATGAAAAATTAGTTCAAGAGGTTCAACATATGAAGATAGAGTTCCAGAGAGAGAGAGAGAGGAACCAAGGAAAAGGTGGGAAAGAAAAGCATCAACACATAGTTTAGGAAATGTCAGAGAACCGAAAGACATGAATTTCTAGCCTGCGGGACCCAGTGAGTACCCGCCCATGTGACAGGTGAAAAGATACCCAGCCTAAGCCATCCGCGTAACATTTACAAACACTGAGGACAAAAGACAGTCCTACAAGCTGACAGGGAGATACAAATAGGTCTTCTACAAAGGATCACAAATCAGAATAATTTTGATTCTCAGGACAAATCCCGGTTGCTAGACTACAATGCAGCAAAAATCTAGGGGAAAATGATTTCCAACCCAGAGTGCTGTACCAAACCTATTATCAACTAGGTGTGAGGGTAAAATGAAGATGATGTCAGACATTCAAGGTGTCAAAATATTTGCGTCCCACGTCACAGAAACTATCAGGAAATTTGCTCTGCCAAATTGACTTTCTACTCACCAGTGAAATGGGGGTCTGAGGGATTTAAAATACTGGGTTTTGTCTTTTTGATTTGTGGGGGGGGGGGGGCAGGGGGCGGAGTGGGGTTGGAAGTTTCCTCAGTATCACCCCTTCATGGTTTGCCAGGAAGATGTTACCGGAAAGGAGTCCCAATCCAGATCCCAAGAGAGGGTTCTTGGACCTCGCGCAAGAAAGAATTCAGGGCAAGTCAGAGCAAGTTTATTAGGAAAGTAAAGGAATAAAGAACGACCACTCCTTGGCAGAGCAGCTGGGTCTTATCTTCAATATGCCTTCTTTCATGAGGATACTTTCCACGTTGTCATCTGACTTACTGGTACTTGTGTCATGAGAGAAAACGACCCTATTCCAATTTCTCAACCTTTTTGAAATCACTGTCAATTCCAAATTCAGTGCAGGTACCGAGCCAAACGCATTTATAGCCCACTTGTTTTCTCTTTACGTATCTTCCTTCATGGATCTTGCAAATAGCTTATTTTCCATTTCCATAATTTTTCATTATAACAGGAGGAGCCAGGAGAGCCGAGATCAATGAAATGATTTAAATGGTCTCTTCAGACCCTTTCTTCATCCCAACATTTGTCCATTCACTCGTCTTCTAACCAAAGGTACATTAACAAGTGAAGAAACAAACACGCGAGAGAATCGATGATTTCATCAGCACTACCAAGAGGCAACAAAACGGAACGCCCTCACCCTCTTCATTCATGTTTCCGCTGCCAGAACTTGCAGAATCAGATAGATAGAAGGGAAACCAGGCAATGGAGCTCAAAGACTAGGGAGATCAAGTCCAGGCGCGGTGGCTCACACCTGTAATCCCAGCACTTTGGGAGGCCAAGGTGGGCAGATCACCGGAGGTCAGGAGTTCGAGACCAGCCTGGCCAACATGGTGAAACCCCATCTCTACTAAAAATACAAAAATTAGCCAGGTGTGGGAGACTGAGGCAAGAGAATCTCTTGAACCCGGGAGATGGAGGTTGCAGTGAGCCAAGATTGCACCATTGCACTCCAGCCTGGACAACAGAGCGAGACTCTGTCTCCACAAAAAAAAAAAAAAAAAAAAAGGCAAGGGAGATGAAGATGAACCAGGAAAGCTCTCATAATGTTTTCATAATTGACCTACAAACCAACCTAAATTCTGTGGAAAAGAATCCAGTGCAAAATCCCAAAGCAATGGTAAAAGTCCCACTTCTTAGGTTCACATTTCAGGCATGCCTCCATATTAGCTTCCCATTTCCTTCTCTCCTGCACTAATCAGGAATGAAATAAAGACTCAATCTTCTACCTGTGGCCTTCAGTTGAATCCCAGGTCTCCAGGGGGCCCTAATTGCTTTTTGAGCCTGGCCTCCCTGTTATGTGGACAAGCAAATAGGGAGGCCTAGGAAGATGACCAGTCTCCCCAAGGTCAGCATGGGCCAGAGGTGCAGCTGGGACCCGAGTCTCGCCCTGCCCCTGCCTTCCCCTGTATTGCCTCCAAGGAGAGAAAAACAGCCCCTAAAGACCCCCATCCCCTTGCAGCCCCCAGGGAGGCCCAGCACCTCCAATGAGTGGTTCTGCCTCCCCAGCCAGCTCTAAGGTGACCACTGTAACCTTCTTCACACTCCTCAAAGCTCAGAGCCACTGCCTCTCACCAGCTCTCAGCATCTGACTTCACCTCAGAGAAAACAAGCCAGCAGAGGGGAACTCCAGTCCTGGCAACCCCGACCCTTGAACCCTAGCCCTGCGCCCAACCCAGTTCCTCCCCTGTCTTGCCCCTCTCCCTCCCCAAGACCAACCGCTCACCCCTCAGACTCTGCACAGCCCTTGTCACGTTGATGAACCCAGTTCCCCTCTGGTCTCTTCCTTCTCTCCCAGCTACTTGCATCAACTTTAAAAAATGCTCTTGTCCTTCCCTTGTTAGACAGACAGACACACACACACACACACAGAGCCCTCAGGGCTCCCCCTTCCTCCCCTCCCATGCAGCCCCCACCCACCTCCTTCCTTAAATCCAAGAGACCTCTCCATTCACTCATTCTTTCCCTGCTGACCTGCCTGGTGAACTGAGTGCCTCGTTCTCGACCTTCTCCTCCTCCTCCTGGGAGCACTCCCTCTCTTCCTCCTGGGCTGAGCTTGCCCTTGGGCAGCCCTCGCTTAGTCCTCTCTACAGTTCTGCCTCCTGGGCCCCCTCCACCTGTGGATCCCAGGACAGCCCTGGCAGTCTTCTCTTTGTACTTGGCCTCTTCCTGGGCGCGAGCCTCCTCTGTGACTTCACTTAGCATCCATTCACCTACAGCCTGACCTCCAGGCTGAGTACCACCTGCTAGATGATGGTGCTCAGTCATCCCACGGAGACCTCAAACGCAGCATCCCAAGAGCCACGCTCCCCTCCTCCCCTGGGCTCCATGGACCACAAGGTTTCTCCCCTTCCTGCACAATCTCCCTTCACTTCCCTTCCCAGATGAATGGCTCACCACTACCTCCCTTGTCCTGTATTCTCCAGTCACACTGATGTGACTCTGGTCCCAAATTGTCTCCCTCAGGGCCTCACACATGCTATTCTTTCTGTTGGAAACCCTCTTCCACCCCTGCCCACCACTCCCTACCGCCAACCCTTAAATGACTAAGTCCTAACTCTCAGGTCTCAGCTTAGACGCCACTTCTTCCAGGGTGGTCTCTTCTGACTCCCCAGGTCAGCATCAGGACCTCCTCTCTCTGGACACCCCCCTCGGAGCTGCTGTTGTGAGTCTCACTACACAAGAATGGCGGCCTGCACCTACCTTGTGCCGCTGACTTCTCAGCTACAGGCACACGGCTGGCACTCAATGGGCGTGCCACCTGCCCACATTTGTGGAACTTCACCCACGTTCTAGTCTTGTGTCCCTGAGCCTGGCACACAGTGGGCCCTTCCGGAGTGTTCATTGCTTCTGCTGCCACTGCTGCATGAAGAAGGTGCCCACTGGGCAGACCAGGACCCACTAATGCTTATGGACCAGGAAAGAGGAGCAGCTGGTCTGGGGGACGGGGACTGGTGCCACACGAATCCCCAGGCCCCAGGGAAATGACCTCAAGCGGATGGCCTCAGCCCCGCTCCACAGGAGACACAGCTTCCTGGCTGCAGTGGGCATCTGAGGACAGGATAAAGACCTGCCCAGGTCTATGGGAACTGGGCCTCCCATCCCAGGACCTGTGCCGCCTGTGACAGGTCACTGGGGAATGCCCCACTGCCTCCCTGGGCATGGAGGAGCTGAGGAGGCCCTGCCAAGTCATGTGACTGGACTGCGGAGCTCTGGCCAGCCCCGCACCTGGGCAGCACCTTGTCCTCCAATCCAGACACACGATGCTACAAAGCGACCACCTGGGCAAAGCCAGGGCTCCAAGGCACAGGCAACCAAGGCGTCCCAGCCACCAAGGGCTGCCCTAGCAGGGACCCGTCTCCAGCAAGCTGCCCCAATCAGTGTCTGAACACAGCAAGCAGTGCCCTCCCGCAGGACCAGAACACAGAGGAAACCCTTGAAAACTGGCCCAGGACTAAGCTTCCCTCTGAGTCCAGCTGCGTCTCTGCGCCTCTGTCCAGACATCCCAGAGCGCTCGGTGCTGGTGCTGAACACAGCCGGGGAAGGCGCCTGCCTCCGGACTCACCTTCTCCTTCTCCCTTCCCTCTTACTGTCCCTCCCAGGATCATTAAACAATAATGAGTAGTGCCAGGAAAACCTCGTGTCACTGTGCTAGGGACTAGGCTCTTGAGCTTTCTGAATGAGGAGGCAGCGCTGATCGGGAGACGCAGGGCAGGGGCGACAACTGGGGCCCTAGAGCAGAGGAATCTTCCATGTCCTCATCTCTAAAATGGGTCACACATATTTCCGCTGCTCTGGGACGACCTCTCAAAGCGAACTGCACCCGGGACGTCCGCCTCAGCTGCTTTGCACCCTGAGGTTACACCTGGTCAGCCTGCAGGACTGGCCTTTCTCATCCAGCCTGCAGCACGGCCCATGCCACCCGCCTGGCCAGGTCCAGCAATAGGCCCCTCTGTCATCATTCAGGCCCAGGCCCAACTTCTCCCCAGAGGCTGGAGGGGCTGGGGTGACCTTCTAGGCACATCGGGGCACAGAACAGAAGGCGGGAGATGCACATGACTTCTGCCTAGCAATGGTGCCTTTCCCTCTTCTGTGGATAAATGAGTCACTTTTTCATTGTCCCAGAACAAATAGAATTTGGCTGAAAGGCCTGGAATTCACGGGGCTCATTTCACGTTCTTTTGATAGTTGTATTCTATTTGTCACACATGGTATTTCCTTCCCTGTGGCAGGTGGTTGGGGAGGGGAGGGGAGGGTACCGCCCCTGAAAGTGAAGCGTAGGGTCTGGAGATTTCCTCACTAACCCACTGAACAGATCCTGATTGAGGGTCTACCTTCTAGAAAGGGGAGAGAGATAATAAATGATAAGCTTGGTACATAAATAAGTTATGTAGTAGGTTAAAGGTCAGACTACACAGAAAACAGAAGACTGGGGAAGGTGAACGAGGGGGTGAGGGAAGGTGGGGGCAGGTTGTACATTAAATAGGTCGGTCAACATGAACCTCATCGAGAGATGAGATTAGAGCCGAAGCCAGGGTCAACCAAGAGGGACTCTGGGCAAAGACCATTCCTGGTAGAGGGAATGGCTGGAATGAGGCTCCTAGGGGAGAGGGCGCCTGGAGCACGGGCAGAGTCCTCCCCAGTCCAGACAGCTGGTCCACCCCTGACCCCCCCATTCTGAGCTGGGCATCTGCTGGCAACAGGATGGGGACCAGGCCTTGCCCCCAGGAGCCTGAGCCCGGCCAGGTCTAGCAGCCGAGGCCCTGCCTCCCTGACCTGCCCAGGTGTCCACATGTGACCCACTCCTGCGGAAGCGCTCTGCTGTTCTGGGATGACCCCTCAAAGCGAACTGCACCTGGGACGTCCGCCTCAGCTGCTTCGCACTCTGAGGTTACACCTCGTCAGCCTGCAGGACTGGCCTTTCTCACCCAGCCTGCAGCAGGGCCCACGCCACCTGCCCGGCCATCCGGCAGTGGGTCCCACCACCATCGTTTAGGCCCAGGCCCAGGCCCAGGCCCAGCTTCTCCCCAGAGGCTTGAGTTTACCAGAACATGCCACTGACCACACTGCCAAGTTGTCCTAGTCACCACGCACAGCCACCAGGAGCGCTGGGTGGGACTGGAAGCAGCCCGAGAACACAAGGCTGCCTGGAGGTGGGCAGACTGGTGGGTGATGGATACAGGTCAGACGCAGGGACCACAGATGAGCTGCTGTGAGGACAGAAAACAGTTGCCGGTGTTCCAGAAAGCGTTCTAAAGAGAAAGGCCCTCTCACCCCTGGAGCACAGTTTCCAGGCCCCCAGCCCACAAGGACAGCCCCTCTGTGCCCAGCCCTAGATCCCACTCACACCCGCCTTGAAGCACTGGCTGTGGACATGCTTAAATCTACTCACATGTGCCTTAGACCTGAGTTGGGGGTGGGGGCAGGAATTTCCAAAAGCTTTTTAGACTGATTCAGATTCTTTTTAGCTATCCAGTCCTTTCTTCAAATGAAATGGGGCTCACGAAGAGCCCAGTAGACAGAATGGAACATGAAGCGGGTCTGAGGGAACGCAAGGACCCTCGCTCGAGCACCCACACTCGCCCCCCACAACCCCCCCAGGAGACCACAGCCCCCAAGAGCAGGGGTGGCTGCGGCTCCTCACAGCCCGTGACTCACAGCTCACAGCGGAGCTGCAGGCCCAGCTGAGAGGAGGCGGCAGAGAGTGGAGTGGATGAGCAGGGTGTGTGTGTGTGCGAGAGTGTGTCTATGAGTGAGTGTGTGTGTATGAGAATATGTGTGAGAGTATGTGTGAGGAGTCTGAGAGTGAGTGTGCCTCTGTGTGTGTGGAGTGTGAGAGAGAGTGTGTGTGTGGAGTGTGGGAGTGTGTGTAGAGTGTGAGAATGTGTGTAGGAGTGTATGTGGAATGTGAGAGTATTGTGGGAGTGTGTGTGTGGAGTGTGTGGAGTATGAGTGTGTGGGAGTGTGTATGTGTGGAGTGTGAGAGTGTGTGTGTGGAGTGTGAGAGTGTGTGTGGAGTGTGAGAGTGTGTGTAGGAGTGTGCGAGTATGTGTGAGTGTGTGTGTGTGGAGTGTGAGAGTGTGTGTGTGGAGTGTGTGTGTGGGAGTGTGAGAGTATGTGTGGGAGTGTGTGTGTGGAGTGTGAGAGTATGTGTGAGAGTGTGTGTGTGTGGAGTGTGAGAGTGTGTGTGGAGTGTGAGAGTATGTGTGAGTGTGTGTGGAGTGTGAGAGTGTGTGTGGGAGTGTGTGTGTGGAGTGTGTGTGTGGAGTGTGTGTGGAGTGTGAGTATGTGTGAGAGTGTGTGTGTGTGGAGTGTGAGAGTGTGTGTGGGAGTGTGTGTGTGGAGTGTGTGTGGAGTGTATGTGTGAGAGTGTGTGTGTGTGTGGAGTGTGAGTGTGG
>NW_012118821.1:5041337-5041830 GCF_000951035.1 Colobus angolensis palliatus | reverse complement strand
GAGTGTGAGTGTGGAGTGTGGGAGTGTGTGTGAGGAGTGTGAGAGTGTGTGTGGGAGTGTGTGTGTGGAGTGTATGTGTGAGAGTGTGTGTGTGTGGAGTGTGAGAGTGTGTGTGGGAGTGTGTGAGGAGTGTGAGAGTGTGTGGGAGTGTGCGAGGAGTGTGAGAGTGTGTGAGGAGTGTGAGAGTGTGTGTGGGAGTGTGCGAGGAGTGTGAGAGTGTGTGGGAGTGTGTGAGGAGTGTGAGAGTGTGTGTGGGAGTGTGTGTGTGTGTGGACTGTAGGAGTATGTGTGTGTGGGAGTGTGTGTGTGGAGTGTGAGTGTGTGTGTGAGTGTGTGTGTGGAGTGTGAGTGTGGAGTGTGTGGGAGTGTGTGTGAGGAGTGTGAGAGTGTGTGTGGGAGTGTGTGTGGAGTATGAGTGTGTGGGAGTGTGTATGTGTGGAGTGTGACAGTGTGTGTGTGGAGTGTGAGTGTGGGAGTGTGTGTGTGTGTGGAG
>NW_012118821.1:5003554-5041287 GCF_000951035.1 Colobus angolensis palliatus | reverse complement strand
AGTGTGAGTGTGGGAGTGTGTGTGTGTGTGGAGTATGAGTGTGTGGGAGTGTGTATGTGTGGAGTGTGACAGTGTGTGTGTGGAGTGTGAGTGTGTGTGGACTATGAGAGTGTGTGGGGGGGAGTATGAGTGTGTGTGGAGTGTGTGTGGAGTGTGAGAGTGTGTGTGGGAGTGTGTATTGTGAGTCTGTGATAGTGTATGACTGTGTGAGGGTGAGCATGTGTGAGTGTGATGGTGATAGTGTGTTTGTATGTGTGCGATTGTGTCAGTCCATGTGAGTGTGAGTGATGTGTGTGTATGAGTGTGTGAGTGTACATGAGAGAGAGTGTGTGGGGGGGTGAGAGGGAGACGGAGGGAGAGAGGGGAAAGGGCTATCAGTGTAATTTGCCTCTACGGCTAAACACACAGGCCGTAATCATAGCCATTTCACTAAATGCCCATAAAACTAAAAAATAAATAGGAAACCTCCAGATTACAGGGCCTTCTCTGAGCAGGGAGTGGCGCCATAAAGTGCTATCTGCGCTAAGTCCAGCTTGCAGTGAGTGACCCAGGTGGCGCGGGCCAACAGAGAGAGGACCCTGTTCCCCGTCCGCCCCATCGAACCTCCAAAGCTGAACACCTCCAAGGCTGAGCGCCGGGGGAACACGGGGCCTCCTGGGAACGCAGTTCCCTCCGCGTGGGGGTCCTCGGCTCCCCTGTGAGCCTGTGCCACGTGGAACAGGATCACAGCCTCAGCCTCGCAACGTGCCTGTGACCCAGTGGGAGTGGAACCCAGGCCTCTGGCACCGGGGACCCTCAGAACCCTGCGTGCAGGCGAACCCCAGACTTTGAGGGGAAAAGCCTCGGGCAGCCCTCATTTCTCCCTTACAGCCGCAGGCGGGACTTCATAGACAAGCAAAAGAAACAGCATTTGAGCGAGAGCAGCCCCAGCGCCACTCCCTGGATAGCAGGAAAAAGGGGATGCGACCCCGGGTCTTACTCTAGGGTCTCCTCTCGGCCACACTCCCTGCCTCAATAGAATGTCAAGCGCCGGAATCACCAAAGGACATTCTAAGTGTCATTCCGCCCTGGGTGTCGGAAAATGCCTGCAGTGGGTCCTCAGTGGCCTCCGCTGATGTGAGGAAGGGTCGCCCGGAGGAGGCCGCCCTGCAGAGGGCTCCCCAGCACAGCAGCCCCGGGGACCCACCCCGCCAGGCACATGGCAAGGAGCAGCCGGGAGCCGGGGCAAAGTCTGCAAGGATCCAAGCAGGACCTTCCCCACCCTGGTTCCACCCCTACTTCTTGATGCTTGCCTTCCAAAAACCTAGGGACTTACCTGTCCCCAGCAAGATACGTTTACCAGGTCATGGCATCTTCCCAACCCCCACGAACCTCACTCTCCAGGCTGTGTGCACCTCAGATCTCTGTGGAAGTGGCATCTACTGCTGAAAACTTTTTCAGCTTTAAGAGACTGTTGCTGGCAGTGCGGGCTCCAAGCGGACCCAGAATGAGGCCCAGCCAGGCCCTTTGGGCAGCCTCCTCAAGCTCTGAGCTCCCTCCCTGCAGGGCGTCCCTCCGCTGCACCCTCATGGGTGCCCCATTCATCTGATGGCAGCCCCTCCTTAGTTCTGGCCACTCCTTCAGCACCAAGGCCTGGGAGGTGGCTTAGGAGGTGAAGAGGAAGGAGCAGCAGGGATGCCTCAAGGGAGACACCCGGGGTCATGCACTAGGGCCTCCCAGGGCTGACTGGGCCAGGCACCTCCTCAACCCTGACTGACATGGCACAAAGAAGGCAGTTGGACGGTTCCTGGTGGTCTGCATTCTCCTGAGCTCCTCTTACACTGGGGCCAGCCTCAGCCCAGGGGCCCCTGTGTCCCTGCCATCTACATCAGTGGGTCCCATGTGAGGAGTGATTCAGGCACTTTGTAATGCAAGATCGTTTACCTCCAGGCGCAGGAGGCTGAACCTGCTCACCCCGCCTGGCCAGGAGCCCCCTTGAGGAAGAGAAAGCGGAGGGTGGGGTCACAGGTCCCCCCCAACCCTGTAAACAGTGCTAGCTTAGTTAACCTGCCACAAAACTATTAGATATCTGGGATAAAAGGATCATGGATGGTGTCACCCCCTTCTTTCAAAAATCCTGGGGCCAATGGTTTCATGTGATTTGAGAGAAAGAAATGCTCCCTGGCTGGGCACAGTGGCATGCACCTGTGGTTCCAGCTACTCAGGAAGCTGAAGTGGGAGGATCGCTTGAGCCCAGGGAGGTCAAGGCTGCAGTGAGCAGTGACCGCACCACTGCACTCCAGCCTGGGCGACAGAGCAAGACCCTGTCCCCCAACCAAAAAAGATAGAAATTCTCCCCTACGTTTCTTACATAAAGGCAAGACCAGCACCCCGCCCCCTTGTCTCATGGATGCTCTTTGTGCCTTTAAGACGGCCAGTGGATGCACACACCCGAGAGGTTAGGAAGTATTGCCTGTCACCTCCAGATTTTTTTTAGGTATGCAAACATCCAGAAATCAGCATGGTTCTAATTTCTACTTAACAAGTTCATGTAGTGAATTTTAAAATGGAAAATGTGTCCATTTCAAACTTCTCTTTCCTCTTCTTCACAATAAATGCCAATACCCTTGGTACTAGACTCTAGAGTCTCTCTCTATGGGCAACATTGGGAGTTAGGATGGGACCTTCCCTACTGCCTCACCCAGCAGGCTGTGCGTTCCCAGCCAGTGTCTGGGACAGGAGAGCCATTTGATAGTTGTCCGTAGAAGGAATGCCTGCTCTGGCTTGGTATGAATACCACATAGCCCAGGACCTCCAGGCCACCAGCCACAGGCAGGAAGAGAGGGTGCAGCACCTCCCTGCTGCCCAGAGAGCAGGAGAATCCAGCCCTGGGGACCGCCTAGGGCTATACACGCACCCCACTTGCTGCGTGACTCTTGGGAAACTACCCAATTCCTCTGTGCCTCAGTTTCCTCATCCTGTGAATTGGAGAGTGTTACAGAAACCACCAAATAAAGCAGCAGCCACCAAATAAAGCCCTTGTAAGGATTAAGTGAAAAATTGTATGTGAATCATGACATGTAGCTGGGTTGCACAGACTGACACTCCATCAACTTTAGCTGCATTTGCAGCTCAGTACATTCATGGTTGATCAAACTGATTCACAGAAAATGTAATGAGAAAGCACCCTGCCACCTGTCATAAAATTCTGATTTATTTTTACCCTAAAACTCACTTTATAGGAAATCAAAGGCAGCAGACATGATCATTCACTGAGCAATACACATATAATTAGTGAACGCCTCTCTGTGTACATCATACCTTCATAAGTTTATTTTATAGGCCATCAGGCTATCATTACTATGTATGAATAATCTTAAGGTGGGATATGCTCACCTTTAATAATTCAGGGAACAGTATTTTTACTCATGAAGTCATAAAGTACTCATGAATGTGCTTTTTCTAATGGGATATTGTAATTGGTTTCACTGATTTCTCAACTTAAAAGTCCCGAAATTTTATTTTCCAAAAAAATCACTTTTAAAAGTCCCTATTCTGACTGAACCCACGGATGATTGCCTTTATCCAAAATGGATTATTCATCATTCTGAAACCTGTAGGTGATGAGGGGTTCAGGGTAAAGGACATGGAATATAGGTCCCAAGAAAATGGGTAAGACACTCACACACTTGAAACTGAGGGGCGGGGGGCGGGGGAAATTCTTCAAACCGGGACTCTTCTGTTTGGAAGCGAGAAGTTAAAGAGTTTCCCCCACGCAGTGTTTGCCCCTCCGTGGCCACCGCCCCACCCGGCTCTGCCCTGGTGGTCACCGCAGGATCCTGGACTACCACCCGCGATTGTTGCCTGGGTCTCCCCACCTCCCACAAACATTAACTCATTGTGCTTTTGTGTTTCCCAACCCCATACAATGTGTCCTTCCCAAGACCATGGGGCTATTTCTAAGCCTAGTTAATCCTCCTTGATAGGCTGATGGAGCTGGGATAAGAAGTTGCCCAGGAGCCTCTGTGGTTGAACAAATCCAGACCACCCTCTCCCATTCCAGGTGTCCCCACAAGCTGAGGGCCTGGGCCCATGGGGGCTGCACCATGGTGGGACCCAGACTTGTGGGCATGTGGCTTCCCATCTTCTGGGGCAGGGCAGGAGAGCAGGGATTCAGTCGGCACAGCTCACAGCCCATTGGCCAGAGCACATCGCTCACCTCCCCTGGAGCTAGGAGACCCCAGGGTGCCAGGAAGAAAATACAAGCAGGAGCACCAGGAACCTGGGCTGACCTCTCTGGTCATGCCTCTGTACCCACCACCTTAAAGCTTCTCCAAGTCTGCAAAGCCCCCTCCCAGCCCTTCCCCTTGGCCACAATAGCATCCTCTGCATAGGCCTGGCCCCAGTCCCTGCTGACCCCTCCTCCCAAGCACTCTTCTGCTCCACACACTCCTCCCGAGGGCGTCCTCCCCAGCAGGCCTTCCCACTGCCCCAGGTAAAAGCAATTTCCCTCTCTGGAGCTCCTCCAATGCCCTGTGGCCATGTCCCCAACACTGTCTTGTTTTAGGATCCCCTGTGCACACAACTGTCCCCAGCTAATAAAAAGCTCTGAAGGCAGGTGCAAGGCCTCAGTTCTCCCTCTCCAGCCCTCATGCTTTGCCTGCCAGCAGCTCCAGGCCCATTTGTTCAGCTCAACGGAGCAGCTTCTGGAGCCCAGAGGAAGTCACCTGTGCGGCCCCCTCCCAGGGCTTGTGAGGAAACACTGTGAGCCAGGGCCCTGCAGGTCAGCTAGAAGGAGGGGGGATGAAGCAGCGTATTTCTCTGAATTGGCACAGATGAGGCATCGCCATGCAGGCAGATCGCGGGGAAAGTTCTGGAACCTCCTAGCTCCCACATCCCTCACTTCCTGTGGCCCAGTTCCCACCCCTGGACTTGGGTCTCACTGGGCTAATATCACAGTATAATATAATAAGCAGGGCTGGTTCCTTCTGGAGGCTCAGGGGACAATCTGTTTCCTTTTCTTTTCCTGCCACGTGCAAAGCCAGCCATGGCCAATGAGTCTCACATTTCACTGGGACATTGACTCTCCCGCATCCCTCTTCCACATTTAAGGACCCTCAGGATTCCATCAAGTCCACCTGGCTAATCCAGGCTAATCTCCCCATCTCCATAGCCTTCACTTACATCTGCAAAGTCCTTTGCCATGCAAAGCACCATATTCACAGGATCTAGTGCTTAGGATGTGGCCATCTCTGGGGGCCATTATTCTGCCCACCACAGTCCAAGGAAGGTACTCTCAGCAAGACACTATGAATATGGAGGCACCCGAGGGTCCAAGCCAGAGTCTGGGAGGAGCTAGGTGGCCTCTGGGCTCCCCATGTGTCATCTTTGTAATCAGGGAACAACACCCACCAGGTACCCAGTGGGCTCACAGCACTGGGGAACAGCCCCACCCACCCCCGCCCTGGGACAGGCAGTCACCGAAGGTCCTGTTTGAGCAGAAGGATGGAGCGGGTGTCGTTCTTTGGTAGGATGGCTTCCTTGAGGAGGCGGCATTTCTGCTGCTTTGTAAGTCCTGGAAGAGAAACAGCTGGAAGGCCTGAGTTTGGGGAGAACACTCCCAACATCTGGGCCACAGGCCACCACAGGGCCCGAGGCCTGGAGCAGCTCCAGCTGGGGGAATCCTCCGGCAGTGAGGACATCCCAGGGACCCCACTGAGGGGCCCTGAACCATGGGTGAGACTTAGTGTGAAGTGTGAGTCCCGAGGAGCCCAGGCCGGCCTCTGAGACACAAGTGCCTGTGTCAGAGGCAGCACCTCTCATTGCAGACCCCCGAGAGAGAGGGTGGCGGGGTGAGGCACTGCAGGGCGAGAAGTGGAGCAGTCCAGACAGGAAGCCAGAGCCCTGGATGGTGGTGGTGCCCTCTCAGGATCCATGGGAAAGCAGCGGGGTCGGAGGACTGCACCCTGAGAGGGAGGAAGCTCACTGGGCATGAGACACTGATACTCAATATCTGGCGGGAGGGACTTCCCAAGCAGACCCCAGCTCGTTTAACCACAAAGACTTTGAGCATCACTTCAGATCTCCAGCCGTCAGAGAAGCTGCCATCCTAGGGTGGGGCAACATCCTAAAATGTCATCTGGTCTGCTCCACCTGCCAGAGGAAGGCAGAAGTTACACTGTCATCACGGCACGGAGCAAGTAATGGTGGCCTTCTCCAGAAAGTCCCCTGAGACGTGGGCAGAGCCACAGATGGTATCTGGGTCTCCAATTTCCTGTCCAGGGGCCTGGAGCCTCCTCTCTCGCAGCTTGGAAGCCTGGGGGAGTCCCACAGCTGTGAGGACTCGGCTGGGGGTGCTGGGGCCAACAGGTCATCCCCCTCATTCCTGCTCAGACACCCTTCCAGCTGCACAGTCTTCTGACAACCACTTAACCTCTCTGAGCCTCAGTTTCCCCATTGGAAAAGAGGAGCTGAGTGTTCCCACTCACCAGGGAGCCAAGGACTTCCCTTGGGACTCATCAAACACCAGTTCCTTCTCTCATCCTTCCGCCTCCTTCGTCCCCCTCCTTACTTAATTCAAGTCAAGCTAAATTGATTTTTCGAATCAGCCTCACTAATTTCCGGTCCTGGCAGCTTCCAAAATGAAAATGCCTTGTTCTGAGCTTCCTGTGGTCTTCTCGTGTGGACCACATACCAACGGGGTGGGTGAGGAGTGGGGTCAGCCCCAGGGAGCCCGCAGCAGCCCTGGCCCCACAGTGGTGGCGCAACCGGTATAATTATTAACTCTTTCTCTGGTGCAGTCAGCCGCCAACGCACATTCATGAGATACTAACCCCTTCATCTCCCTCCACATCACTCGGCCACCCACACGACAAGAGCACCAGCGTGCCTGGGTTCTGAGTCACTTTCCAACACGGTATTTCATTCCCTTCTAGGCTTATTTATCATCAGGAACCACATACGCTTTATATGTCAACAACCCATTTGGCAGCTGACATCCCTCACCTCCTCCAGGCTGCTCTGCCCTGCTCAGCCATCTCTCTGTTCCTTGCCATCTCTCTGTCCTTCCTTCTCCAGTCCTCACCTCTCTCCCAGTCTCCCAGGGTCACCAGAGCTTCTCAAGCCCCTATCCCTTTCCTGGACAGCAGCCCCGCTTCACAGGCCCTGACCAGCCCAAATCACTTTCCTTGCCCCGCTTCACCTGTAAGCACCCCTGTTTCTTAAGGAAACTCTCAATTTTCTTCCTTCTTCTGGGCCCACTGCTGGCGCAGCAGGGGAAGCCATTTCCTTCCCCACCATCCCCCCTTTGATGAACACAGAGATCCTAAGCATTCTCATCACACCCCTGCACTTTCAAAGCTCCCATTGTGTGGGACACCACAGCTCAATTCCTCTTCATGGTTTTCAAGACCTTCTGGCATCTGGCTCCAGCATCCGGCTCCATCCTGCAGACCCAATCAGTATCCGGGTTCGAGCCCCTGGTCCTCCCTGCTCACCAGCAAATGGCTGGTGCATGCCTTCCTGCCTGTCTTGGCTGAGGCCGTTCCCTCCATCTGAAGTGCCCTGTCCTCTTGCCCCCACCTACCCCATGAGCTCGGGGCAGGTGGCATCTCACCCTCTTAGCAATCCCACGCCACCTAACATAGCCCTGTTCAAAGCCAGGTGAACACTTGCTCTATTTGTTCCCTGGGGCTGCCATTACCAATTACTGATGGTTTCAAACAACAGAAATTTATTTCTTCACAGTTCTGGTTGCCAGAAGCCCAATCAAGGTGTGGGCAAGGTTGTGCCCCATCTGAGGGCTTGGGGAGGACCCGCCTGTGCCTCTTCTTAGCTCCTGCTTTGCCAGCAATCTTTGCCGTTTCTTGGCTTGCAGATGTGCGCCTCCAGTCCCCGCCTCTACCATCCCATGGTGCTCTATGTGCATGACCAAATCTCCCTCTTCTTATAAGGAACCAGTCATTGGATTAGGGCCCACCCATAGGACTTCATCTTAACTTGACCACATCTGCAAAAACCCTATTTCCAAATAAGCCACAGTCGCAGGTGCCCGGGTTAGGACCTGGACGTATCTTTTTAGGGAATGCAATTCTACTCACAGCATTAGCCACGTACCTCAGACAGTGATGCCTCTGCCTGAGTCTAGGTTTTCTTAACTCTAAGACAGCACTCCCATCTCAGGGAACTCGTGAAGCTGTCATGAAACTGGCAGGTAAAACCCACCCACTTCTTGCCACAGCTTTCTCGACCTTTATCCGTCAAGGCCCACAAGACATCCTTGCAGGTAGAACTGCAGGCCCAGCAGCTGTAACAATAGTATAACCAAAATCTAGAATCTGTGCCAATTTTTTTTTAAGAGGTAGGGTATCTCTCTGTCACCCAGGCTGGAGTGCAGTGACAGGGTCATAGCTCACTGTAACCTCCAGCTCTTAGACTCAAGCAATTTTCCTGCCTCAGTCTCCCAAGTAGCTGGGACTAGAGACAACTGCCACCACAACTGGCTAATTGTTATTTTTTGTAGACACAGGATCTCACTATATTGTCCAGGCTGATCTCAAACTCCTCGCCTCAAGCAATCCTCCCACCTCAGCCTCCCAAAGTGCTAGGATTACAGGCATGAACCACCTCACTGAACCCCAGCCTGTTTTTTAAATTAAAGAATAACTGGCAAACTTTACCACCTTAAAATGATAAATATTATTATTACATAATTACATAATATATAATATAAAATGAATATTTTCTTGAAATGTATCCATTGTTATCCATTGCTCTTAAACAACTAAGAACTAGGAGTTTAAAGCAAAAAAGAAAAAAAATTGCTGCTGAAGCCTTTGTCCTCTCCCGGCTCCATAGAGCACGGGGTGGCAGAGCCAGGGGCTTGAGCCCAGGCTCTGGGCTCTGACTGTGGGCGGGGGCCAAATCCCAGCTCACCGTTAACTGGCTGCACAGCCATGGGCAAGCTGTTGCTGCTCTCTGAGCCTCAGTCCCTCGTCTGTGAAATTTTCTGCTCTCTGAGCCTCAGTCCCTCGTCTGTGAAATTTTCTGCTCTCTGAGCCTCAGTCCCTCGTCTGTGAAATTTTCTGCTCTCTGAGCCTCAGTCCCTCGTCTGTGAAAGGTGGCATCCACCCTCTCAGGCTGCTGTAGGGGTGACACGTGAGGCTGAGAAGGAGCCTGGCAGACCCCAGCACCCGGTGCGGGGTGGCTGCTCTCATGACTGTGGAAATGCTTCTCCTGAGTAGGAGAGGCAGCATGATCACAGGAGTCCAGCCAGTGGGAACTCTCTTCTGTGTGCTCCACAAGAGGCTATTTGCTGAGTGCTATTGGAGACGTCTCAGGCTCTGCAAGGCCCCTGCTGCCCATCCTCTATTCTGAGCCGGTGAGCGATCAGGGTGGCTTTTTGAGGGCTAATTACTCAGAAAGTCCAAAGAGTACACAAAGCCAACGTGGACTGACACGGAGAAAGATTCCCCCACAAGCTCCCTCCTCCCCCGAAACCTGGCCCCATTCAGTGCCCACAAGTTCCAGTCAAGCCACTGAGAGCAAACATATTTCTAAAGTGGAATTTTAACGAATTTTGTTCTGAAAATGCAGCAGGAGGCTTTGAGACTTTGGAGACCCCTGGGCCATTGAGATTCTGTGCTCAGCGCTTCCCACACCCTCTCCCCGCTGGCTCCACCTCACCCTCCTCTCCAGGCCTCTGCCTACCACAAGTTTGCTGGAACTGCCCCAGCCCCCAGGCCCCACAACTCCTCTGCCCAGAATCTCCTAAAGCATGAAAGAGACAAAGCTGTTCAAGTCTCTCTTCCCTCCGCTGCATTTTCCTCCCTCGCATTCCTGAGATGCTCTCCTCCACTCTGCAGCCGGAGAGTCGCGGCCTCTGCTCCTTTTGTTTACATTGTACGGAGCTGGAGACTATGTAAGACCCGATAGGAGGAAGCACCAAGAGGAAATCGGAGCAAGCGTCTTAATGAGATGGTCATACTCAGCCAGGGTAATGGTCCTGAAGTGCTAGACGTGTTTCCCCAGTTGCTGCCTCCCTGTTATTTGCGGCTTTTCTTTCATTACCATTCATTCCACATCATTCATGTGATAATTTTTCTTGTTTGTTCCTAGTCCGCTTTTATAGTACTGTGTCCTTTTCCCCCAAGTGAGCATGGTTGGCTTTGTTTTGTTCATGAGACAGGTTCTTTGCTCTTATTATTGTTGTTTTTCTTATTGCGTAGATGGGAGAAGGTGAAGGGGCAAAATAAAGGGATTTCTTGCCACGAGTGACTCCAGGGCAGTTTAGAGAAATCCTGGCCTGGAGTGGAACCTGACAAGAGTGTGTGCAAGACCAAAAGGGTCCTCCAGGGACGGGCGCCTGGCACTTCTCTACACCTGGGAATAGCAGGGCTCACCCAGTCCCAGGGTCCTCCCAGCTGAAAGCTCTTCTCAGTGAGCAGCTGCCCAATCCCAAAGGCCCTGAATACACAGAGAAACCTTTCCTCTCAGGATGAGGGAGCTCCCTAAGTCCGGGTGTGGGGCCCTGGCTGGGTGCATGTCCCCATTGGTAATGAGACATCTTCCAGAGACCGCGGCACGCTCTGGAAACTGATCACTGAGTGAGGAGCAGAAGACAGCCAGGGCTGCACTCTCACCCCTCCTGCCCAGATCCTCCCTGCAAGCTATGGGGGAAAATTACATTCATATACAGATAATAAAAAATACATAATAAATTTAAAATATATTAGAAATTATATATAACTATACATATAATAAATTACATTTATATATGAAGAGAGAGAGGGATGGAGAGAAAGATAGAGAAAAGGGGGAGAGAGAGAGATTCAAGGAGAGGAAAGACAGAGGAAAGAGAGGAGAGAGCTGGGGGAAGAGAGAGAAAAGAGCAGGAAAAGAGAGAAGGAGAGGGTGAGGAGGCGAGAGAGAGAGAGAGAAAGAGAGAGAGCTCCTCTACCAGCAAATAAATACTATTATGATGTTGGCAATGTTTTAAACTGGAGCCGTTGTTTTTTATTCCCGTATGCCTGAACTTGGAATCAAAGACCTGACGAGATACAGTTCCTTTGAGATCCATCCAGACACAGCACCGTCAGCACTCGGTGTTTGCACTGATTGAGTTTTCTGAAGCTCATCCCCACATCCTACACCCTCTGACCCCCCCAAAACCATTCATGCTTCTCAACAATATTGACTTTCACAAGACTCAAGCAATTATTGGGGTAACTGTGCCTCTACACTACCCTTTTCCCTCCCTGTGCCTCTAGGAGCACCTGGCTGTCTTGCACAAGCAGAGCACAGACCCACACACCTCGCGCACCCCTCCAGAGGGGATCCCCTGGAAACCATCGTCAGGGAAACAGATTCGGCAGCCCTCTCAAGGAGCTCCAAAGGCTGCTTTTTAAAAATCTGCAGAAAACAGGGGAGGTAATTGAACACTCCTTTCTGATAAGCTCCCTCCCTGTTTTTTGCCCCAACACAAAGGTCCTCATTAGCTTTCACTCGGGGCTTTGAACTCCACACAAAACCCTTCCTTCCCCTAACTGCCCGCTGGAGCTGGCGCCGGGGCCACAGCCAGCGTGTCAGCATCCCCTTTGTTGTCTATTTTTAAGGTGTTTATAATGGAGCCTTTTTCTGCTCCAAGCTCACCCCCCATAGGTGAAATCTCAGTCAAGGAGGATATTCTTCGACTTCCCAAACACCAGCAGGCTCTTTTTTTTTAGAAGCCTGACAGTTAACAAAGTTACTTTTGAGCAGGACCTGTTTCTAGCTCTCTTTGGGTGGGACAGGCCAACGGGGAGAGATGCTACTTCCCCTGTATATTGACTAGGCAATCACCTCCATGGAAATGATGATGTCCATTTCTCCCGCTGGCCACAACCTAGCTGCAAGCTGTGGTCCAAAAAATTACTAGGAAGTTCAACAACTCCAGTCTAAATGTATTTGTCCCTCAGAAGCAACGTGTTAGCTGTCCTATAGATCCCAGGCTAGCCCACAGAATTTGACTTAGTCCCTGGAGCTGCTGGTCTTGCACACTAATCACAGTCTCAGAACAGGGCCCAGTTCCAGGAGGAAGGAGAGCCTGAGAGGGAGTGCCCTCCTCCTCTCCAGATGAAGTGGGCATCAGGGGACTGCAGAAGGGCTGGCATCTGTCTTCAGTCAGTGTTCTCCCCTCGCCATCTCTTCTAAGCTGTCCCTGATTACACAAGGTCTTTCCTTCCCCCACCCCACATATCCTGAAAGTGCCAAGTTTCTCCTGATGGCTCCATGTCAACCATGCCAGAGGCTCCTCAACAGACAAAGTGAAATTAGAGTGGCCATTTACAAACCCAAGTGCTGGTAAAGCCAGGACCTTCTGTTCTGGGAACCCCCAAATCATTAAGCCCCATGTCTGCACACAGCTAAGGAAGCCGGCCTCCCTGTGGCGCATGTGTGACGGTGCCTGTCCATATGATCAACACCGAGCGTCACAGTTAAGGACTCATCATGTAACTCAGCTTGACCGCTACCTCTGAATGCCCTTAAACTCCTGTGTATTATCTTGAGTCTCCCGTAGAGCTCATGTGTAAAGCAATCACAGTATTTCTACGGGACCTCCAAGCAACCACTGGAATTGTTAGTGCCTTCTCTAGAGTTTGACCTACTGTATTTTAAGTCCACTCAGGAGGGTAAGGAAAATGACGGTCCAGGAAACAAATGTTTTACTTTATAACAGATCTGCTCTAGGTTCACTTTTAATAGAAAGGCATAGACAATCTGTGCTCAATACATATTCCATAAGTGAATGCTTATGATCCTATATACAGGCAACTCTCCCATAATTCACTATTCCATACAGCAAGGTGTTTCTACAAGGATAATAGAGCATCATTCGAAGAGTAGCATAGCCTCACTTAAAAATCTTGCCAGAGATTAGAACAGGTACCCAATGGCAGCCCCATGGCTGTTCTATCAGCACGTCATCCGCCCGTGCAACTAAGTATATGCAAACCTTGAATACAGCCGATTGCATTAGCATCCAAGACAGAGGTGATTCTCCAAGTTGTGGACTGCTTTGGCTTCTCGCTTCCTTCTGCTGCTGTCCCTCCCCCAGCCTGGCTGCTGGACAAAAAGGGAATACGCAACACCATTGGAGTTATGGAGGAAGAGACTGAAACTGCACCGATCTGGAATTTGGAATGGACTTGCCCATCCTTCAGGAGGCTCTCAGTAATCTCCTCCACCAGTGTGTGTTCACCACATGGCTCTGGGCCCAACACCACCAGGCTGGACACTGGGGAGTTAGAATGTTTAAAGTGTGGTTTCCATCACCCTATGGCAGGTAATTAGCTCAGTGGTTCTCAACTAGGGGCAATTTTGGCCTGCAAGGGATACTTGGCAATGTCTGGAGACATTTTTGGTAGTCGCAACGGGAGGGAATGCTACTGGCAACCAGTGGGTGAAGGCCAGGGATGCTGCTAAACATTCTACAAGACAGAGGACAGCCCCTGCAACAGAAAATTATCGGGTCCAACACGTCGATAGTGACAGGGTTGAGAACCCCTCTGGCAAAGCAGGCTCACCTGGGAACTGTAGGTACAATGTTAGACACCCTCTAACTAGTTGTTGATTTTGAGAGCCACGGAACCTCAGAGGAAAGGGAGGCCATGAGGGTGACTGCAGCTACACACCTCATTTCGGGGCCTCAATTGCCCCTTCTCTAAAATAAGAGTATTGAAGGTTGTGCTTATTCACTACCATGGGTGGGGCTGTTTTTGCCCCTTCCTCTCTTAGACATAAAAATCTCTTTCTACTCTCACAGTTTTAAATTAGGAATATTTGGTAGTGTGATCGTGTATGTTTAAAGCCAAACAGAAATTTCCTGTTTCCCAGCACAAAATAAAATTCAAGTTTATAAAAGGGCCTGTAAAATCTCATAATCAAGCCCATTAGCCAAGCAAAATGCTCCACTTTGATTTTGTGGTGTTTAGCTTTCTTTTCTTAGCACCACTTCATTAGCGTGCTTTTAATGGATGTTCTCCAGCCTGCTTCTTGAAATTGCTGAAAAAGAAAACACACGATTTTAAAGCTCAAGATACAAGAGAAATAGTCCTTCCCCTTTAAATATGGAGGCTGGGAGACCGCAGAGCGTAGGGAGACACATGGGCTCTAGCATGGCCCCACCACCAGGTCTTCCAGGAGTGTCGGAATCCTAGGCTGCATTTTTGCTCACTGGCCTCATTGCTAGTGGGCTCACTAATTTTCAGCTCTTTGCTGCTTCAGCGGACCAGATTTTCTTGATTAATAACAAAAGGTTTTGTTGGGATCAGAGCTGTTTCCCACCATCTCTATGCAAACCCCGGCAACACAAACTGTGTACATTAACATTTCAAGGCGCTTCCTATTAAGGATGGCAAGAAAAGCCTCTCTTGGTGGGTAAAATCCATTTTGTCCTCTCTTGTGACATCTGTTCTAACTTTTAAAGCAGAAAGGAAGCTAGATAATGCCAGAGAGTCCTTTGATTTACAGTACTTGCCCTTCAGGCGCCACCCTGCTCTCTGAAAGCACGTAACCTTTCTTCTCTGGATGTACGCAGGCACCAACGTGAGAATCTGCACGTTCCCTTCACACTGGAGAACTTCAGAAGTCATTCTGAACTTGTCTTTCAAACTTTTCATTGTCTTTTTCATGATTTCTTAATTACATTTTCAATGACTTCTAAACCTCACAAAACTGAGTCTTTGAAACTCCAATTTTTAACAGCACAAAATTTTAATGTTTATTGCTACATATGTTATTGTGCTTCATCTCTAATTCCCCTCAAAGCTAATTTTGCTTTAGTAGAATGAGAAATCGCAGCAAATTTAGTTAGGCAACTGAAATATGTACACAAGTACAGAGGAACCCCCTCAAGTGACAGAATAAAAAAGAAAAGAAGAGAAGCCCAGCGGAGTCCCTGTCCCCTCCTACCATCTGTGCTGCAAGCTCTGGGTCCCTTACATTGGTCATCCTGAAACAAAGCTGACGGCAGATTCCAGCCGGTTTTCCATTCACTATTCATTCAGAGGTCCACCCGCTCCATATGCATTCAGCCAACTGCTGTGTTAAATCAGGGCCTTCTCCCAGAATTGACATGGTAATGAAATCATGGTGTTGCTCAGTGAAAAGACCGCCATAGGTATGCCCCCTCTCTGGCAAATCCACCCTTTCACCCCATTGAGGCCTGAAAATTATCTCATAACATCACAACGTCTGTGCACAGAGGCCTGCCTTTTGGAGCTGGGCATGTTTATTGCTCAGTTGAGCCTCCTGCCCCGGCTCTCTCAGGGTGGGGCAGCATGCCACTCACTTGGTCCAGCCACTCCTGGGCATTAGCCTAGCAGCCCCAGGCCTGCCTCCTGCTCTTCCCATAGCCTCCGCACTCCCAAAGCCTCGGGGCCCAGAAATGCTGACGTTTGGATGCTGCGCGCCAGGAATTTTAGTGTGATCATTTTCAGGTGTTACAGGTGGACTACAGAGCTCAACTATTTCATGTACACTTGCTGTCAGAAAACCTTCTAATTAGTCCGGCAAAGAAAACCAGACAAAAAGTATGAGGTTCCTGGAGTGGGAGGAGCTGAAAGTGAGGAGAAGTTAGCTAATGAATTTCGGTCAGACTCTAGCAAATGACATTTGCTCAACTAATAAGTGTATATGAACTTTATTTAACTGGCCTAGGTCAATAAACTGCTTCTACAGGGAGCAGGGAGGTTGGGGGAACATATAGAGAGTTTGCACTATCTGCAAGCTATACGTGTTCGGCCCCGATACAATTATTCCATTTCATTTGATTTGACATTTGGAGCCCTTTTTGGAAGGAAAATGAATATTTCTATATTCTATTTGCTATAACCCCACCTGCCTCTACACGTAGCTGAGAATAAATGTCACATTCACTGCATTGCAAACAGTTATGGGCTGTCCTGAAGCGGGGTCACACGGTGTTGGGGTGATGTTACTGGCCCCTCTGACAAGTGCTCACAGGGTCTGTCTGTGGCCCATATGGGCTCCGGGTGCCCAGGCTTGTTTTGCTTTCTTCCCCTATGTCCACATCTGAGCAAGGATTTGGATAAAATGTTCCTGATTACATATGAGATGCATTTTTGGCTGAAAACCGGGATGCACAGAGTATCTCTTTCATTCAGGTGTCCAGGAGGCCCTGCTTCCTCTGCAGGGAACAGAGAGGCCAGCGTGACCTGGGCTCTTCCAGTCCCCATTCCCTCTTCCAACACCTTGCTAAAGCTTGAAGGTCAAGACCGAGCCATCTTGATCATCTCCTGGTCACAGGACTAGGAAATGTCTTGCTGGTGGATATTTTCCCTTCAGTTGTCTTTAAAAGAAGTACTCTGCCTGCTGACCTCCAAGAGAAGCAGAAACTCCCTCAGGGTCACTCCCAGAAACAATGTCTTGCCAGCTACGTGGATGTCCTTTAGCCCAGTCAGGTTGACTCACGAAATTAACCACCACATGCTCAGCTAGGCTTCTAAAGCAGCGTTTCACAGACGTGCCTACACATCCAGTACTGACGGGGTCCCATCCCAGTCTGGGGTGCAGCCTGGACCAAGAGGCAGGGTCCTGGGGTGCAGATATGGTCACTGTGCTGTCCGTTCCCAAAGCCCCCCAGAGACTTCCTGCTGTACCACCAACCATGTGCCAACCCCTTCACCAAGACCCCCACCTCTCTGGGCTCATCTCCCATCACATCTCATCCCTCCCCACTGCCCGTCGCCTTTAGGGTCCTTAGGAAAAGGACCCTTTCCCGGGCCCTGAGCTTTTCAGGCCTTCGCTTCAGCCCACATCTGGCTGAGCCCTTCCCAACCAGGCTACAGACTGAATCAGTTATGGATTGAAATGTTTTCCCCCAAAATCCAGATGTTGAAGTCCTGACCCCCAGAATCTCACCGTATGACCTTATTTGGGGACCAGGTTTTCGCAAAGGTAATCAAGTTAAAGTGAGGTCACTAGGGTAGGCCCTAATATGACTGGTGTCCTTATGGAAAGAGGAAAGTTGGACACAGACACACATAAAAGGAAGGCAATGTGAAGAGACACAGGGAGAAGATGGCCACCTCCAAGCCAAGGACAGGGGTGCTCTGAAAAGCCAATCCTGCCAGACCTGCAGCCTCCAGAACTATGAGGCAAGGGCTTCCTGTTGCTCAAGCCCCGCGGTTTGTGGTGCTATGTTAAGTGGGTAGTCCTAGCAAACCCAGGCAGGATCTGTAGGGTTGGTCCACAGGAAGCCTGTGCCCCAACTTCTACACCATGCCCTAGGCACCTGGGAGCCCAGAAATCTCTGCCCAAAGGGCCTGGCCCCATTGCCAGGGCCTGGGCAGACTCCTTCCTGGGAGCATCCTCCCCGGGGGGTGGGGCCACCCTCCAAGGCTGCACTCCAAGGACCAGCTCTTGGAGGAGGGTGGGGCAGGAGCTTGGGTTTGAGAGCTGAGAACCCACAGGCCCCTCGCAGGACCTTTGCCATGACAGAAAAATCAGACCCAGAGGCGGGCAGGGGACGATGGGACAGACCAGGGACCCCACTGGCCCAGTGCCCCAGGCCATGTGAACACCAGGAGGGCCCCCTCCTCCCCATGCTTCCTAGTGGCCGCGTCATTGCTCCTCATGCCAAGTGAGAAGGGCAGGGCAAGTCACCCCAGCTGCTGCCCTCATCTGTTCCCACGAGAAGGAGCAGCTGTGGGTCTAGAATCGCATCCTCACTCCTCGACTTTCCCATCGCACTGCTTCTTCAGCTTCACTGCTCAGCCCCAATCTGGCTTTCTGCCCCATCGCTGTGCCCTCGGACCCCCAGCCCCTCTGACAAGCACTGAGACTCCGCCCTCCGTCCGAGGCCCTGTGAGCACCGCGCGGGAAGTCAGCAGGGTGAGGCAGCTGCCCCTCGGTGCCCGGGGCATGGGAGCCTCGGGTGGGGCCGCTGCAAAGTGCGACTGGGGCTGAGGCGCCGGGAAGCCACGCGGGCTCCTGTTCCCTGGACTGCACCGCTGGGGCGAGGCCACTGAGTCACCACAACTCCCAGGCCAGCCCAGGCCACGGGTGACTCCTGGGGGCTGCTCCTGGCCTGCCTGCCTGGGGAGGAACCAAGAGGAGCCCCGTGGGCCACATGCCCGTTCCCAAACCACAATCCGTGCCAGGCTCCATGCCCCCGGGCACAGCGACCACCTGGCCTCAGCCCGGAGCCACCAGCAGGGCCACAGCCAGGGCCTCTGAGAGGGTGGCTGCTGAGACAATGACGCGTGCCCTGCTCTGCCCTCGGCCCCTTCCCTGGGATCTGCCCGTGTGCCCGGAGTGGCTGTGAGGCCCCAGTGGAGTCACGGCCCTGGGAAACGTGGCCCCTGCGCCTCGGGGCAGCCCCAGTGAAAGGCTCTTGGTTCCTCCCGGCGCGCCCTTCAAAGGCGCGCAAGTTCCTCCCTGTTCAGGTCACATACTGATTTTAAAAGAAAAAAGCGCAGTCCCCCCAACTGTCAAAATAAGGTGTTTATATTTTAGTGAGTCATGTTAATATGTGCTCCAAAATGGTAGGGGCCTCCTCAAATCCTATCGGACTGTGTGTTCTCAATCACAATTACTGTTACTGTTAGGTTCTTGGAGACCACAGTTACTGTTAGGTTCTTGGAGAGGCGACCACAGTTCCTTATCCACCGTGTTTTTGACTGTGACTACCCTAGGACATTTTGACGTTTGGACAAGTGTTGTCTAGTTTTGACAGTATTCAAAGTATCGTCTTCAGCCCTCGGTGTAGGTTTCTGATAACTGAAGATTTCCAACAGGACTTGACCCAGTGAACTGAACCAATGGAAGACTGAAGTCATCTTCTTTTGATGTGTTGGGACATGATTGATCCTTTGTTTTGTTTTCCAGAATCAAGGAAGCTTTTCTTTTGAGTTATTTGTAACTTTTGGCCATTGTAGGGGTGAACCAACCAGTGATCTGTGACAGCAGTTTGGAAGAAAGGGATGGGCCATCAAACTCCAAATGACCATGCAAATGGCAGACAATGACTTCCTACACTGGGGACCCTCAGACAGGCCTGTAAGTTAAGAGCAGTCATCGTCCCTATCCCAACAGCCATTAGAAGTACCTCTTCAGAGCAGGGATTGATAGCAACAATGAGAGTCTGGTGTGGCACTACCATCACACCAGCTGCTACAGGAAGGGTGCGGGGAGGAGGTGGACAGGGCCCCCCCACAGCCCACTGCCCTGGGGGTGGCTGCAATGGGGTTGGGCCCAATCACCTTCAGGAGGGGAAGCAGCACAGCAGGGGAGCAGCATGGCTGGGCACAAAGGGGCCCCAGTGCAGAGCTGAGGCTGCACTTTGGGGATCCAGGGCAGGAAGTGGAAGTGGTAACCACTTTGGGGACCTGGCTAGTGGCACAGCCACTGTGCCCACACCACCTAGGGTGCCAGGTTCCTGCACTTCAGAAAAGGGCTCTGCACAGGCCATCCAGGGTGGGGTCCCTGGGGTCTGTCCTGAGTCAAGATGGTTGCCAAGCTGGCCACTTGTGATGGCCGAGCCCAGGGCTCGAGATCCACTCCATCCCAGGCCATCCTGGAGTACCAGGGCAACGGGGAGAGCTCGTGGTGATGTCACTCCTGCCCCAGACACTGGCCTGGGATCAAGCAAGGATCAGGAGCCCCCACCCCAGGCTGCAAGGGGGCATAGCTGAGGCTGCATGCTCTATGGAGCCAGCAGGAGCCAGGAGCAGGCAGGAGCCCCATCCTCACAGGCATGGTTGCAGCTGCCCAAGCCAGGCAGTAGACCTGGACCTCCCATGGTCTGGAAGGGCCAGGAGCAGGCAGGAGCCCTGCCCTCCCAGGTGCCACTGCAGCCACCCAAACCAGCAGCTTCAACCTCGGGCATCTCTGCACTCTTGGGAACCTGGGAAGGCCCCCCTGCCCTTGCAGGCCTAGAAGTGCCTGCTCCTGCTGCCTGGCTTCTCCCTGCTGTTGATACCTGCTCCGATCTTGGATCGAAGTCCGGACCAAGCCAGGGTGTCATGAACAGCAGCAGGAGGCAGACAGATTCCTGGGTGGAAGGAGACAGGTCCCTGGAAAGACCCCATCTTCAGACCAAGGGCTGCCAGACCCCTGCAGCAGATTGGGGAAATGTGGTGCCTTTTGTGGCCCCACCCATGGCCACTCATGAACCAATCAGCATGTACCTCCTTCTCTCTGAGGTCCATAAAAGCCCCAGGCTCAGCCAGAGCAGGGCAGAGGCCAGAGAGGATAGAGAGATCACTGGGCACTGGAGGACCAGCTGCAGAGACGACCTACCCTCTCTGCTGAGAGCTGGGAAGTCAATGGGGGCCTGCCTGCAGAGAGGAACCACCCTCTCCAGGGCCTCCTATCTAATTGCTGAACACTGGACAAGACTACCTGCCTACAGAGAGGAACTGCCCCCTGCATCCCCCTCAGAGCTGCTCTAACACTCAGTAAAGCTTCTCTTTGTCTTGCTCACCCTCCACTGTCTGCATACCCCATTCCTCCTGGATACAGGACAAGAACTCAGGCAAAGGCGCCACCAGCCACAGAGGTTTCTGACCAGAAAAGTAACACCCTAAAGATCCTGTAACACCATGAGGGCCCTGCCTAGACTTCAGAGCCACTGCCTCCTAAGTGGCCTAGAAGCTTCTCGGGGACACATTTTCCTCCAGGGGGTGAGACTACCTGATGCCTGTTCTGGGTCTCTCCATCTTCACCCTGCACGCGTCCTTCCAGTCTACGGAACTTCCTTCCATGAGCTTCCTTCCAGTAGCCCATGTCCTGCACAGCAAGGTAGTGGGCCTGTAAGTGGAAGTTGGGGCACACCACCCCTTGTGCATATGGGAGGGGCGTTTGCTGGGGGACATGGCCCCAAGGAAACTCCACGACTCCCCTGTTCCCCATGAAAAACCCAAAATGTGCACCCTCCTCTCAGACCTCCCCTTAGGACCCCAAATTCTCTCTGGTGAAACTGTCAGCTGCCTTCCTCTGGAAATCCCCTTTCCAAAGATCCCCTCTGTGGGCTCAGCTGTGGGAAGCGTAGCTTTGCCCTTGCTCCCATCCCAGGGGGATCCACATCCCCTGAATCTGGGCTGGCCTGTGGCTGCTGCGGCTGCTGTGGCTGCTGCAACTGGGCAAAGTGAGGCAGTGGGATGACGGCAGCCTCTACCTTTGCCGTCTTGGAAGGCAGGAGTCAGGTAGAGAAACCCAGGGTGGACTCGGGATGATAAAAGTCCACAGAGAGAGCCCCCTTTATGGCCCGGCTCCCCAGCAGCAGCCTTGAGGCCCCCAGAGGCCTCTTGGTCTCTAGCAGGTCCGGCTGTCCCAAATTGCTGACCCACACACCAACCCCTGAAGCGGCTGTTATGCCAGGCTGCTACATTTTGAGGGGGGCTCTGTCATACAGTAACAGGTAACTCAACCATCCTTAGCAGGCCTCAGTCATCCCTTGGATACCAATTTGCCAGTGTTTGTGTTTTGGTTTTTGCTTTCCCCATCTATGACCTTCCCAAATCATTGCTCACTGCTTCTCTGAAGTCCAGCATATAATAGCCGATCTGTGCACTGGAGTCTCAGAATAAAACCCATTATCTTCCTTAAGCATTCCAGAGCAGTAAAACTAAAAATATTAGCAAGTTACTTTGGCTGGAGTTACCCATAGTCTTCCCATAACATTTAACTTCCTATTTCTTTGACCTGAGTTTAAAGAAAGCTATACATGTTATATATAAATGTATATATTTATATGTATATAAATTTAATTATAATTTATATATATTATTTATATATAAAATATATTTTATATGTAACATGTATACATTCAATACATTATATATGTGTATATATGTGTACATTATATGTGTATATATGTATGAGTGCATCACATGTATGTATGTGTATTGGTATAACATGTGTGTATATATGTGTATATATTATATATATGCATGTGTGTATATATGTATGAATGTATAACATGTGTATGGGTATAACATGTGTATATATGTATATATATGTGTGTATATGTGTATGAGTGTATAACATGTATATTGTGTTATATATGTGTATAACATGTATACATGTGTATACCATATGCATGTGTGTATATATGTATGAGTGTATATATTACATGTGTATAACATGTATATATTACATATATGCATGTGTATAAGTGTGTAGATTGTGTCTATATACTATATATGTGTATATAACGTGTGTATATATTATATATGCATGTGTATATATGAGTGTATAACATGTATATATTCGTGTGTATATATACATACATATGTATGTACATATGTATATACGTGTATATGTGTGTATATGCACGTGTATATATGTAAGAGAATAACATGTATATGTGTGTATATATAACATGTGTATATATGTATATATTATATATGCATGTCTACATATGTGTGTATGTGTATATATGTGTATAACGTGTACGTATTATATGCATGTGTATGAGTATAACGTGTATTATATATGTGTATATGTGTATGTATTACATATATGCATGTGTGTATATGTGTATGTCTATATATGTGTATATGTATAACATGTGTATGTGTATATATTATATATGTGTGTATATGTATGTGTATAATGTGTATATTGTGTGTATTATGTGTATATGTCTCATATGTGTGTGTATATATAATATATGTGCATGCACACACACACACACACACACACAGAGATCACTCTGAAGATCTACTTTTTAGGGAAATGTCACATAATCACCACTTTCCTTCTTTCTGTCAAAGTATCTCCCCCATCCAGGCACTGGGTACCTTGAGATGCCCACCCCTCACTCACTCCCCTCGACGCCCTCCTTCCCTCAGGACCCAGCCTTTCTTGGCGGCTCCTCCTTCCTGTCCAATGTGACAGCACAAGTCCTTTATCTCCAATCCAGTTCACTCCAGCAGCTGGTCACCAATATTTGTTGAATGAGCTCTGCAGGGGCTGGGGAAGGTGGGGTGCCCTCCAAGAACCTCCCCTAGCTCCTTCCCCTTCTCCCCGTCCAGCCACAAGACTTCCTATTTTGACCTTAGTTTTCCGAATTTCCTGCAATCTCAGCCATAACCTTTCCACGCTTTCCTGGCCCCACCACAAGCAGCCAACCAGAGACTGGCAATTGGTGGACCCACGGAAGGTCCCAGGACACACAGGAATAGAGGAGAGGACACACCTGTGGCCAGTGACTTTTTTCCAACTCACGGTACATTAATACTTAGCAAAATCTTTCAAGCATCCAATAACACTATTTCAATCGTTTAATGGATGCCCCTCACAACCAACACAGCCGCACACACAAAGAAAATCATGCATGGCATAAATAAAGCATGGGACCTTGAAGAGCTCACCTTCTGGTGAGGAAGATGGCTGCAGACAAGCCATGGGGAATGGTACCAAGCTGAGCCACTGGGGCAGGGCAGAGGGGCACACAGATGCAGTGGGAGCACGGGGGGTCCTCGGAGGGGCAATTAGAAAGGCTACGGCAAAGGGCACATTTGAGTAGGAGGAGATTCGCCAGATAAGAGATGGGGCAGAGGGGTCATAGGCAGCAGGACCCAGGGACCCAGAGACAGGAATCCTTTGTGTGGAAAGAGAAGCAGCCTGGAAAGTTGGCATAAGAGCGGGCCGTGTGGGTCCCCTGTCCTGAAGGGAGTCTCTCCTTTACTTCCGCGCCAAACCTGTGCTAAGTGATGCTGACATCAAAGGGCACAGTGGAGCAGCCTCAGGGCCAGGATCAGGGCGATGATTGGAGAGCAGTGAGACCTTGAATGCAGAATTTATGAGGTGTCAAAAAACTCAGTGATCAAAAGAAATAATCTTTTAATGCAATATTTAAGAAATTGAAATTACTGCAAAAATCCATGGCCCACTATTCACAATAGTAAAGACACAGAATCAACCCAGGTGGCCATCAGTGGTGGACTGGAAAAAAAAAATGTGGTACGTCTACACCGTGGAATACTATGCAGCCATAAAAAATAAAATCATGTCCTTTGCAGCAACACAAGTGCAGCTGGAGGCCTTTACCCTAAGCGAATTAACACAGGAACAGAAACCCAAATACCACATGCTCTTACTTATAAGTGGAAGCTAAACACCGAGTACACATGGACATAAAATGGCAACAATAAACCCTGGGGATACAAAAAGAGGACAGAGAGGGAAGACAAGGGTTGAAAAACTACCTGTTGATTACTACGTTTACTATTGGGTGACGAGATCATTAGAAGCCCAAACCTCAGCGTCATGCAATATGCCCATGTAACAAACCTGCACAGGTACCCTCTGCATATGCAATTTTAAAAAATAATTCATGATGCAGAAAATACCAAATTTTTAAATAAAGGCAGGATCATATATACATAGAAACAGAGTAGAGGTAATGAAAGTGTAGGGGGATGGGGAACTGCAGGCCAAAGGGTACTAACAAGACTAGGGATCCAATGTACAGCATGAGGACGTCTCAGTTCATTTGTGTTGCTATAAAGAAATACCTGAGACTGGATAATTTTTTTTTCAGTATATTTGGTTCAGGGTTCTTCAGGCTGGAAGATCAGGCATCTGCATGTGGAGAGGGCCTCAGGCTGCTTCTCCTCATGGTGGAGGGTGAAGAGAGGCCGGTGGGTGCAGAGACCACATGCTGAGGGAGGAAGCAAGAGAGCAAGAGGGTGCCATGCACGGTGGCACACGCCTGGAATCCCAGCACTTTGAGAGGCTGAGGCGGGTGGATTGCTGGAGCCCAGGAATTTGAGACCAGCCTGGGTAACACGGTGAGTCCCTATCTCTACAAAAAAATACAAAAATTAGCCAGGCATGGTGGCATGCACCTGTAGTCCCAGCTGCTTGGGAGGCTGAGGTGGGAGGATGGCTTGAGCACAGGAGACAGAGGTTGCAGTGAGCCAAGGCTGCACCCCTGCACTCCAGTGGGGGCCACAGAGCCAGACCCTGTCTCAAACATTAAGAAAAAGGAAAAAGAGAGACAGAGCAAGAGGGGAGGGGCCAGGATCTTCTTCACAAGCAGCTCTTGCAGGAATTAACAGAGCAAGAACCCATTCATTTCTGTAGGACGGCATCAAGCCATTCATGAGGGAGACATTTCCAGGACCCAGGAGCCCTTCCACCAGGCTCCACCTGTAACACTGGGGGTCAAATTCAACAGGAAGGTGGTGGTTTCAACACAAGGCGCATTCACTCCCATGTTGGTGTCCAGCAAACTCTTCTGCCTACAAATCTCTTCTACCTGTTGGAAAGTTAAAACATTTTAAACTTAATACTTCAGTTCAGGAGCTGGAAGCTTGCCTTCTCATTGAGTACTATTCAACGCCCTTTGTCTCTGTTACCTAAGGGTGAGCCATGTGTGTGGGCCAGAGTTGGGCGCCGACCAGGACAGGCTACATATACCTGTGCATCCTGCCGGAAGCTCATGCTGGGCCTCTACAGTGGCCGAACAGTGCTGGCCAGAATAACTGGGCTTATCAAAGGAAAGTGCGTGGGGATGAATCTGATAGTTAATGGCATTAGTGTACATTTCAAGAAAAAGGGAGGAGGCAACTTGAGCACTCCCATGACTTTCTTTAAAGGCGCAGACCGAAACAAGCCAAGCAGCCACTGGGCAGGTCCCAGCAGTCAGGGCAGCCAGGCCCTGAGCCCAGGTCCTCCTGGAGAACCGCCCAACATTGACCTGTGAGCAAGGTGCCCTCTCATCTATCGCTCCTGACTCCTTCACGCTTCAAGATAATGATCATTTTGGAGGAAATTTCTTACTCTCGGATCCTAGCCAAGAAGTGAACTTATTTTCAGAGTTTAAGAAAGATTTTCAAACATCTCCAATTTGAAAGGTTCCAATTTCAAGTAATTTTAAACAAAACTCTCCACCATGAGGAACTAAATATTTAAAATGTGTATTTCCATAAAAGTGAATCAGCTCAGTTCTGCAGGCTGAAAATACAACAAGGAGGATCCGGGTTGCAGAAAGCAGAGGGCCACCTAGAGTATGTCTGAGAGACGGGGAGAAAGTGGCTGTCTGCTGTGTACCAGAGGCCTCTAGGGACCCCGGCAGCAGCCCCGTGGCGGGCCACACTGGGAGCTGATTTGTTTTCAGAACCACTAGCTAAGTCACATGAACCAGGAGCCTGGTTATCCATTCAAAGACCACAAATGCCTGCTGAAGCAGAACTTAGAGGAAAAGTTCAGAGGGAAGGGTTTCTCTCTTCTCTGACCCTGAAAGAGACCCAATTATAGCCTGAGGGGCTGGATGGAAAGATTTAGACAAAAATCACAAAACAGAGAGGACAAAAGGTCACACTCAGTGTCTATGGCAGGGTAGAAAGCCTGCTTGCTCCGAGTCCAGAAAGCTGCACTGGAATACTGCAACAGACCTGCTTATTTCCGAGGTCTACTCTGAGCCTCAGTGTCTTCATCAGGACAAGGCTGGGGCTAGAGGACTGCCCTGACATGCCCTCCCTCCCAACTTCTGCACACTGATTCTGGTTTCCTGACTGTTCCTCCTCTTCCCTCCCAACAAGGTACTCTCCACACAGGGATCTTGCTACAGAATGAATCCTGCCTTGTTACCCATCTACTCCAGAATCATCACTGATCACTCCCTTTGAGAGCTTACCCCATCAGAAGCACCCTTGCCCACAGGGTCAGCTCCACACTCAGTCCTTCGGGACGTGGCCTGGCCTGAGTCCTAGCCTTAATGCTCATCATAGCAGCCAGACCAGGTGGGTGCAGCTCTTCAATGCCCCCTGCCTGTTCCTGCCTTGCCCTTTCTCTCTGCTTCAACACCCTACCTAGGCTCAAACTGCCAACTAATAGCAACCACCTCCAAAGGCTGTTGTGAGTAAGGAGTGCCTAAGGGAAGCCACCTGACGCATTGACCACAGTCCCTGGCATGGCCAGTATTATCTGCTTACCTGGAATCACTGTTAGTATTATTATTAGAATTGCCCATCATGGCCAGGCATGGTGGCTCACACTTGCAATCCCAGCATTTTGGAAGGACAAGGCAGACAGATCACTTGAGTCCAAGAATTTAAGACCAGCCTGGGCAACATAGCAAGACTCTGTGTCTACAAAAAATTTAAGGCCGGGTGCGGTGGCTCAAGCCTGTAATCCCAGCACTTTGGGAGGCCGAGACGGGCGGATCACAAGGTCAGGAGATCGAGACCATCCTGGCTAACACGGTGAAACCCCGTCTCTACTAAAAAAAATACAAAAAACTAGCCAGGCGAGGTGGTGGGCGCCTGTAGTCCCAGCTACTCGGGAGGCTGAGGCAGGAGAATGGTGTAAACCCGGGAGGCGGAGCTTGCAGTGAGCTGAGATCCGGCCACTGCACTCCAGCCCAGACAACAAACTGAGACTCCATCCAAAAAAAAAAAAAAAAAAAAAAAATTTAAAAATTAGATGGGCGTGGTGGTGTGTGCCTGTAGTCCCAGCTACTCGGGAGGCTGAGGCAGGAGAATGGTGTAAACCCGGGAGGCGGAGCTTGCAGTGAGCTGAGATCCGGCCACTGCACTCCAGCCCGGGAGATAGAGCGAGACTCTGTCTCAAAAAAAAAAAAAAAAAAAAAAATTTAAAAATTAGATGGGCATGGCAGCACATGCCTGTAGCCCCAGCTACTGGGGAGGCTGAGGCAGGAGGATTGCTTTAGCCCAGAGGGTCAAGGCTGCAGTGAGTCATGATTGCACCACTGCACTGTAGCCTGGGCAACAGAGTGAGACCCAGTCCCCCCCAAAAAAAAATGAATTGCCCACCACACCTACCATCTCCTAAGACTTGTCTTCCCCAGGAAGTCTTATCTCATCGCCCATACCCAGTGCTCCCCCGGTTGGGTTAGGCCTGCTTCCTGGCACTCAAGCTTGCCTCTCATCTTAGGACTCACCATGTTACACTGCAATGTATATATACGTCATCTGCCTGACAAATTTATATCTTTTATCTTTGTTTCCCATACTGCTATCCTACTAGTTACCACTGCATTGATGTTCAAATGTAATGAATGAATAAATGAACATATCTATCTGATAGTGGACACACACATGTTAATTTACTGTCAAGCCTTTTCTTGAAGATATCTGATGATGACGTTAACTCAGCACCCTGTTCTCACAGGCTTGGAGGCTGTGATTATCACAATAGTTACTCTTTATCCAACCTGTGTCCTCTCTGCTACAGTCTTCACTCATCCCATCTGCCCTCGACCTAAAGCAGAGCCCATAGTTGACTGTCACCACCATCTGCACCACCTGGTTGCACTGCCTCTAAGGCTCTCCATCCACCCCAGAACACTGACTGTCTCGCTGCAGCCTGATCCTAACAATTCCCATCAGCTTGTTCCGAAATCAGGAGGGTTTTATTTTCTCTACAAATGATGTCTCAAGCATATGCTTCAGAAAAGAGGCTGGCGTCTGAATTTCCTGGCCACGGTTCAGCTGAGCCTCTTGGCTTCATGGCTTTATTTGCTTTCAGTCTATTAGGGACAGTGACATGGGCCAAAACTGCCTCAAAACACTCCTGATGAGCACTGCCCTGGCATCTTCGCTGTTCTAGGGTGAACTGAGTACTGGGGTGGACTGAGTACTGGAGCGGTTTCCTGCAGAGAAGGACAGGAGCAGCCTAATACCTTTCGGAATCCTTGATAACCCCTTGACGATGTTCGGCCATCACCCCGACCTCTCCCTCAATTAAGTGACCCTATTTCCTTAACCTTTCTTCAAAAGATCATTAACTCAGAAAGTGGAAAGAAATGTCCACAACACTGGAGAAGGCAAAGAAGGGGCTGGTTCCATCTTAAATGGAGGAAGATGCAGCAGGATTTGTGGGTGGGGTTATTTTCTAGGTGAAGGGAGGGGCTAAACATGAAGATTTTCATTTGCGTGTAAATTTCAGTGATGCATACCTCCCGGAGAAAATGCTCAACTTCTCGATCAGTCATGAACTGGCTCCAAAAACGCTGATTTTCATTAGGTGATAAATCAGAAATTTCAGGGCATCCTAGGAGTGCTCCCCAGGAACAAACTTCAAGGAGTGACATTCAAACTAATGCAAAAGAAAATGTGTTTCTCCCTCCCTTTTCAAACGGCAGCGATAACATTGAAAATTAAGAACGGCAATGATAGGAGATTTCCAAAAGCAAAGTACCTTTGAGCAATACAACAGCAAAATGTAATCTACAGAAGCTCAGCCACTCCAACAATTCACACAGTACCTTCATGCCTAGCAGGTTGCAATTCTGTCTTGCTTTGGCAAATGAGTCAGTGAGGAGCCAGAAAGAAAAGCTGACTTCTACACCCTGCCGTCTTACAAAGCCAACCAACTAAATCAACAAGGGCTAGCTAATGTTTGTGCTTTTCTCTCCCTGCTTTTTTGGGCACCACAGATTCAGAGCAGCTGTGTGCTTCTCTGCTCAACCTTCGGCCTACTGGCCAAAGTATATGTAGCCAGCAAACCCGGTGGCTGACACCTGGCTTTCTCAAGCCCAACTTAGAGGCTTCTAAGAGGTAAAAAATTTGTGCCAATTAAATAAGTCAATTGAGGCCAGGTGCGATGGCTCACACCTGTCATCCCAGCACTTTGGGAGGCTGAGGTCACAGCTTTGTGAGGTGGGAGGATTGCTTGAGCCCAGGAGTTCAAGACCAGCCTAGACAACATGAGACACTGTCTCTACAAAAAAGTAGAAAAATTAGCTGGGTGTATTGGCACACACCTGTAGTCCCAACTACTCGGAAGGCTGAAGCAGGAAGATCACTTGAGCCCAGAAGTTCAACGCTATAGTGAGCTGTGATGATGCCACTGCACTCTAGCCTGGGTGACACAGCAAGACCCTGACTCTAAAAAGGTAATAAGTCAATCAAAATGTGATGTCAGTCTTCACTCCAGAGAAAGAGGCCTTTCTGTTTCTTATGATGTCATGGATACCTATCAATTGTGTATGTATCTTTACACATTTTCCTTTCATTTCTGACGAGAGTGAAATAACTTCGTTTATTCATTCAATGAATTTTAATTAGAACTTCTACGTGCTTTTCCTAGCTAGATGCTGGGAAACAATACAGTGAACAAGAGACATTGGGCAGGAGGAGGAAGCAGAAATAGCCACAGACACTTGTCAGATATTCCCCCTACCCCGAGCTCAGCCCTGAGCATTTTCCTGCCTCGCGGGGAATCCACAAAGGGCAGGGTAGGAAGATGGAGGAAACGGCCACTTCTAACTGAAGGGCTCAACCACAAAAGGCTTTGTATAGTTAAGTCTTAAGTGAGAGAACTTCCAGGCTAGACGGGGTCAGGAGGGCCCCGGGTCTGTGGAAAGGCAATAACCCCGAGGTGAGACAGCTCTGGCAGGTTGGAGGCTGAGCTGAGAGGTCAGGCTACAGAGGCAAGGGCTGGGCTGGCACTGGCGCGGCTGCCCTCAAGAGCTGGGGAAACCACGGAGAGCGAAAGCCCAGATCTCAGTTTCTGAAAACCTGCTCTAGTGACAGATGAAAAAGACAGGGGACAGGGCTGTGTACGCACTGCTCACCGTTCATGAGGCACGGCACGGTGCCAGGCACCGCAAGGAAATGAGGCCGCAGTGAAAACGGCCTCTGTTCAAACCCACGCGGAGGCAGAGGCCGCGGTCAGCCCCAGGGAGATGCCGTGCACCCCAGAGCAGGTCACCTCACCCAGAGTGAACATGCCTTTCCCCGGTGTGCCCATGACTCTTCATGCCCCAACTCCATCCCTGGAAGACCCTGGGAGGTGGCACCAGGGAAAGGAAAGGGCCTTCTTCCTTGGAGGAACAGGAAATTCAAGCAATTCACAGCTCTTCACGAATCAGCTACTCTGTGTGCTCACTGTGGGTACACGAGATAAGAAAGACATCGGACTCAAAGGCATCCCTACAGTGGAGCCCGGAGGAGGAGGCTCCACAGGACGCTCTGACATTGAACAAAATGTAGCAGCAAGAAGGTGATGGGCCGCACCTGTCTGAGGGCAGCAAGCAGGCTTTGGGAAGAGGGGAGTGAAGACCCCAGGGAAATCCCAGCGGCTGCAAGTGGGAAGAGGCAAGGGGCTCAGAATATATCGGGGCTGGCAGAGAACAGATGGGACCTGGGAGGGGATGCCCGGTGCAGCCTCAGAGGAAGCCTCGGCAGCCTGGGTGAGAATCCTGCCCTCTTCTGCCAACTGCAGGGGCTGCCCTGTGGTTTGGCTCAGAATGGTGGCAGGAGCCCCGTTCACTAGAAGGGCATTCCTCTGGCCTCATTTGTGTGGAATAGACCGGCTATGAAGATACCAGAAGCTCCCAAACACTCAACTGTGGCCCTGATGGCAGCGCTGACAGCTGCCCTAGCGCCAAAGTGTCTCTTAGGTCCAATTCTACTTACCTGTAACTGCAGGGCCACAAGTCACTCTATAAATGGTGCCCCACAGTGGCCACGCATCAGGCATGGCTCATACCTTGTAATCCCAGCACTGTGGGAGGCTACGGTGGGAGGATCACTTGAGGCCAGGAATTCAAGGCTGCAGTGAGCCATGATCATGATTGCACTCCACCCTGGGCAACACAGCAAGATCTCCAAAATGGCTTTTAAATGGTGTCCACAGAGAGTGTTGAGACAACAGGGCACGGTCAGCTCTATTTGCTGTCAGGACAATGTCACGTGTTATTTATGCCTGGTTGGAACACGTCAGAGGCGATTCCTCAACGCATCCGATGCAGGTACTGGGCATGGGACCGCCCACCCATGGGACCTTGCTCCCAGGCTCTCTGAGGGGTGCCAGGCTGGGGGCCTCATCCAGTTCTGTATCTCTCAGTGTGGCACAGGCCTCAGTGTGTGGACATGGGGCACACATTTCCCCTTCAGGAACTGGACAGAAATTGAAGAAAAAGAACCATGTACCCCAAATTCTAAGAAAGCCTCCAACAATTGGAGTTGGAGGCATTCTCCAAACCCCTTCCCCACTTCCTGATGGCCCCCATCAGCCTAGAAGAAGAGGAAGGGGCAGGCCAACCTTGGAGGCCCCTCATGTCCACAGAGTTGAGTGAGGCTCTAAGGGCACTGCTCCTGGAGACCAGGGCTGCCCTGGGGGCAGGGGCAGGGCAGCGCCACCCTCGTCAGCAGCCTGTGGCCTTGGCCCATCCTGTCATCACTCCAGACCTCTATTTCTCAACTGTAATTTTAAAAAAACAGGACACAGTGGCCTGTTTAGGACTTCTTTTTGGTGATAACATTTAAGTCTGGAACATGACAAGCTCCATGTCCTGGTCTGATAAAACAGCAAGCACCACCCCCAGAATTCTGGGCAGCGTCCACCCCTCAGGCCCTGGATTTTCACCTGCACCCTGGCTGCTAAGCAGACCTCTGGCATCATCTCCCAACCCAGTCGTGTGTGGCTCCAGGCCTCTGAGCCCAGGCAAGGTCGGCCACCCTTAGCTGGAGCCCCCAACGAATGCACAGTCCCCTCTTCTTCTGCAGGCCGGCCCCAGCCTCATCCCCATGGTTGGCTGACATTGGTTTTAAGCTATAGATGACAAACTCTCTGTCCTCTGAGTGTGCCTTCAGGACACGATGCCACCCTTGTTGAAGTCTGAATGACCAGGAAAGGCTGCCCGAGGGGTTGGACTGGATCGTCGCCCACCTGCCCATCTACAGAGCTGCCAGGGCTTCCCCACTTGGGCAGGAGCACAGTCCCGGGAGAGCAGGTTGGAGCAGACCATGGACTGTCCCCAGAGGCTTGGATCCCACCTCTCAGGCTGGGGCTGGAGAGTCCACATTGCTGACAGGTTCCCCCAGTGGTCTGGACGTCCTGGACCACACTCAAAAACCGCCGCCCTCAAGCATCCAGGAGACAGGTAGTTCTGGCTCCTGGACACTGATCCACCTGCCACGTCTGGGATAAAAGCCCCCTGCTCTGGCCCATCACGGTGGTACTACTGCAGGAGCTCACAGAAAGCGGCCAGCCCAGCCCAGTGCAGGCCAGGCTCCAGGGAAGCAGCACAGGCAGGGGCATCCAGCCCAGGGCGAGCAGGGACGGTTTCAAAGGAAGTGATATCTGAGGCTTCAAGGACAGAGAAGGGTCAGCCAAGCAGTGAAGGGGAGGATAACGGTATTCCAGGGAGAGGACCGGGCAGGAGTAAACATCCACCCAGGGCTGTCCCGAGAACAGCAGGTGTGTGTGGCTGGAGCATCATGGGAGAAGAGCAGGGGATGGAAGCTGAGGCTAGACAGTGGGCTGGGTGGACCCTCACAGGCTTCAGGCCGGTCAAGGGGTCTGGACATCAGAGTGCAGCTGCCGTGAGCAGAGGGGGCTGGCAGGGCTCACAGAGGCGGGGCTGACATCCAATCTCAGGCCACAGCGGGAGTGACTATCCACAGGGAAGAGGGCACAGCCCCAGGTCAACTGGGGAAGAAAAATCAGAACTCACATTTTTTTTTTTCCTGAAACAAACTCAGAAAAGGTACTGTCAGTTAAAAAACAACAAAATAAAACTCCAACCCTGTGGGTACCACACTTTTAAAGAGGCCATTGATTACAGATGTTTCCTTGCTCCCTACAGCATCAAATAATGTTTGCTATCACTGCGTGGTGCTGCAGACCCACACGTAGATGGCTCCAGCCTGCGTGCAGCTCTGGGGGTCTTGTACCTCCGTGTCCACGCCACCTTCTTCCTCTCTTACTCCTGCCTGGGCTTACTTGCCCAACTAGTTTCCAGTGTACTAGCATATACTTGGATCTTCTCAATGTCCCATGCTCACTGACTTGGGGTGCACTGGAGACACTGATCTCTTATTTTAAAAAGCGAATCAGTGAATAGGTGGATGTGAGGATTTTCCATTCGCCTTGCAGGTGCGTTTCCTGCCTTCATTCCTTCAATGCTCTGGGCCATGCCCTCTCACGTTAGGGGAACAGGGTTGCAAAGGGCAAACGAGGGAGGCCCTTCTTCCAGGAAGCCTATTATACAAGAATGTTCCAGTGCTCACTGGTGCTGTATTGAGAGCCGCAGCAGGCCAGCAGGGGACAGCATGACCCAGGAAGGGCACCTAAGCCCCCTGCCTTCACGGCCAACCTTGACCCTGAGGTTGGAGCATCCCTCAAAACATCTCCACTCTCACATTCTCTCTCTCACTCCTCACTCCCAGATCCTTAAAACCATCAGCACAGAGCCAAGACATTTAAAATAAAACAATAACAAAAACACAAACTCTTCCAACCTTCAAACTCCACCTTAGAACCTAAAAAGCAACATCTTCCAAAGCAGAACAAACTACTTCAGGGGAAGAAAACTGCAGGCTCTGAAAGGTGGGGATACAGCGTGCATTCTTTGTCACGCGAACACCAAATGCCAAGCGGCGTCTCAGACGAGGAAGCCGGCCCACACCAGCTGCTTCTAACAGGCTGCCCTTTCCCAGAGGCACAACACCATGAGCCTAGGAATGCAGAGAGAAGAGGGGCTCCCAGCAGCTCCGTTCCAAAGAGCAGGACCAGGACAGCCCCACCACAGGACTCACAGCATTGAAATCCCATTTGTGGAGGCTGCCAAATGTCCGTGTCTGCCCTGGTCTTTCGTAATTGCCACACCTCCATACGGCTGAGAAAGGAAAAAAAAAGGGGAAAGTCCACCAAACTTAAAAATTGGGAATAGCTGTACTGCTCCCTGCAAATATATCAAGCTGATCCAGCCACGGTGGCAAATACTTCAAACAAACAGAGCCGCTTCCTTCTTAGCACTCTGTTTTATCTTTTCATTTGTTTTTGAGACAGGGTCTCACTCTGTCACCCAGGCTGGAGTCCAGGGACACAATCTTGGCTCACTGCAACCTCTGCCTCCTCGGTTCAAGCGATTCTCCTGCCTCAGCCTCCAGAGGAGCTGGGACCACATCTGTTTTGTCTTTAAACTGAGGAGACATGTCCCTCCGCCCCTCTCCACATAGACCCTGGTGTCCTGTGTCTTCTCTGCTCTCTCAGGGCCACCTTCTGAGCAACAGATCCCCTTGGCAGCTCCAGGGAGCAGAGTGGGGGTGGTAGGGGATGGCTTTGTCAACTTGTTCTCATTCTTGAGCTGAGGATCTCTCCGTTTGAGAGTGAGGAGATCTAGGTGTTTTTCTTTTCCCTGGCATGTTTAATTTACAATTATTGTGCTCTGGGAGTCAGACCCAGATGGGTGCCCCAACTGACTGGAGCACAGAGGCTCTTACAGAACACCACGATCGTGTTGGGACTGTATGCACTAGAACTTTGCCTACAGAGGAGAAAAAGCCGAGTTGGAGCCAGGGCCATGAACAGGACCAAAGAAACTCAAGGATGGAAATAGTAACAAAAACGCAAAGCAGAACTCAGTCACCATCAAAACACAAAAATTGCTTCAATTTAGTATTTTTTAAATGTATCCTTCATTCTAATAGTATATGATTTACATTCAAAAGTGAAAGAACTTATTCATTTTGATGATAAATTATGTTTTTCAATGAAACATGTGACAGGTTAATTCCTGCAGTTCCTGCAATGTCCCCAACAGTTAGGACCTCCATTCTATCATAAAATGGCCACTTTCCATCACCACATGGCCATGACTAGCGATAAGCACAAAATGTCAGGAAAAGCTAAACCGCTGCTGCTGAGTGCCTGATGAGTGCTGAAGACAGGGGCTCCCAGGTGGTGTGTGCTTAGGAAGCAGCTGAGGAATCTTGTCTAAAATGCAGGTTCCAAAGCCACACTTCCACCTGTATGAGGCTGTTCTCACACTGCTATAAACAACTGCCCGAGACTGGGTCATTTCGAAAGGAAAGAGGGTTCATTGACTCACAGTTCAGTATGGCTGGGAGGCGTCAGGAAACTTACAATCATGGCAGAAGGTGAAGGGGAAGCCAGGCATGTTCTTCACAAGGCAGCAGGAGGGAAAATGCACGCAGGAGAAACTACCAAACACTTATAAAACCATCAGACCTCGCGAGAACTCACTCACTCTCAGGTGAACAGCATGGGGGAAACGCCCCCATGATTCAATTACCTCCACCTGGTCTCTCCCTTGACATGTGGGGATAATGGAGATGATAGGGATGACAATTCAAGATGAAATTTGGGTGCGGACACAAACAGTATCGCTACCTCCGTTAAGAAGCTGAGGGTCTGCAGAGTGTTTCTCCAGGCATGATTCAAGGAGTGCCCAGGAATCTTGTGAAAATTTTAAATTCCTTGGCCTACTCCCTACTCTACCACAGATTCTCATGGGATAGGCAGGGGTGGGGGCGGGCCTACAAATCCATATTTTCCAGCAGCTTCCAGGCCATTCTAGTGAGGTTTTTCCTGGCAGAGCTTTCAAGAACACAAGAGTAAAATCCCCTTACCGTCCAGATGACCGTCAGTTCTGAGTCGACATGAGAAGGTTGTTATGGGTTTTTGTTGTCCCGCTCCACCTGAGAATAACTTTCCTCACTATTTTCCTCATACTTGACTGAAAAAAGGGAGCAGGACGGGTGCTGTGGCTTTGCTCCCTGGTCTCTTGGTGGCTCTGCGGCCTCAGACGTGTTGCTCGCCTCTACCTCTCAGCTTCTTCCTCACGTCACATGGAGCCTGAAGCGCAGCTGCTTCCTCAGGGCGTGCTCAGGGCTAAGTGCACACCTTGTGCTGGCCAAGCCAGTGCCTGACGCCCTCCTCCTCACTGCTATCAAGTTCTAATCCCTGTGAGCAGAGAAATGAACAGCAAACTCCATGAAGGCGACTTAGCATCACCGCTCGAGGGGAGACTGAAAAACTACTCACACTGCCGAGAAAACTTCCAAGTTAGCTGAGCATCAGCCCTGGACAGGCACAGACTTCAAAGACCCAGGAGAGGCTGGAGTAATTCCAGCACTTTAGGAGGTCGAGGCAGGAGGATCACTTGAGCTCACGAAGCTGAGGCTGCAGTAAGCTATGATTGCACCACTGCACTCCAGCCTGGGTGACACAGCAAGACCCTGTCTCAAAAAAAAAAAAAAAAAAGACCCAGGAGAAATGGAGCGTGTCATCTTCATGGAATGAGACCTGAAGTCATGGGCTCTGGAGGACAGGCATGGCACGGGAAGGAGCTGGTCTCTAGGCAAGGGAGCCCCCAGCCGGGGAGGTTCCAAGCACTTGTCACACATCCACTGACTCACCTTAAGGGCCCAAAGAAGTCATGTGAATGCTTCAGACTGTGTTACCTCCAGTTTTCAAAGTAACTTACATGCCACAGACCACAGATGGCAAATGTTTCCTCCACAGGGCCTATCAGGTGGCTGTGGCTGCCCGCACACTGTGTTAAGGAGGATTCTGGGCCAGGCGCGGTGGCTCACGCCTGTAATCCCAGCACTTTGGGAGGCCGAGGTGGGCGGATCATGAGGTCAGGAGATTGAGACCATCCTGGCTAACACGGTGAAACCCCGTCTCTGCTAAAAACACAAAACATTAGCCGGGCGAGGTGGCGGGCGCCTGTAGTCCCAGCTACTCGGGAGGCTGAGGCAGGAGAATGGCGTAAACCCGGGAGGCGGAGCTTGCAGTGAGCCAAGACTGCTCCACCGCACTCCAGCCTGGGTGACAGAGCGAGACTCCGTCTCAAAAAAAAAAAAAAGAGGATTCTGAGCAGCAGCAAGGCTCCACCAGGCCTGCGTGAAGAGTGGCCACACTTGAGCCTGAGGGGTGAAGAGCGGCCACACTTGGGCCTGAGGGGTGAAGAGCGGCCACACTTGGGCCTGAGGGGTGAAGAGCGGCCACACTTGGGCCTG
>NW_012118821.1:4990167-5003499 GCF_000951035.1 Colobus angolensis palliatus | reverse complement strand
GCCTGAGGGGTGAAGAGCGGCCACACTTGGGCCTGAGGGGTGAAGAGCGGCCACACTTGGGCCTGAGGGGTGAAGAGCGGCCACACTTGGGCCTGGAGTTAGCCATTCTCACACTGGCAGCATCAGTGAATCCAGGGAAGGGAGTGAGCGCATCTTCTGACACGTTCCTCCAAAAAGTCAAAGGCTCCACCCTGGTAACTCTAAGTTCTCTTGGGGCAGAAACTCCTTTGACACTCAAGACACAGGTTCTCCCTCCACTCACACAGAGGTTTGCACGCAGTTTCCTTCAGCACACGAACCCCAGATCTGACACAAAAGAACAAATCCTGTATGACTCTGCTTACAGGTACCTCGAGTAGTCACATTCGTAGAGACAGGAAGTAGAAGGGTGGTTGCCAGGAGCTGCGAGGGAGGGGAATGGGGAGTGGGTGTTTAATGGGCAGAGTTTCCATTGGGGAAGATGAAATAGTTCCAGAGGTCGATGGTGGTGATGGCGGCAGAATGTGAATGCACTTAATGCCACTGATTGTCCATTTTAAAATGGCTTAAATGGGCCAGGTGTGGTGATTCATGCCCGTAATCCCAGCCCTTTGGGAGGCTGAGGCAGATGGATCACTCGAACCTGGGAGGTGGAGGTTGCAGTGAGCTACTGCATTCCAGCCGGGCCACAGAGCGAGACACCATCTCAAAACACACACACACACACACACACACACACACACAAAGGCTTAAATGGTAAATTTTATGTTATACACATTCAAGCACAAGTTTTTTTTAAAAAACAGCAGATCTGCAAAATGCCACTCCTAGGTCTTGTGGCTTTGTTCTCACACTGATGAGCATGCCAGTTTGTCTTTGCCGGGCAGTTGATCAACCCTCAGCGTTCCCTGTGCTTCCAGCAGTACAAAGGCCCAAGCTGTGTCTCAGACACCAGGCTCATAGCTCCCTGAGGCTGACCCCATTCATGATCCTGGTGGGCCACGCAGGGTAAGGACGACTGGGCTTCCTACCTGAAGCTCTTGAACTGCACTCGTGTTCCAGAAAGAACCTCATCTCATCTCATCTTCCGAGGGGGGCAGGATTGTTTCTGCTGGCATTTGGTGCCAGGATCCCAGGTTGACTCCAGTTGTCACAAGTCCCAAGTTTTCTCCACTCTGATAGAGTAGCCCAAGCAAAGGGGCACTCCTGGAACACCCGAAAGGCTTTCCTTCCCTGCTCCTCTGGTTTTCTCGGATTCTCTGCTTAGAAACCTACGTGAAATCCAGTCATGGAAGCTGTCACAGGATAGTTTTTTTTTTCTGGTCAAATTTATTACATGATAAATTAGTATATTGTTATATAATCACTTCAGTATAGAGCGTATAACAGCATGCACGTCTCTGTCCCCCAGCCTGAGAAACAGCACATTCAGCATGCGCCACTGAAGCTCCTGGAGTAAACCTCCAGCCCTGGTCCTCGGCCCTTGCCTGGAGAAGTAACCATCCGGATTCAGCACTCCTGGCCCTCTGCACTGCTCCATACTTTCATACTCATGTTGGAAACAATGAGTAGTGTTGTGTTGTTTGTTTGAACGCTCTGGATATACCAGCATCATATAGGACATATACTTCTGTGGCCAGGTGTTCTCCCATCCTCATGTCTTTTATCTTCATCCATTTTGACGTGTACAGCTCTAATCTATTTATTTTTACTGCTCCCTAGAACTCCACTGTAGGGCACTCCCATGTTATCCCCTTTCCCATATATGGAAACTTAGATGTTTTCATAATTACAAACAAATGCCGCAGTCAACACGTGTGCACGTTCATTCGCATGCCCATGGCTGGAACTGGGGTCAAGGATGGGCAGATGTTCAGTTCTACTCAGAATGTCCCTTTGCATTCCAGTGTGGTGGGATCGATGCCCATGCCCCCTGGCAGTACTGGAGAATTCCCACTGCTCCACATCCTCACCAGATTTCCAGATTTTCTGTTGTCAGACTTTTAATTTTTGCCCATCTCACGGGTCTGTTGCGCCATGATAAACAAAAGGGCCAAGAGGCCTTATACCAACACCATCTGTCTGCCACAATTCCACCCCCACGCCACCCCACTGCACACCACTACCTTCCTACACTTATTCCTATTCTCTTCCTGGACCCACCGCATTTCTGCCACCCTGGCCTCCTTGATGTTCCGTGTATGCACCAGGCACTCATGCCTTGGACTTTTAGACTGGCTGTCCCCTCTTCCACAAATGTGGTTCTCCAGATAGTCATGTTCTCTCCTTGCTTTCTTCAAGTCTCTGTGCAAATGTCACCTTCTCCGTGCAACCTATTGGTGCCACCTTATTCACAACTGTACCCAATCCTTGCTCCTGGCACTTCTCCTTTATCACCTACACTTTTATCACCTTCTAATAACCTATGTGATTCACTCACCAATTTTATTTGTCTCTTCCCATCAAAATGTAATATCCAGGTGGTGAGGGATTTTTGTTGGTTTTGTTTACTGGTATTTCCTGAGTTCTGAGGAGAGCGCTTGGCACATAATAGGTGTTCAGTAAATACTTGCTGAACACATGGAAGGATGAATGGAAGGATGGATGGACAGATGGATGGAAGGATGGATAAATGAATAGATGGATGAAGGGGCGAATGAATGGTAGACGGACAGATGAAGGGATGAGTGGATGAAGGAATGGATGGATGGATGAAGGGATGAATGAGTGGATGGATGGATGGATGAATGGACAGATGGACTGATGAAGGGATGGATGAGTGGATAGATGGATGGATGGATGGCTGGATGGATGGATGGATGAGGGGATGGATGGATGGATGGATGGATCAATGGATGGCTGGATGGATGGATGGATGAGGGGATGGATGGATGGATGGATGGATGGATGGATGGATGGATGGATGGATGGATGGATGGATCGATGGATGGCTGGACGGATGGATGGATGAGGGGATGGATGGATGGATGGATGGATGGATATCTTAAAGCTCAAAGTCATTTGTGCTACTATTCACACTGGCTGCAATTTGTGATCTTGGAAAACCTGTCCTTTTTTCCAGCCTGAGGTAAGATCCGATTCTTCACAAGGCTGTTTCACTACTGACAGGTTTTCATCAGATACGTTTGCATGTTCATTAACTCATGTAAACATTATTAAAAGGACTACATAAACAGCTTCCTACACGTTTCCTCTTGCTTTCATTTAGGTATAATTGTATGAAAACACAATGTACCATATGTGCCAATGGACCATCCCCTTTCTTATGCTTCCAAATGACAATTCCCCTCTGCAAACACACTCAGATACAGGTCTTTACCTTTCTCCTTCTACTCCAAATCCAATCTGCCTTTTTAAGACAAAGATCTCAAAGCCCCTGCCCAATGATATGGGAGCCAACAATGTCCATTCTCACCCTAATATGGTCTAGGAATTCATTCTTACCTTTAAAAGTGCTTTGCAAATTGTAAGAGGGTATTCAAAAATGGTTATTTCCTCCTTCACTGTCCCCTTGTCACAACTATTCAAATAGTCATAAACATTCAATGCTTCCAAACATGATGGTGATTTCCAATCCTCTTCACCCTACCCAAGTCCAACATGTCACCCCTCCAGTTCTCAGTATGTCCCCTCACACAGGAAACAGTCAGAAACAGGCACAAGTATCCCCATAGCTGCAGAGGAACCAGTATGCTGAAGGTCACTGAAAGTGACTGGCCAGCAGCCTCTAAATCATTTTTATTTTCTTCCTGGCATACTACTCGTCTAGATCTTCCAGCCTCCCTTGCAGTTAGGTGTGGCCATGTGACCGAGTTCTAACACAGTGGTTTTCAACCAGGACAATTTTGCCTCCCAGGGGACATCTAGCAATGTCTGGAGAGGAGGCATCTGTGGTTGTCACAACTGGAAGAGAGAGGAGAGTTCTATGGGAAGCTACTGAGTCTCTGAGGCCAGAGAGCATCCTGCTGAACATTCCACAATGCACAGGACAGCCCCTCACAACAATAAACACTATTCACAGGCTCTGTGGCTTTGTTCTAACCCTGATTAGCCTTTGGTCAGCTCAAATGCCCATGATGCCAAAACCCTACACTCACCCTGTACTAATAGTTGAGAAACCCAGTTCTAACCAATGGAATGTGAGCTAACGTGTTGGAGCCAATTCCCTGCCTGATCCATAAAAACCAGCCAAGTGCAGTTCTCCAAGCTCTTTCCTCTTCCTTAGTCTTGGTGGAGATGATCCCAGGCACCTTGGAAGCCACACACTGAATACAACGAGGCCAGAAAGATGGGAAGAGCTTGCATCTGTCACTGCTTGAATGAGAGCTGTCTGCCCATCAATAACACACATTTTACACTAAGAAATAAACTAGCATGTGAGAGATCTGGATTTCTTCAAGATACCAGCTGGCATTAGCTAACTCAGTCACAAATACTTTTGCTTGTTTTCTTGAATAGATTCTCCAATTTATGGAGCTATACTTGAGTCAGCATCACCTGGGGGACATCTAGATTGGCCAGTCCTATTTCAAGTGGGAGAGGGACCTCCAGGGTACATTTCTCTGGAAATCAACTTATAACTGATATAACGAGCTGGCTTATGCAGGGACACAGGAGGGGTCTGTGGGCCCATTTAAGTCTCTGAGGAACTTTTGAAATCGGGACCCTTTACATAAGCTCTCTCGAGTTCGCCTCTGGCCATTCCAGTCCTATAGGACTTCAAATTTGAATCTCTGTACTCTACATTCTGCAAGTTTAGTCGAACATATCTTCTCTTGCCCAGTTATCTTAACCAGTCAGAGCTTAGTAAAAATAAATGCAAGCTCCTATTTCTTTACAGATTTACTATATTTGTCATACAGAGATTTTGCAATTGTAGTGATCATTTACTGAGGAGGTTGCTAAATTTAGCAGATAAAATATAAGGACATACTCATACTAAAAGAAAAATTATTCTATTCATTGTCCAGCCAAAACTTAAATAGGTTTCCTGCATTTTATCTGGCAACCGTATTTACTGAGCATTTATATTTTTTCAGGTACAACGTCTGAGATACACTCAAATCCTCAAAATAACACTGAGGGTGGCACCACTATCACCTCCATTTTCAAATGGGGCAAAGAATGCAGAAGGCTATGTTCTCTCCCTGGGTCATAGCCCACCTGCCATTGGCAGTGCCGGGATCCCAAAGCAGCCAACACATGGGCTCTCCTGGCCTGGTCCAGTGCGCAGAGGCGTGCCCGCAGGCAGGACGTGCTCCAGGAATGCTCCCTATTCCACCACCATTCCTTTAAAACCTACAGAAAGCATAGTCTATTTTTCTAATGGGCAATCATCAAAACATAGTAGCTGTAAGGGAACCTGAAGATGTGGTGAGGATGGTTAAGAATATTTTATTTAAAACTTTCATGTTTTGGAACTATTGTAAAATATCCATAGGAAATATTTCCTTTTTTAAAGCTTGCATTTCTCTCAGAGATGAATGGATGTGATCCAGTTTCGGAAAGTCTTAGGAGGTGACTCGGTGCAAACATCAGGGGCACAGACGTTGAAGTCAGATGGGAGTGGGCTTAGATTCTGGTTCCGCCATCTCCTGGCCGTCCTCACGTGGGCAGGTTACCTGGGCACCCTTCCCACTGGCAGTTTGCTGGCCTGCAAGATATGAAAGCAGCAGTCTCCATCTGAGGGCTTTGTAAGGGCTTAGTGGAGAAGCAGGTGAGGGAGCGCTGCCCACCCTTTACATATGGGAACCTGGGGCTCATGTGACTCACCCCAGGACACGCCGCAAACGGGGGGTGCAGGTGCTCCCAGAGAAGAAGAAACAACGGGCTGGGTGGGAACCAAGAGCTCAGGCTCAGGGAGGAACAGACTGGCGGAGCCCTCAGCCTCACCCCCCAGGTCCCGACATGCACCCCACCCCCGTAACAGCAGCAACCAAAGAACCTCATCCCACTTTATTGCAAGGATTTCCCTCTTCTGCATTTCTTTAGTGGCTCCTCCCAGGGAATTCAGGACTCATGACTTGAACTAGCAGGACTCGATGAACTGTAACTGCAGCCACCCACTCCCGACTGCTTTCTCGGGATCAGAAATGGCCACACTGGGATTGTGTCACTGGGCAACACCATCCCAGGAGTCCCTGCACCTTAAATCAAAAAGACAATGGGAGGAAGAGCCTGATCCTAACCTGGAAGCAGGATCATCACTACACACTCAAATTCTTTACATTGTTTTTTTTTTTTTAAATGTTGAAATCACTTTAAAATCTTGATAAAGAGAAGCGACGCCTCTGAGATGTTTCTGTGACACTGTTTCTGCAGTGTCTGGAGGTACCAGATGCTCTCACTGCCTTTCCGGGAAACCGCGCGGCCCACAGGCAGCCACCTCTCACCAGTGAGGCTTCCTTGTGTCTCCAGGGCCCCTGAGCTGGTAACCATTCATCATACTTGGTTTTGATTCAAAACATACAGTCATCTCATAGGATTATAAATTCTATATCTTGGGGGATAGTTGGTAGGAAGGAGTTCTTATCGGTTAAAAAAAAATCCTGAGAATATACTAGACATATGTCAAATAAAACCTGTATTCCTTTTAAAATTCAGGCACTTGAGGCGGTGGCCAGTGATGCCTGTAATCCCAGCACTTTAGGAGGCAGATGACCTCAGAAGTTCAAGACCAGCTGGGTAACATGGTGAAAATCCATCTCTACAAAAAAATACAAAAATTAGCCAGGTGCAGTGGCTCACATCTGTAATCCCAACACTTTGGGAGGCCAAGGCAGGAGAACCACTTGAGCTCAGGAGTTTAAGACCAGCCAAGGCAACATGACGAAACCTCGTCTCTAAAAAACACAAAAATGAGCTAGGTGCAGTGGCATATGCCTGTAGTCCCAGCTACTCAGGGGACTAAGGCAGCAGAATTGCTTGAGCCCAGGAGGTAGAAGCTGCAGTGAGCTACTGCACCACTGCACTCCAGCCTGGGTGACAGGAGTGAAACCCTGTCTCAAAAAAGAAAAAATAGCTGGGTGCAGTGACACATGCCTGTAGTCCCAGCTACTTGGGAGGCTGAGGTGGGAGGATTGCTTGAGCCCAAAAGGTTGAGGCTGCAGTGAGCTGTGATCATGCCACTGTACTCCAGCCTGGGCAACAGAGTGAGACCCTGTCTCAAAAAAAAGAAAAAAAGAAAAAAAAAAGGCAGGTTTGTTGGATGTAGGGATATTTTTATGCACTATAAATCATGTTGTTATAAAACTTTCAGGAAAAACCCACAAATTATCAATGATTACAACTACAATGAATGCACAAAATTGTACCTAGAAACTCTGTACCCCCAATTCCTCTTTTGGGGGCCACTTTATAAAACAAATCACCCCCAAACATACTGGCTTATGACAATGAGTTACTCTACAGTCCCACTGGCCAGGTTCCAGTGGGCAGCCTCACTCACGATGTCTTGTGTACATGGGCAGTTGGTGGTTGGGGCTGAGGTCATCTTACCGGGCTGGATATCCATGGGGTCCTCCTTTACTCCTAGCCAGGTGCTCAGCTGGGATGACAGAGGCTGGCCCTTTTTTTAGCCCTTTCCATGTGGCCTCTTCATGCCACCAGCTTGGACTTCCTCACTGCATGGTGATCTCAGAGATGTCTGCATTTGTTACATGGTGACTGTAAGAGAGAAGCCAAGAAACCAAAACCTTTCAGACCATAACCGTCCCACCACAACCAAACACCAGAGAAAAGACTGTGGCCCCAACTCCAACCCCATCAGCAAAGAGGAGTGGAGAGCTAGACAGACCCCCTCAGTCTGCTGTCAGGAGACGCCACCCTGAACAACATGATGGTGTCAGAGAGGGTGCGGTGGGGAGCAGTCAGTCATCCCTGCAGGACAGCAATGAGCTCTCTCAACAGAGCATCAGCAGAGGCCACCTGGGAGCCCGAACACCTACACTACCCACCTCATCCACCACCCAGGGGATAATCAGCACTGCCCTCTCCCCACTGGGGTTGTCAAGGTTGAGTAAGAACTGGGACATTCGTCACCTTCCAGTGGCAAGATGCCTCCACCCCAGTGTCAGTGGAGGCCACGTGAGGAGCACCTCCCCCCAAGCCAGGGTGGTGGCAGCAGAGGCCACTATAATAGAAGATTTAAATAAGCTCTAGATCATAGCATAACCCCCAAAATGCCCACGTTTCAAGAAAAAATCATTCATCATTCCAAGAACCAAGAAAAGCTCAACTTGAACGAGGTAAGACAATCAACAGTTGCCAACACTGAGGTGACACAGATGTTGGAATAATCTGACAAAGACTCTGCAGGGGCCATCAGAAAAATCCTCTAATAGGTGATTACGAACAGGCAAAAAAAACATGAAAAATAGAAAACTCAGCAAAGAAGCAGAAGATGTAAAGAAGAATGAAAGGGAAATTTTAAAACTGAAAAATATAGTAACCAAAGCAAAAACTCATTGAATGGACTCGAAAGCACAGTGGAGAGGACAGAGGAAACCATCTGTGAACCCGAAGATAGAACAACAGAAATTGCCCAACTGCACAACAGAGAGAAAACAGATTTTTAAATAATATATTAACATAGCCTCAGGGACCTCTGGGATTATAATAATCTAATATCTAATAATCTAATATCAGTGTCATTGGAGTTCTGGAAAGGGAAGAGAAAGAGGGCAAGGCTGAAAAAGTATGTGAAGAAATAATGGGTGAAAATTTCCCAAGTTTGGCAAAAGAAGCCGAGAGAACCTCAAACAGAATAAACCTAAAGAAATCCATGCCAAGATAGATCACAGGCAAACTTCTAAAAATGAAAGACAAATAAATCAGGGAGAGAGAAAACACACCTTACTTACATTGGGGAAAAAGCAATTCAAGTAACAGATTTCATATGAGAAATCAGATTTCGTCATGAGAAATCTTGACAGAAGGAAGAAAGCACCACAGTATGTCAGGTGCTAAAAGGAAGAAACGCTGTCAACCCCAAATTCTGTATCCCGCAAAAATATTCTGCAGGACTGAAGAACAAGACTTCAGATGCAAGAAAACTAAGGGAACATGTCACCAACACACCTACTCTAAAAGACTGTCCAAAAAATGCTCTTGAAACAGAAAAAATTAATCAGAGAGAGAATAATGGAATATCAGGAAGGAAAAAACAACAAATGAGAAAGAGAAAATGTGGGTAAGTATAACATATTTTCCTTCTCTTGAATTTCTAGAAACAAGTGTACAGTTCCTTAAAGCTAGGGTCCCCAAAACCCCAGGCAGTGTGCTGGTTGGTACTTGTCTGGGGCCTGTTAGGAATCCCAGGCAGAGCAGGAGGTGAGCAGTGAATGAGCATTACTCTCTGAGCTCCGCCTCCTGTCAGATCAGCCACAGCATTAGTTCTCATAGGAGCGCAAACTCTACTGTGAACTGCACATGCCAGGGATCTAGGTTGTGGGCTCCTTAGGAGAATCTAATGCCTGATGATCTGAAGTGGAAGGGTTTCATCCTGAAACCATACCCCTAGTACCTGTCACCCATCCCCCAGCCCCAATCCGTCAACCCGCCCAACCCCTCATTCGAAAAATGGTCTTCCACTAAACTGGTTCCTGGTGCCAAAACGGTTGGGGACTGCTGCCTTAAAGGGTCCAAGTAGGCTCATTCTTACCCAGCAGTCTGCCCGCTGCAGGGCTCATTTATGAGGCCAATTATTTATCCAGGGCTCATTTAAGAGGCCAATTACATGTCTGAAACTCCTCAGATTGTGGTCACCGCACCACCAGCATCAGCATCTCCTCGCCATGCTTGCTTAAAACGCTATATCGTGGGCTGCTCACCAAACCTACTGAACCAGAATTTATACAGGTGGTCACAGAACTCTGGGTGTAAACATGGGTTTCTTACATACACTAAGGTTTGAAAAGTTCTTTTTTTTTTTTTTTTTTCCGTCTCGCTCTGTCGCCCAGGCTGGAGTGCTGTGGCCTATCTCAGCTCACTGCAAGCTCCGCCTCCCGGGTTTACGCCATTCTCCTGCCTCAGCCTCCAGAGTAGCTGGGACTACAGGCACCCGCCACCGCGCCCGGCTAGTTTTTTTGTATTTTTTAGTAGAGACGGGGTTTCACCGTGTTAGTCAGGATGGTCTCGATCTCCTGACCTCGTGATCCGCCCGTCTCGGCCTCCCAAAGTGCTGGGATTACAGGCTTGAGCCACCGTGCCCGGCCAGGTTTGAAAAGTTCTAAGATGTCAGTTGACCTTTAGTTAACAAAGGGTCAAACTCAGTCACTCAGTGTTACCTTAGGAGAAAAATGAGAACAAACTGTTTTCACAGATTCCTGACTCTTGGCAATCCAGTCGTCCAAGACTGGAACACATTTCAAGGTTAAAAGAGTAATCAATGCCCCACCTGGAGTCAAGGTTACACACCTATGCACGATGGCAGGTTGTCCCGGAAGTGTTGGCTGGAGTCTAGGCCACTACAGAGAAGTCTGTCATTCATAGGTGCCTGCGTTTCTTCCTCTCTGAAATGGGGACAGTCTTTCCAAATTCTTGGGGTCAAGGCGAACAGCAAAAGAGGTGTGCCGTGCACAGGCGTGTAAAAGATTAGCTTTTACCTTTAGTGCATGTTTACGCTCTCCTTAAAGACGGCCGTCGTGTCGCCCTTTTTTCTTTGAAATGTAACATCTCTGTATTCTTCACACAGAATCCTAGAAAGTCAGGCATGATAGTTAAAATTAAATGTGCGCCTTAATTTACCCAGCCTTTTCTGCGGAGTACTGATGAAGGGCAGTCCCTGGTGTCAGCGGAGGCAGGAAGAGGCTGGGAAGAGCCCAGGACCCACCACAGCGCTAACCAGGGCGATGTGCGCTCCACCAGCTAGAGCGCAAATCCATCGCCCCGTGCCTAGGACTGCCCCTCCAGGAACGCCTCCAAGTCCCCTCCGCCCACACTGTCTCTCCACGTTCCCTCCTGGAGATGCAGCCTTAGGTCCTGCCCCTCCCGCAGAATGGTTCAGGGTGAGGCGCAGTTACAGTCTTGCAGGACCCGCGCACGCACTCCCTCTAACTAGAGAGGAGAAGTCTGCAAACTGTCATTATTAAAAGGAGAAGGCTGAATCTGGGAGTAAACGCCTTAAAGATGCGGCAAGGGGAAGAAGGAGTTCAAACTGTTGAAAAATTTGTCCACCAGCCAACTTGCGCTGGCGCCGCCTGGGTGATACCAGTGCCCGGGCTATAGGTTCGCCTGCCTCCCTGGCCAAGAAAGGGCTGTGCCCCAAAGCGCTGTCCTGTGCCCATGACAAGTGCGTCCTGGCCAGGCCCTAGCCCTTCCCAGGGACCGGGATGGGGCTCGCAGGGCGCAGCAGGGTGGCTGCCCCAGCTGGGAGAGCACGTGGTGCGAGGCAGGCGGGTTCCTCCTCACTGAAGTCATGGACTTGGCTCACTGCGGAGGGGCCGGCGCGTGAACGTCGCTTGAGCCAAAAAAGAAAAAGCGCACACAATGTGTTTCTTGTTAGGGTCTGCAAGCCGGGCCTCGGGTTTTGCTTTTGCTGCCGCATTATAATATTAAGATGCAGTTTGATTCCGGACAAGCACGCCCTTGTCGCTGGCTGGGGTGGATTCCCACGGACGCTGGCGGGCAGAGGGGGGCGGCCTGGGTGCTGTGCTCTGGCGCGGGGGCGCACAGCGGATGGAGGGGGGGTCCCTGCATGACCTAGGCTCCCTGCGGTGGCCGGACCCCAAGACTCGCGCCTCGGGGCGGCGCAGACGCGGCGACGCCAGCCCTGCTCCCGCCAGCTCGCAGGCGGCCCAAGATTGTTTTCCAAGACCTTATCTCTCGCTCAAGTTAATTTTCTTTTTTAATGTGGGGACCGGAACAAAAGACACAGGAAAATCCTTTGTGAAAACTAAACGCAGCCACAAATCGGGGCACTTCACAGCATTTGTAACAAAATATTTGCAGTGCCCGTAGTTAAATCGGCCCCTCCGCCAAACTTCCCAAACTTTGCTTTCTTTGAACCAAGCTGAAAAGTGATCTCCCTAAAAGGGGATCGGAAGTTTGCAAGCAATTGGATTTAGCACGGAGTTCTACCTGGTGCTCTAGAGAGCTCTGGGCATACAGGATGGTGCGGGAATCCTGGAAGGAATTACCGCCCGAATGGTGGCAGGGCAGGGGAGGAGCCACTGTTAAGCCGTGGTAGTCGTTGAAACGCTTTGTTAATGCCGTTTATTAGCTGTGTGCGACAGGAAGTTTAAGAGGTTAGGCAGGTCTTCAAAAATATCCAAAAAGAAAAATAAACATTCCCTTGTTTGCTTTTTGTGGCTTTGCTCATTTTCTTCCCCTCGAGTGGCCCTTCATCTAAGCCTGTTTTAAACCCAAAATCGGTTATCTGGTTTCAGGGTAAGGGCTCCCTCTTGCCAAGGTATTAAATAAACAAGTAAAGCAAAAACTTGAATTCTTATGTAATCCAGATGCCGTTTCCTCGAAAACCACAACAAATGCTGCTAAACCAGATAACAGGACCGGGAACATTCGCCCCCCCAACCCCCACCCCACAACACACAGCCTCCGCCCCCAGCTTTAGAGCCAGCAGAGGACATTTATGTTCAGGAACTCCTCTCCAAGGCAGACGATAAATAATTGCTACTAACACTCTCAACTGCAGATGAGCACCCTTGAGGGATCCGGATGCCATAAACTGTCCGGGAATGTTGGCATCTGGTTCTTAAAGCCAGGACCCAGGAGGCGTCTGCGTCTGCAAGCTGACTTGGAAGTTTCTGGCCTCTTGATGTTCTCAGTCGAAAATGGTGCATTAGAAAGGGGATTGGTCTGGCCCGCGCTTTGTAGTGGTAATGAGGGCGCGAATCGCGCTAGGCTCTGCGCGCGCGAGGCTCCGCTGAGGACGAGGGCTGGGGCTGCACATCTTCCCGGCTCCCCCAGGGCAGAAAAAGGGACTGTTCTGGAAAAAAAAATTAATGGTTTATGCGCAACCTCCCAGGGTTCCGAGGAGTTAGGCAGTAGGACGGTGTGGAGGCGGGGGTGGGGTCTTTCAGTCTTTCAAAGGTATTTTTAGGAGTCCAGCATCAAAGCCATCCGGCGAGAAACTGAAATCATCCAAAGGAATAAATAAATCTCGCCATGCGCTAAGACAGTGACCTTCTCCCCATCCACCCTTCTCTCGCGCCAGCCCCACCCCGAACGCCTCGGTTGCAAAAACAAAATAAAGCAAAACCTTTTGCTTTGGCAACCTCTAAGCCAGATTATGCCTCCTTTTGCAAAAAGAAGATTTCTTTCTTCTCCCTCTCCCGGCATTTTTCCTTCGTCTTCTCTTCCTCCCCTCACCCC
>NW_012118821.1:4987194-4989702 GCF_000951035.1 Colobus angolensis palliatus | reverse complement strand
CCCGCAGGCTCCTCCCGCCCCCCGGCGCATCACGCGGGGGTGGCAAAGGCGGCCTGGCCAGCGTTCGCGCTCCCCGCCGGGAGCTGCTTCTGATTACCGCAAGGGGCCCGGACTCGAGAGCCGCCGCGGGGCCTGCCCTAGAGGCGGAGTGAGTGAGCCCTGGAGCCAGGCTGGGGGACCTTACGGGCAGGTCTGTCGCTGCCACGGGGTGGGGGCGTCCCGGTGGGGAGTCGAGGGGGACCGCACCAACACCTACCAGCGGAAGCCTTGCACACCTTCCCACCGCCCGCGGATCTAGCCCGCCCTCCAGCTGGGGCCGTTTGAACTTTGGAGGCCTCAAATGCAAACCCACCTAAGCCACCAATTGACAGATTTTGACGTGCGTTTAAAACCTCTTCGAAAATGCTGCAACACGATTTTCCCCCACGAAAGCAATTTTTAAGGTGATTTCATATTGGGCGTGCTGAAACAGACACATTAGTAACTTAGGCCTTGTTTAAATCATTAACTTTAACAGCTTCGTAATCCCCTTTAAATGATCTTTAAATGAATGTAAAACTGGGTAGCGTGCCAATAGAATCGAATTCAACACAGTCAGGCAGACTGGACTCTGACATGGCAGCTAAAGAAACACCAGAAAACTTTCACCATATTTAGCCATTTTACTACATCAGGGTACAAAAATGATCATGGGAGAAGGCACTGCCTTAATCAACTTTGCAAAGTGTAAAGTGAAACCGCACAATGCTCATTACCGCCCAGCCCAGAGCCTGGCTGTGGGGATAATGAGGCTGGCACGGATGTTAACATACGGTGTCCTTGGAAAAAGCTAGGAATGCGTCAGTATCGAAGAGCTGCAATGTCCAAGAATCATAAGTAATAATTTGAGAATCCCAAAGATGTTTGTTTACATTGGCTATTATTGTAAAATAGTCAAAGTATAACATCATGAACCAAAATAGTGTCAAAACAAAATCTGTTCCACTGTGGCACGTATGTGACAAACACATGCACACAAAGTACATCAAAAGGCTCGAACTGTGGGAGGACTCGGATAGTAAATCACTTCTAGACTTAATATCAGAAGAGATACGGTGCGTCCAACGCTGTCAGAGACAGAGTCGCAGGCAGCATTGCCGGGCCTTGGGAAGGGCCTCGGCAGATTTCTGGCTGGACAGGAAACCGTTCACCTCCTTCCTCCAAACCGATGGGGGTGTATTTCAGGAAGGTGATCTCCACCTCAGCGCCACCCACTCTGCCTCCCTGGAGAGGCGTCCTGGGGCGCATAGCTGTCACGTGACAGCCAGAGACCGCTGACCCCACCAGCTGATAAATTAATCATTAATTGAAGGAAAAAACAGTTTCCCCATTATTGAGCTTTTCTTTCAGCCTCTAGGCCTGCCCCTCCTTCCTCTTTCTGAAATGCAGAGGAGGTAGAGATTGAGGCAGAAAGTAAATAAGATTTGAATATTGCCTTTCCTGGGGTTTTCTAGTTCATTGTTTTCTGGAGAAAATATTTTCAAAACAAGAAAGTGACATACTGTGATCAGGACAGAATTCTAGATAAGCTAGAATTATGTGAGAATTAACAAGGCATTTGAGTAAATAGCCGCCAACTTAGACTGAATGAGTTCTTAAAGATTGTCAGCCAAAACAAAACAAAACAAAAAAAACCTTGAACCTGTATTCAGCACTAGTGCTGAAAAGATTCCAAACCTCATATATGACAATATTTTTTTTTCTTAGTGTAAAGATGTTAATCAATGGCTAGGGCCACCTATCTGTCACAAAGCTTTGGAACTCCTCTAGGTGTTGGAATGTGACACCAGAAATCACAATTCTTGCATAATTAATCACATTACCACCTACACTGAAGGGCACAGACCGGCAGCCTTTCAAGGGCAGTGTATGTAAATGTAGTTTCAAAATGCAAATTCTCCTAATTATTTCCGATTAATACTGTCATTATAATAGCCCTGCCTCCTTCTTGAAAAGGAACCCTGAAAGCGCCCTGTGAGAGCTCCTTAGCGACCGGCGAGTTGGGCATGGCTTCCAATAAGTACTCATTTTCCTGAGTTTACAGTAATGCCTCCCGCGCTGCTCCGGGTTGCAAAAACCCACACTAAGCCTGTCGTCGAATGCGTGCGTGGGTGGTTTGTTTGTGTTAACATAACTTTTCCTTATCTGAAGAGACGAACTCACTCTACAAACGTGACTCTTCAGTGACAACCTAATTTGCGTTTTCACTTTCTTCTGAAATCTTTCTATCTTTCCTCACGCTCTCCCTCCGATGGGTTGCAGTGAACTGTGGCTTCCCCCTGAGGTGCTGAACTCGCCCCGTGGGGCCGTGATTTTAGGACTGCCGACAGCTCCAAGGTGTGCAAGGCTTGGTCTGGGAACACCCCCAAGGCAAGGGTCATGCCGCGCGTTTGGAATTAGAATTAAGAATGCACATTTAGGCGCCCAGGGTCTGTCCCCTCCCCCTTCCTCCTTCCCCTCCCCCATCTT
>NW_012118821.1:4974856-4987097 GCF_000951035.1 Colobus angolensis palliatus | reverse complement strand
GCTCCCCGCCCGCCTCGCGCTTACTGTACTGTACTCTATTTACCACCCCAGCTGGGCTCGCGTCCCGCCCACCCCGCGGGGATTGGCTGCGAACGCGGAAGAACCGAGCCCACGCCCCGCGCCCGCGCTTGCCAATGAAAGCGCCCGCTCGGCCTGATGGACGCGCTGCCTTCCGCCAATGGGGACGAAGGGAAGCCCGAGCGTGTGGCCCCGGCGAGTGCGGATAAAAGCCGCCCCGCCGGGCTCGGGCTTCATTCTGAGCCGAGCCCAGTGCCAAGCGCAGCTAGCTCAGCAGCAGGCGGCGGCGGCGGCCTGAGCTTCAGGGCAGCCAGCTCCCTCCCGGTCTCGCCTTCCCTCGCGGTCAGCATGAAAGCCTTCAGTCCCGTGAGGTCCGTTAGGAAAAACAGCCTGTCGGACCACAGCCTGGGCATCTCCCGGAGCAAAACCCCGGTGGACGACCCGATGAGCCTGCTGTACAACATGAACGACTGCTACTCCAAGCTCAAGGAGCTGGTGCCCAGCATCCCCCAGAACAAGAAGGTGAGCAAGATGGAAATCCTGCAGCACGTCATCGACTACATCTTGGACCTGCAGATCGCCCTGGACTCGCATCCCACTATTGTCAGCCTCCATCACCAGAGACCCGGGCAGAACCAGGCGTCCAGGACGCCGCTGACCACCCTCAACACGGACATCAGCATCCTGTCCTTGCAGGTAAGACCTGCTCCGGGGCCCCCGCCCCGCCGCCGCACACTCCTGCGGTCGCCTGGGCTGTCACTAGGAGATCCGTAGCCCAGACGGTGACTTTTGCATGAGCTATTTAACTTTATTTTCCTAAGAATCTGCCATAGATTAAGCTGTGCGTGAAATTGCTAGTAAGTTCTGACATGTTAATGCGTCTGTCTTTGAATCTGAATTGTTACCATAAACGTGTTTAATGGAACTTGCTGGTCTGTGGACTACTTCAAAACAAAACAAAACAAAAACCCTTTCTACTTAACATTGTCTTAACCTCGTACTCTTTATCCTCTTTCTCTCCAGGCTTCTGAATTCCCTTCTGAGTTAATGTCAAATGACAGCAAAGCACTGTGTGGCTGAATAAGCGGTGAGTGTTTGCTTGTGCCACCCGTGGGTAAACTGCCCTTCTGTGTGTGTGTGCGTGCGCGCATGTGTTTTTGCTTGTGTATCTGTAAAATGTCTGATTTGGTAAATGCATGCTTACTTCGCGGTGTTACCCGTACTACATTGTCTCACTAGACATGAAGGAGCTTGTAGCTCTGGGTACTCGAGATCACAGAACATTTTCCTTTAAAAGGAAATGATGCCAATAACTTACTACGAAGGCGGCCGAGGAACGTGTGTATTGGCTTTGTAGCAAATGTAATGCCCTGGCTCTTCCTATGATTCCTCTGGTACTATGAGGTACTAACCTCCACTGTAATTAATCTTATCGCCACAAATTCCACAGTGATCCTGCTTCCCTAAAACTATAGTCCTCTGGGATTCTCTGGGCTAGTTGAGGATTGCTACCCTGTGCCTTAGACCCTGTGATGTGGGATCCCAGACTTCCCTATCTGTTAACTAAAGGGCTGTTTTCAATCAAATAATTGTTACAAGCAGCAGACTGGCGCCTGTAGCACTGCTGTTGGAGATCCAAATAGGAGATTGGGTTGGGAAGTTTTTCCCTTGAGTCTCTGCTATTTTAATGTTTAATTTGCGCTGTCGAGGCGAGTGTGTGTGTTGCATCTGGACGCCAGGGTTTGCCCAATCTTTGAGTGTTTGGTTAAATTTTCAAACTGTGGCTTCCTCCCGGCGCCAGTCTGCCCGCCTCTGCCCTTAGGTTACATTCTCTTAAACATGCCTTTCTCTCCCAATCTTTTGCAGGTGTTCATGACTTCTTTTTTTTCTTTGCACAACAACAACAACAAATCCACAGAATCTTTTAAGTGCTGAACTTACTTTTCAACCATTTCACAAGGAGGACAAGTTGAATGGACCTTTTTGAAAAGGAAAAAAAATGGAAGGAAAACTAAGAATGATCATCTTCCCAGGGTGTTCTCTCACCTGGACTGAGATATTCGTTATTTATGAAAAAGACTTTTAAATGCCCTTTCTGCAGTTGGAAGGTTTTCTTTATATACTATTCCCACCATGGGGAGCGAAAACATTAAAATCACAAGGAATTGCCCAATCTAAGCAGACTTTGCCTTTTTTCAAAGGTGGAGCGTGAATACCAGAAGGATCCAGTATTCAGTCACTTAAATGAAGTCTTTTGGTCAGAAATTACCTTTTTGACACAAGCCTACTGAATGCTGTGTATATATTTATATATAAATATATCTATTGAGTGAAACCTTGTGAACTCTTTAATTAGAGTTTTCTTGTATAGTGGCAGAGATGTCTATTTCTGCTTTAAAAAGTGTAATGATGTACTTATTCATGCTAAACTTTTTATAAAAGTTTAGTTGTAAACTTAACCCTTTTATACAAAATAAATCAAGTGTGTTTATTGAATGGTGATTGCCTGCTTTATTTCAGAGGACCAGTGCTTTGATTTTTATTATGCTATGTTATAACTGAACCCAAATAAATACAAGTTCAACTTTATGTAGACTGCATAAGATTATAATAAAACATGTCTGAAGTCAGTACCTGAATTCCGAGTGGTTTTTAAGATCCCTCCGGCACTCGCTCTTTTCTCTCTCTCTCTCTCCCCCCAACCCCGACAGACATTTTCTTTATCCCCTTCTCCCTCATCTCCCCACCAGCACCCCTGAAGCCTTTACTTGGGTACAGAGAATCTCCTTATCAGATGTGTGGTAAGGCAGAGTGCTGAGTTGACAGGGACTGGGGAGGCTTTGAGCACAGAAATGCCTCTGAGTCCTGAAGGGAAAGCTTGGTTCTGTGCCTTAGGGCTGAGTTTAAAGCCAAGAATGAGTTGTGGTTGTGAGTCTGGGAGTGTGGAAGGACTACCTGTGTGAGTGGGCGTTAAGACGCTTCTCTGGAGTAAATGAAAGTTAATCAGGAGAAGGAAAGAGGCTGTATAGAATTCAGAACATGATTTCAGATTTAAGGGAAAGCAGAAACACCCGAGGGTTACTATTTGCCCAGGGAACTAAGCTGTCACCTGGCCCCGGACTCCTGATGCCTCCTTGGCTTCACCTCCGTCCACACCTTTAGCCCCCCCCAACCCCACCCACCCCCAGGCCTCCGGAGACTGGGCTGAACCAGGCGCATTTTCCCGGACTTTTCAATCGCCCTCAGCCTTGACGGCCACCCTGGACTGGAAGGAAGAGGCAGCGAGCAGAAGCCCTTCCAAGCCAGAGGCTGCGGGCGGCCACGTGCTCTGGACCGGTCTGCGTTTTCGGTCCGGGGCGCGAGGTGGGCTGAGAGGCTCTGGAAGGCGGGTCCCAGGTGGACGCGAACCCGGGGAGGAAGGGGTCCGGGTGGGGCAGCAGCTCACCTGGGGCTCACCTGGGACCGAGCAGGTGTTCGGGCGACGCCACCGAGGAGTCCGCGCGTCTCCCCGCCCTGACCCCATCGCCCCCCGCGGGCGCTGCAGCTGGAGGAGGGCGGGGGCTGTGGAGCCGCGGCCGCCCGGATCGCCCTGCGGACCCGCGCCGGGGACGGGGCTCTGCCGGGGCCAGCGCGGGGCCGTCGTGTGGTTGATCATCATACCCGGAGGACGCTCTGAGGGCCGTGGGGGCGGCTCCCCCGCCCCAGGCTACCCGCGGACCTGTCCCCCAGGTCCCCGCCACCTGTCGCCAGCCGCGGCCCTGGCCGACCCCTACGCGGCGGGGAGGGAAGCGCGCCCTGGTCCCAACCCGACCCCGGCCTCGCCTCCGGGAGGGGCGCAGACGCCGGCCCCACGCTCGCCCCCCAATCACGGGGACCCGCGCGTAGTCCGCTCGGACGGCCCTGGGGAGCGTCCCCGGACGGAAGCAGTGCGGGCGGGACCGTGGGGCGGCCCGGGCCCTGCCGAGCCCCTGCCGGGCACCGCTGGCGACGTTGGCCCCGGGACCTCGGGTAGCCGCCGCCGAGGCGCAGCGGCCCCTCTCGGAGGCGACTTCCAGCGACGCCCGCCGCGCTGCCCGACTCCGGCCGTGGAGCCCGGGCGCCACCTGCTGGTCGGTGCGAGGACGGCGGCTCGCGCGTGCGGCCTGGTGGGCCTTGGGCCTGGCTGGGCACTGGGAACCCGAGGAGCAATCCGTGGGAGAAGGTCCCGGAAGAAAACGCCGGGGAGTGCAGCCTTTCCAAATGAGTGCTGCTCCAGCATGTATACAGCCGTTTCCACGTGTGGATCTCATGTCATCTTTACTACTGCATAGCATAGACAGGATCCCCTTTTGCAAATTAGTACCTGCTGCCAACCTCTATGCTAGATACTGTGCCGGAGATTTTTTAAAAGATCAGACAGGTTCCTGGCCTCTAAGAGACTATGCTTAGACTGTGGGGATAAATGAATTGTGAAGTCACATGAAAGTCAGAATGCTTTCCCTTCTCTTTCCTGGAGGTTTTGTTTAATTTTGTTTTAATTTTTCTGAACCGCTTAATAACCATTAACCAAGAACGCCAGTGTTAGTTAAAGCAGAGGGAGGTGGCAGTCGGCCTCCTTTTCTTATTCCAAATCCTAATGAGAATCGATCACATTTCCTCCATTCATTAGGATGTGACTGTAGGCTTCTGTTGTAATAGATTCTGTTTCTCAATTTTTGGAAGAGCCCTTCAATTGCTAGGCTTGTTGGAAGGAGTTTTTTTTTTAGAATTTTAAATCATAATTTGTGAGTCAACTGGGTAAAATACTTTTGACTGCATTTACTGACTATTTTTCTCCGGTGGATTACACTGATGTTGCTGATGCTGAACTAGCCATGCATTTCTGAAATAACTCCTACGTGAATATCATGTATTATTACTTTTTATATCCACCGTGGATTCTGTTAGCCAATATTTTATTTGGGATTTTTGAAAATGAAATGGAACTGTGATTTACTTTCTTGTATTGTCTGTAACTGGTTTTTGAATCAAGATCACACTAACCTCAAACAGTAGATGTGCAGGTCAGTTTGCATTTAATTTTAGCTTTCAAAACCATGGCTACATCCTTGAAGGTAGGCTAACATGTAGTCTGTCTATTTCAGAGGTGAGCAGTGAGTAGACAACAGCACACAACCAGGCAGTGGACAGATGAACTCAGTCCAGCGCTTTTTCAGGAACATAAAAGGGACTTTCAAGTAGAGGGTGAAGATGTAGACTCTAATAGAAAATAATATTCTTGTCAATAAGGAGCTGCTTTATAGAGTTTTTAAAATCCACAGCTAATAATTTATGTGGCTCTCTGCAGGGCAGGTGCAGAGCCATCCCAATCCCTTCAGCTTGACACCCCACACATCCTTCCAATTTTTGATGCATTTGCTACTGGAAAAGGGGCTTCAGACCTTGAGTGTCTTTCTGGATGCTGATCCTGTCTAAGTGTTGGATGTTTTTCTATTTCATCATAAAGATAATTTGAAGGCCAGAGGCAGTGGCTCACGCCTGTAATCCCAGCACTTTGGGAGGCCAAGGTGGGTGCATCACTTGAGCCCTGGAGTTCAAGACAAGCCTGGGCAACATGGCAAAACCCCATCTCTACTAAAAATACAAAAATTAGTTGGGTGGGGTAGTGCATGCCTATAGTCCCAGCTACTCAGGAGGCTGAGGTGGGAGGATCTCTTGAGCCCAGGAAGTCAAGCCTGTAGTGAGCCATGATTGTGCCACTGCACTGCAGCCTGAGTGACAGAGCGAGACCCTGTCTCAGAAAAGTAATTAATTTAATTAAAGATGATTTGAGTCAGAGGCAGCATAAGTTGAGAAGCTCAACAACGTGTGTTTTGTTTATTACTGACTAAAGTAGGCACTGTGAGGAGCACCGCCTGAGACTGTAAGGCAGGAGGAGATTTTCCAGAGGCCCTGAAGGAAGATGCAATGGAAAGTGGGAAGAGCATGCACACATTTGTGGCAGTCCTGAATGAGGGCACCAATCCCAGTAAACTAGGGCATTGGCCAAACAGGAATTACAGAAAAGTTTTTACAACCCCTGTGAAGCAGGGCATTGAAACTGATACTACCACCCAGGCCCCTGGAAGGCCTGAAATCTCAGTTATAGATTAGAAAAAAATAATACTCACTAGCTCAGGAAGATCATAAGGAAGCTTGTGTGTGAGCCTGAGCTCAAGAGGGAAATGAAAATCTCCTCTGAAAATTTTTACCCATAAATATGCCCTTATGGGCAATGGAGATTCAAATATGTACTACCCACTTGGTTTGAGAAATTTTGATGCTGAGAAATTAACACAAATGGGTTTCTGGCTGGTGATACCCCTGGAGTACTTGGAAGTGGCACATGCAGAGCTTCTCTGGAGAGAAAATTTCTCAATACAGACTACACAGAATTCTCACATTTTCATGGTTGGGTGAAAGTCAGTTTATAATTCAAAAATTTTAAAAACACTGAAAACAATTTACCATGAGAGAATCAGTAGCTAAAATGAAGAGAAAGATTAGAAACAAAAGATCTAAAATGTCTATAAAATAAGCACAACTAAGATTATTAAAGAAATTAAAAAATTAAGCAAGAACATAAAAAATCACAATATACAGTATTATATATAAACGAATAGGCATATTTGAAAATGAACAACATCAAAGTGCTCACATATGGTTACTGAAGTTGAAAACTCAATGGTGTATAAAACCCAGATTAAAAACTACTGGAGAGAGAATTAATGAACTGGAAGATGAACTTGAAGAAATTACACAGAATGAGCACAGAGAAATAAAGATAAGATAAATATGAACTCAAGGTAAGAGACAGAAAGGATAGAGAGAGAAACTCCGTCAAGTATGGCAGACTGTACCAACTGGTTGTGGCAGTAGAAGGGAATCTGTCACAGTAAACATTCAAGCAACTTAAATGTTAGACATATCTTAAAGGCTGTTAGTCAAGCTAATATTCTGCACATATACATGTTTTGTTTCGTTTCAGACAAGGTCTCTCTGTCACCCAGGCTGGAGTGCAGTGGCACTGATCACGGCTCACTGAAGCTTCAACCTCCCTGGGCTCAGTTGATCCTCTCACCTCAGCCTCCTAAGTAGCTGGGACTACAAGTGTGCACCACCACGCCTCACTAACTTTTTCTACTTTTTTTTTTTTTTAGAGACAGGGTCTCACCATGTTACCCAGTTGGTCTCAAACTCCTGGGCTCAAGCAATCCTCCTGCCTTGGCCTCTCAAAATGCCAGGATTTACAGGTATAAGTCACTGCACCCAGCCCACATATACACGTTTTAAAAATTAAGACAACAAAATCCAACACAATTAGAAATAGGAAAACAGTAGCAATAGAGTTCACAGATAAAGTAATCAACAGCCTGTAAGCATACAAAAACATGGTCAATTTCACCCATAATAAGACAAGTGCAAATGAAAAACTGTATAACAATTCTCACCCAGCAAATGGGCAAAAATCCAAAAGTTTGACAATATACCCTGTTGATAAGACTGTGGGGGGAAACAATCTTGTATATTGTTGATGATAAAATACTCTGACCCCTGTGCAGAGGAATGTGGTGATATCTAGCAAAACTGCATATGCATTTCCTCTTTAACCCAGCTTTCTCACTCCTAGAAATCTATCCCAAAGTTACATTGCAAAAATATGTAATACTATATGCACCAGGTTAATAGATTTGGCATTGTTTTCAATAGCAAATGACTAGAAACAACCCCGATTTGGGACTGTTTGGAAAAGCTCTAGTATACTAATACATGGTGACACTGTAAAGAGGAGATCTTTATATACTGATATGGGCTTTCCAGAACAAAGCGTCAAGTGAAGAATGCCTAATGCAGAACAGTGCATATGGTGTGCTAGCTTTTCTGTGAGAAGGAAGGTGTGATAGTAACACACAGATTCATATTTGTTTATATTTTCAGAGAAATAAAGTGGAAGAAAAAACTAAAATAAATAAAAATGGTCATTGATGGGAGAGGCTGGAATAGAGTAGGGGAAGCAATGTTAGAAAGGGAGTATTGTATTAACTGTAGTATTTCTGAATGTACATTCCATGTCAATCTTTCATTTAATGGGTTTACTAAACTTTGACGACCATTGTCTAAATCGACTACTTCTTTAGTTATCACGTTACAGTGAATACATTCATCATTAGAAATTGCAACATGGTGGCCAGGTGTGGTGGCTCACGCCTGTAATCCTAACACTTTGGCAGGCTGAGGTGGGTGGATTGCCTGAGCTCAGGAGTTCAAGAGCAGCCTGGGCAACATGGTAAAACCCTGTCTCTAATAAAATACCAAAAAAAAAGAAAAAAAAAAAATTAGCCCCCGGGCATGGCGGTGTGAGCCTGTAATCTCAGCTACTCAGAAGGCTGAGACAGGAGAATCACTTGAACCCAGGAGGCAGAGGTTGCAGTGAGCTGAGATCGCATCATTACACTCCAGCCTGGGCAACAGAGAAAGACTCCATGACTTTCTAACTGTTTCAATTATGGTTATCTGAAATCCAGCTCATACTGGAAAGTCAGGAAAATGCTTAATTCTCCATTTTTACAATTACATTGTATTAAATGTGGTATTTCTGAACACATATTGTCATATGGTTTTGACTTTGAGATATGTAAGTGCTTTTTACAAATTAAATATTAAAAACAATATGTAAGTAGAAAAAAATGACAACAAATGGACCTAATTATGTCTCAAGTTAGTAATATGCACACAGAGGAAAAATGACCCCAACTGACCTTCGACAGTTTCACTGTACATTCCCAGTGAATCTATTCTAAGGACAAAAAGAACTGCAAAGAAATCATAAACTTCATTTAGTAGTCACATCACTAGTAATAATATTGGTATTGTCACTTTTGAACTATTATATGTATATTGTAGGATAAGCAAAGAGGTAATTATACTATTGTCATTAGGAACCGAGATTTTCAATGTAAAAGAAATGAAACATAAGTATAACGTTCAAGAAGTAAAAGCTCTGAAATCTTATATCTGAACTGAAAATATCAATTTAAATGTATTTTTCTTCTTTTTAAAAATATATTTTTATAGCTTTCCACTGAAAATGCCAGAAGCAATGACATCCAGGTGATAATAAGCACCCGCTTACACCAGTTTGTACCATCCAATACCACTCACCACTAAAAGGAACCAGAGTTTTTTGGAGAAATGGCTGATTCCCGATCTAGGACAGGAAGTAAAACTAAAAATAAAGAGGAGACAAAAATAAAGCAAAAACGCTTTGGATACCAATGGAGGTTTCTAGGGCACCAGCACATTCTAAAAATGGAGAATTAAAGAGAAATAATTCAGCACTTTCCTGACTTTCCAGTATGAGCTGGATTTCAGATAACCACGATCGAAAGAGTTAGAAAGTCGCCATGTTGAATCGCTAATGATGAGTGTAGTCACTGTAACGTGGTAACTAAAGTTGTAATTGATTTAGACCATGATCGTCAAAATTTAGTAAACTCAGAAAGTGTAAGGTTGACGGGAAATTTTGTAATGAAATAATCAGGCTGTTAATAAAGAAATGATTACCTGAACCCACTGATCAATCTCTAAAAAACAATCAAGTGGTCATGAGGTACCTCCTGATGGGACATGATCGACGTCAGCGACACTTCCTATGAAGTATTCTTAGGGAAAAGAAATGAGTAAAAATTCAATCTGGGGTAACATCAGTCCCTGAGACCTAACTTCTTGTCTATGGGAAACAAGAGAGAGCAAGCGAAATGGGATCGCAGGAAGCCTTCAGACAAACCCGGAACAGGGTGTTCTTGAACAACCGGCCCAACCTTCCCAACCAGCCGATGACGAAGCAGCAGAGGCCAAACACTAAAAACACTTAAAATACCATCACCAAATGCAATGAATGAGATTTGTCTGGATCCTGAAACTCTAAAGGGACTTTTTTTTTTTTTTTAGATTGCTAGGGAAATTTGAGTGAGGGGTGGGTATTATATAATATTGAAGATTTTGTTTCGTTACGTGTGAAATTGGTATTTTTGAGATGCATACTGAAGTTTGTAAGGAGAAATGACATACTATATAATATTTGCTTAAAAATCCTCCAGAAAAAGAAAAAGGGAGTAGGGCTGGATGAGACAGATATAGTGACATGCTGCCACTGTCACTGCTGAGTGATAGGCACATAGGTGTCCTCCGTTCACTCCTTTTGCATATGTTTGGGAATGTTTGTGACAAGTAAGTTAGAAAAATAACCCAGCCCTCTATCTACTGGAGCAGAGAGATACCCCCACTGCCCAACTCTCTGAAAAGGCCCCGGCCTCCTGACACACTGCTTGGCACCCTCATTCACTTCCTCAAGATTGACCTTGACGGAGACAGCAGTTGAACTCCCCACCCTTCTGGCTCTGAACTACTTTCACACCTACTGAGGTGCTGCATCGCTATGACAGGGGCGCCTAGCATGGATCTTAGCATTTGGCAGCAAAGAAAAGTGGCCCAGGCCTAGGAGTGTCCTGGCTTCCCTTCCTCTTCTGCCCGCTGCCATTGTAAGTAGAATGGCGTGCATATTTCCACGTATATGATTATGCCACCTCTTGGAATGTGGTCTTAGTTTTAAGTAATTCTCCACCTAGGGACAACGCTTTTAAGTTTTATTTTACAAACATAATCTTCTAAATAAGCTCTAAATAAGTTTCATCAGTTCTGAGAGAAAGTTCTTAAACACACAATTCTTCAATATTTGATGTTTCAAAATCCTATGGAAGCAAGTCAGGCAGAGAAAAGGGCAAGGCCATTCTTAACGTTGTAATTTTACCAGAGTTCGCCAAAGCCTAACAGGGGAGGGAAAAAAAAGACTCCTAAAAAATGTCAACTGAAACTTTAATTGCCTGAAGTAAAATATTTTAAAGAGTGAAAATTTCAAGTTTAAATTTAATCCAAACCAGTTAAGTTGATCCAATCTAAAAATATCTAGACTGGGAAGGAAATTTTTGGACAAGTTTGTCAAGTCCTGGCTTTGTACCTGACGATGACTTTTAGGGAATCATCCCCAAACAAGTAGATGCCCTTGAGTGCTCTCCCTGCAAACCGCCTTTGCTGCAGGTCAATGCCAACTCACACAGGCCACGGGGTGAAAAGCAGGACTCTTTCTGCGAATTATTTTTGCTGTATAATCTATTGTCTACAGGAACTAAACATCCACCCCAGCGAGCTGCTCCTGCAAAAACAAGGGGACCCCTCTTCCCACGGAAAGTCTCTGATGTGTCGATGCAGTTACATAGATGTATTAATTTATTCGGCAAACATGCATGGAACTGCGCCAGGCGTGGCTCTAGGTGCTGCAGACGCTGGGATGAAACAGCCGGGATCCCTGCCCCTAGGGAACTTGCATTCCAGCAATGGGAGACAGACCATGAGTGTGTCTCGTATGCATTCGAAGACAAATGAAGCAGGGAAAGAGGAGAGAGATCCTAGGTGACCAGCTAGGAAGTATGAAGGTGTTGTCTTCCGTCCTCAACCTCCGGTTGCCGGCGCCTTGCCGAGCTCAGCTGACTCGGTGTTAGCATGGCCCGCGGGGGGCGTGAGAGAGCAGCTGCAGGGGGCGGCGGGAGGAGGGAGCGGCCGTAGCCCGTGTGCTTCCCAGGAGGCTTCCCGTCCACCTGGGGGTCTCAGCAACCCCGCCCAGCACCTCTTCACCCTGGCCTCACCGTGGCTGCGCCTGAATCCAGACTGCGCTTTTCCCCACACTCAGAGACAAGCCTGATGCCCCCCGTCCCTGAGCCTGCGGCCCCTGCGTAGAGGCTCTGCGTCCCAGGCACGGGGACCCTCCTCCAGCTTCTGAGCTTCAGTCATTCCCGCCTTTCCCCTCTGCTCCCTCATCCTAGCGGGGATGCTGCCTGCGGCCCTGCCTCGGTGACAGCTTGGAGTGCTGTTTGTTCAGCCCCGCAGTTAACACATTCCAGCTAGTTAGCAAACTTACTCTCTGTGAGAGCTCCGGGGGGTTTCTGTCTCCTGACAGGGCCCTGACTGGTACCCCAGGCTCCATGAGAGCACCGTGGACAGCAGGAGCAGCCGAACGCACAGAATCTGCGAGAAGGGGAATCCGCAGTGGGTGCGGCCCGTGCAAAGGCCCGGTGGTGGCAGCAGCGATCCAGGGAAGTCCCACCTGATGGCAGTGAGGGGCAGTGGGAGTGGTGACTTGGGGGGGACG
>NW_012118821.1:4909894-4974686 GCF_000951035.1 Colobus angolensis palliatus | reverse complement strand
GGGGGTTGGGGACTGGTTGGGGGGAAGGCTGGGAGAGAGTGGTGAGTGGTGGGGGAGAGGAGGAGGGGCGCTGGTGGGGGACAGTGGGCCGGAGCAAGGCAGCCAGGGGCCCACTGCTAGGAGAACGGACAGGATCCAGGAGGCCCATCACACCCAGCCTTACAAGCCGCCTAAGAGCTTTGGCCTTTGCGTAAGCTGGGACCTTGGAAAGCTTTGCGCGGGGGAGTGATGGAATCAAACTATTTAGCAGTCGAATTTCTTTTAATGTTTCTCATTTATAGGTTACACATTTGTTGTTATTATTGATTTAAAGTTGTCAAAATTACGGCACCCGAGCTTCACATTATAAAATTTAAATCACAACTTGTTTTATCACAATGGCTTTGCAGCAACTGAAATTATTCCTGGTAATTATTAAGTTGGTGCGAAATTATTTCCGGTTTTTTGCCATCACCTTTAATGGCAAACACCGCAAGTACTTTTGCACCAACGTAAGTATTGTAACTAAGGAAACGAATAGAACAGTGTGCATCAGAGGAACCTCTGCCAGTGCTTACCCCATTTGTTATAGAGGGACACGTTGTCCCTGCTTTTTTATGGAGCGCTATGTCAGAAGGGCTGAGTAAAATGAAGACGTTCCTCAGCAGACTGTCTCACTAAGCAATCATGAATCATGTGGGCAATTTCTGGGAGGAAAGGAAGAAAAAAAGCCATACTTCACAATTCTTAGAAACTGTTGCAAAGTAGACCACCTTACTAAACTGAAGGTAAGTATTTTTTGCACAAACTCAGCATATTAGGCGAATTTGTTTCCACACTTCATTTGGATTATTTCTCTTAGGGTTTTAGTAACTGTCATGATCAGGCTGCAATGTACCCTAAAATTGCATGGTTCATTGACCACATATTTCTTTTTCTTTTTTTTCTTTTCTTTTCTTTTCTTTTTTTTTTTTTTGTTATTTGAGATGGAGTCTTGCTCTGTCACCCAGGCTGAAGTGCAATGGCACTATCTCGGCTCACTGCAACCTCCGACTCCTGGGTTCAATCAATTCTCCTGCCTCAGCCTCCCGAGCAGCTGGGATTATAGGCATGTGCCACCACGCCCGGCTAATTTTTGTATTTTGAGTAGACAGGGGGTTTCGCCATGTTGGCCAGGCTGGTCTTGAACTCCTGACCTCAGGTGATCCACCCGCCTTGGCCTCCCAAAGTGTTGGGATTACAGGCGTGAGCCACTGTGCCCGGCCTGACCACACATTTCTATTGTCATCCGAGGGACTCAAAAATAATTCAACTTTCTCTTTCTCAAAACTTTTTCCCTTTGCAGAATACACATTTTCAGTTTTAAAATTTCTTGCAGTAGCATTCTCTTACACATTATTCCACCCTTCGCTTCATTAACCACCCGTGAAATGGTCTAATTCTATTTTTGTTAAATAAATGCCCGCTTTTTTTCTGTGTATAATACAGCAAGGGCACATGTGGGTAGGAGCAAGATATGACTGGAGGAAAACATTTTTAGAAACTAATAGTGGTCCCTTTGTGTGACTATGGGTGATTTTAATGTTCAATTTTAATGTTTACTAAAAATTCCTGGCTGGGCACAGTGGTTCACACCTGCAATCCCAACACTTTGAGAGGCCAAGGCAGGAGGATCACTTGAGCCCAAGATTTGGAGACCAGCCTGGGCAACAAAATGAGACCCCATCTCTATTTAAAAAAAAATAGCCAGACATGGTGGCCTGCCTGTAGTCCCAGCTACTTGGGAGGCTGATATGGGAGGATCACTTGAGCCCTGGGAGGTGGAGGCTGCAGTGAGCCATGATTGTGCCACTGCACTCCAGTCTCTGTGATAAAGTGAGGCCCTGTCTCAAAAAAAAAAAAAAGTTATTTAACTTGCATTATTTTATAATCAACCAATATTTTATGTACGAAATTAACCACAAGCACTGATTGACTGAATGAGGAATAAACACTAAGGCAGCCCGTATATAATATAATTCCTGGTCCTCAGAATCTACCCCAGGCCTTTTGTCCTCTTCTCATCATTTTTTTTTTTTTTTTGGTTAGTCAGTCAAAAAGTAAAGCGAATATTAAGGATTTATGTGCCCTGTGCTATGTTGAGAGAGTGAATGTAAGTTCTCAGCCTTGAAACCCATGATTACATGTCAGGAAGCAAGAATTGCCTCAATGGAGCCATTGGGAGTGGAGAACACAGTGAAACACACAACACCAGGTGAGTGGCATCAAAACACTGAGCTGGAGGAACAGAGCTCAGTGAGTGGCTCTGGCATCTGGCCAATCACTGGATGAGGAAAGGGTGGGAACTTCAGGGGCAGAAGCCTGAGGAGGCAACAAAATGATGATAGAAGGGAGACCAGCATGGGCTCACAGGACATACAGGGGCAGAGCACCCATGCCAAGCAGGGAAAATGATCCTTTAGAAACTTGCTGAATTTGGATTTGGGAGTAAATGGGATTCTGGAGTAAAACCTGAGCAGTGAAGCTGCAGAGACGAGTGAGACAGGTGGGAAAACAATCATGTGTGGCAGGCAGAAGTATCCTCCCAAAGACGTCCATGCCTTCCTCTGCAGAACCTCCTGATGTGTTCCCCTCACATGACAAAGGGACTTTGCAACCGAGACAAAGGGCACAGATTTGGGCTGGGGAGGTTCTCTTGGATTATCAGGCGGGCTGAGTCTAATCACAGGGGTCTTTAAAAACAGAGGACCTTTTTCATCCATAGTTAGAGCAGGCCACAGAGGAAGGGTCAGATACTGCAATACTGCTGGGTTTGTAGATGGAGGGAGGCGGCCTCCAGAAGCAGGAAAAGGCAAGGAAACAAGTTCTCTCCTAGAGCCTCCAGGAGGAGCACAGCCCTGCCCACACCCTGCAAGACCCGTGTAAGGCTCCTGATCTACAGGATTGTAAGACACTAAATTTGTGTCATTTTAAGCTGCTCAGTCTGTGGTGATTTATAATGGCAGTGACAGAGAACTAATGCAGGCTGAGAACCAATGCATATGACTGCCCATGCTCATAGGGAAATGCAACCAAGCCTGCACAATCAGTCAGTGAGGACTTTGAAACTGGCTTCTCACAGCAAGTTCTCATGAAGATCCCTGAGTAATGGGAAAGACCTGGCCTGACATCCATACACAGAGCAGAGTGTCTCTTATGTCCTGAATGTTTCTGCAGATTGTGACACTTTGGGGCTTCCATTAGAGGAAGGGTGGGCAGCTCCCAATGCCTCAGGCATTGCAGGTTCTGATGTGGGTGGCCTGAGGACCTGCCACTTTTTAAAGTGAGGATCAGGAATATGATGGGCTAATGGGAGGCTATCTATCTTCCACTGCCATGAGGAAGTGTAGCATGGAAGCTGGGAGTTCCCTCAACTACAGAAGATGTTCCTCTCCATAATTTAGCATTTGTAATGAGCATCTTGTCCACAGATGGGGGTAATTTATAATGAACAGAAATTTATTTGGCTCATGGTTCTGGAGGCTGGGAAGTTCAAGAGCATGGCACCAGCATCTGGTGAGGGTTGTGTCCTCCCATGCAGAAGGTGGATGATATGGTTTGGATCTGCATCCCCACCCAAATCTCATGTTGAATTGTAATCCTTAATGTTGGAGGAGGGGTCGGGCAGGAGGTGATTGGGTCATGGGCGTGGATTTCCTCCTTGCTGTTCTTGTGATAGTGAGTGAATTCTCACAAGATCTGGTTGTATGAAAGTGTGTAGCACCTCCCCCTTCACTCTCTTCCTCCTGCTCCAGCCATGTAGTGAGAGGTGAAGCCAGCTGGACTTCCTAGGTCGAGTGGGGACTTGGAGAACTTTTCTGTCTAGCTAGAGGATTGTAAACACACCAATCAGCACTCTGTAAAAACGCACCAATCAGCACTCTCTGTCTAGCTAAAGGATTGTAAATGCACCAATAAGCACTCCGTAAAAATGCACCAATCAGCGCTCTGTGTCTAGCTAAAAGATTGCAAATGCACCAATCAGCACTCTGTAAAATGGACCAATCAGCACTCTGTAAAGTAGACCAATCAGCAGGACATGGGTGGGGACAAATAAGGGAATAAAAGCTGGCCACCCCAACCAGCCGTGGCAACCTGCTTGGGTCCCCTTCCACGCTGTGGAAGCTTTGTTCTTTCACTCTTCACAATAAATCTTGCTGCTGCTCACTCTTTGGGTCCGCACCACCTTTAAGAGCTGTAACACTCACTGTGAAGGTCCGTGGCTTCATTCTTGAAGTCAGCAAGACCACGAACCCACCTGAAGGAAGAAACTCGGGACACATCTCAAGGAATAAACTCCGGACACACCATCTTTAAGAGCTGTAACACTGCGAAGATCCACGGCTTCATTCTTGAAGTCAGCGAGACCAAGAACCCACTGGAAGGAACCAATTCCATACACGATATGACGTGTCAGCTTCCCCTTCACCTCCTGCCATGATTATAAGCTTCCTGAGGCCTCCCTAGCCATGCTTTCTGTGGAACCATGTGCCAATTAAACATCTTTTCTTTAAAAATTACCCAGTCTCAGGTAGTTCTTTATAGCAATGTGAGAATGGGCTAATACAGTAGGAGAGCAAGAGAGGGTGAATTCAAGTCAAACTTGCTTGGATAACAAACCCACCCTCCACTAAGTCCCCTCCCACAATAACGACATTAATCCATTCGTGAGGCCAAAGTCCCCATGACCTAATCAGCTCTTAAAAGTCCCACCTCTCAACACTGCTTCACTGGGGATTAAATTTTCAACACATGAGTGTTGGGGGACACAATTGAGCCACAGCAATGAAGTTCCACGCCTGACTAAGGTTAACAGGTGACAACAGGTCAGTCCGCCTAACAGGCTGCTATATCCCAGGGTCTAGCACAGTGCCTGGCACATGGTAAGCAGGCAATACATAGGTGTCAATTGTGTGAATAAATGTGCTGGACTGAATCAGAACTTCATGAGCTCCTGCCCTAGACAGGCTCCAGGAGGGGCCATAGGGTCCTGCACCGGGGATGCTGCAGAGGAAGAGCTTCCTGCACGAGATGGAAGCTCAAGCTCCAATTCACTCCTCAAGGCCCTTTCCATCTGAATTCTAGCTGCACAGCGCACCTGAGACTTTTGCCATGACCTGAGGTGACATTCAGATGAGTCCTGGAGCCCAGCAAACACTGAGCACCCAGGGTCCTGGTGTCAGATGAGCATAAGGAGCTCAGATGTGGAGAGAGACGCCACCACAACTGACAACTGTGCAAGTCAGCGTGTGTGCCCTGCAGGAATAAAGACTGTGCTGCAAGAATGTGGACCATGGGTGACTGGTCCTAAGTTTGGATTCCACCTTGCTTCAGACACGTAACGGTTGCCACAGTGGCTCATTGAGGTTATCACGTGAGTGCTCCAGGCATTAGAGGTCCAGGCGAATCTGGGCTCAGTCTTTCCAGACTCACCTGTGGCCACAAGCCCGTGCTTATATTCCAGTCCCCAGACCATAATAAAGAGTTGATTCATGCAGCTTCCCTGAGGAAACATGCCTGGGGTGTGTGTGTGTGTATTGTGTGTGTGTGGTGTGTGGGGTGTGTGTGTGTGTGTTGTATGTGTGTTGTGTGTGTTGTGTGGTGTATGTGTTGTGTGTGTGGTGTGTGGTGTGTGTGGTGTGTTGTGTGTGTGGTGTGTGTGTTTTGTGTTGTGTGTGTGTGTTGTGAAAGCAAAGCGCCTTTTTTTCCTTTATAGTTCACTCACCCTTGTTTTTGATACAGGGTCATACTCTGTCGCCCTTGATAGAATGCAATGGTGCAATCACAGCTCACTGCAGCCTCAACTTCCCGGCCTGGCCAATTTTTAAATTTTTTTGTAGAGACAAGGTCTCGCCATGTTACCCAGGCTGGTCTTGAATTCCTTGGTTCAAGCGATCCTCCCAACTCAGCCTCCCAAAGAGCTGGGATTACAGGCATGAGCCACTGTGCCCAATCTGTACTCTTTTATAACCTAATCTTAGACGTGCTCTACCATGGCTGTTGGTGGCACAGACCAACCCTGGAATGTCGGGTGTGGGCTGTGAACAGCAGGAGACAGGGGCGCCATCTTGGAGGCTGGCCACCACAGGTATTTTTACGAAAAACGTTGGGCTGTGGAGTGGAATGGAATCAGGACCAGGCCAGGCGTCCCAGATTCCTTCACTGCTGATGGAACTCCGCCTAGACACCCCATAATCACGAGCAAGTGCTGTATCCTGTGGGTCTCGCAAGCAGGAAATGCCTCTTTAAGAAATGGCTGACTTCCTCCTGCAGACACCATTTTAAATGCTCTGCAGAAACATTTGGTGAAAATGGCAGAGATAATTTTGGCCACGCAACTCCTCCAGGCATATCTTGCTTTGTCACTAAAACTCTAGATTTAGGAGTTATTCTGGCATTCCCTCCAGCTGCTGAAATGTCTAGATGTCAATGGTTTATATGTGTCTTTTTTAGTTGTAGCCAAGATATTTCAAACTTATCTACCAGATCACAATTAACTTGGTTTTTTAACCCAAGAAACCAGCATATTAAGTGATCACATATTGTGGATATCATAACTCATTAGAGCCTTTTCCTTTTTCCAAGTATATACCCCAGCTGATTGAAACACCTATCCATGGGAACTTGAGCTGACGTAGTTAATAATATAGTATTTCTGCTTCTACAGTGGCAGAGAGAATTTTGGCATATCTAAAAGAAACGTATTTTTATTATATTTATATTATATGTCATTTATATTATATTACTAAATATGATATATATTATTTTGTCATATATCTTTCAGATATGCCCAAATTCTCCTTGCCATTATAAAATGTATAGACATATGTAAATAGAATGTGTATATTTCTATGTAGAAAACCATACTATTAAATGTTTTGTGCCAGGCCTGGTGGCTCATGCCTGTAATCCCAGCACTTCTGGAGGCTGAGGCGGGAGGATTGCTTGAGCAATCCTGGGCAAGTTTGAGAACAGCCTGGAGAACCTGGTAAAACCCTGTCTCTACAAAAAAAAAAAATACAAAAATTAGCCAGGCATGGTGGTGTGTGCCTGGAGTCCCAGCTACTCAAGAGGCTGAGGTAGGAGGGTGACCTGAGCCCGGGGAGGTTGAGGCTGCAGTGAGCCCTGATTGCACCACTGCTCTCCAGTCTGGGTCATAGAGTGAGGCCCTGTCCCACTCAAAACAAAGCAAAAAATGTTCTACTCTTGAAATGGTTATCCTAAGAATAAGTGGAATGACATGGTGAAACGAGTTTCACGGTATAATAGCCAAGAATACAGTTCAGGAGTTCTGTACCCACCTTATGCATGAAGCTTTTCTGTGGCGGAGAAATCTTTTGATTACTGGAAACATACACACAGCTGATGGCATTCTTCAGTCTCACAATTGAAGGTGACACCTTCACGCCTAGTGCTTGGCCAACGTGGACAAAAGGAGCCACATTCTGGAAATGGTGAAGATGCCATGGGCCATTTCCACACGTTTCAGCCTAGGAAGGTGGTTGTCTTTTGGTAACATCTAGATAGAGAAAGCGAGGCAGTTGAATCCTAAATCTTATGTTGATATGCAATCCAAAAATAGCATATATTGAAGATTTTTATATACTTCAACATTTTCCGTGGAAGGCCTTTATATTCTTAGTTATAGGCAAGAGCCCAAGATTTCTGAGATTCCACAGCCAAATCATCAGTGAAATAGAAAGAAAAAAACACTCTTACTGGAAGCCACATGCAAGAGACGGTGACAGTGTCGGGAAAGAACGCCATTTCTATTTTTTACATCTCTTTCACTATAGTAAGGGTGTGAATTTTAAGTGACATTTTCCAACTAAGTGAAAATCACGGGGGGCTGGGGGAAGTGAATGGAGGCAAGCAGACACCAAAAGAAGCTGCAGGCCTCAGTGTTGAAGGAAAATTCCTACTTGATTTCAAATATTTTCCACCAAGACTGTTTCCTGCCCTATGCTAACCCCACAGAAGCAACGTTAGACACAAAGCTGGTGACAGCGGTGGTAGCGATCGCGGCTCTTGGCATCTTACCCCTTTCTCGGCTATTCCCTGTGAGGTGCAAGCGAGCGTTTGCACAACCTGGCGCTCAGTCTCACTGGAAGCAAAAGAAGGGATCCTTTCAGCTCCATTCCGCGATCTGTAACTCCCCCTCCTGCTGTAGATGAGCAGCTCTTGAAAATCAAGCTGAGACGCATCCAGCATGGAGCAGAGGTCTCTTTCCATTTCATGTTCTGCCACAAGGGAATCAGTCCGTAGGAGGCATTTGTCTTCCTTCTCCCTGCAGTGATCTGTGGCCGTTTGTGTATCTGTGGCTGCAAAAATATTTCTGGCCCCACACGCTCTTCTAGAACCTTGCCACCACTCCTGCAACAGGAGCGAGGCATCTGTGTCTTTTGCCCTTGAAGCCGAGCTGGACTTCGTGATTGCCTCCACTAGGATGTGTGAACCCCGAATATTGGAGACAGGTCTCCGTTAATTTAGAAAGTTTATTTTGCCCAGGTTGAGGATGTGCGCCCATGACACAGCCTCAGGGGGTCCTGAGGACACGTATCCAAGGTGATCAGAGCACAGTTTGCTTTTAAACATTTTAGGGAGACACGAGACATCAACCCACATACATAAGAGGAACATTGGTTCGGTCCAGAAAGGTGGGACCACTCAAAGCAAAGGAGGGATGACTCGGACAAATGGTCGCATCTTTTGAGTTTCTGATGAGCTTCTCCAGAGGAGGCAGTCAGATGTGCATTCACCGCAGCGAGGAGAGGGGTGACTTGGAATAGAAAGGGAGGCAGGTTTGCCCTACGCAGTTCCCAGCTGGACTTTTCCCTTTAGCTTAGTGATTTTGAGACCCCAAGATTATTTCCCTTTCACAGATGCAACGAAAAGAAGTGACCCTCTGTGCCTTCCAAGACTAGGTCTTAAAAGGCAACGTGACCTCTGCCTGGTTCTCTCTCACCATGTTTCAAAAATCGTTTATTTGGTATACAGCCACCATTTTGCGAGGAAGCCCAGGCTGCAGAGAGAGGCCATGAGTAGCGGTTGCCACCAATAGCTGCCATCCCTGCTGACAGCCACTGCCACCCATCAGACGTCTGTGTGAGGAAGCCTTGGAGATGTCTCCAGCCCCGGGCACCACCTGACCACACCTGCCTAAAAGACCTGAGCAAGAACACCTGGCTGAGGCCAGTGACCGCCCCCCCAGCACTGCAGAACTATAAGAAAAAAAATACTTATAATAACTATCTACAATAAAATATGTACTTCTTGTTTTATGCCATTCTATATTTCTTACACAGCAAGTAATAACCTGAACATGATCGGAAAAGGTAAAAGATCAAACCGTTTAGAATTATACTCTTCAAACATTTTTGTTTATGTAATCCCCTTATAGGATTTTTAAAAACCATATATCTGCTCACACATTTTTAAGTTTGTTCCCGGACCAAACCGAGGGTCAGGCTGCTAATTCTTGCAGCCCAATAATGAGATGCAGATGAACTGAGAGAGAAAGGAGTTTTAATTTCTGTAACCAGTTGCAGGGAGAAGACCTGGAAATTATCTGCAGACCAACTCAAAGTTACAGAGTTTTCCAGAGTTTGTATACCTTCTAAGCTATATGTATACATGTAAGTGTGCATTTATCTAAAGACATGAGTGATTAACTTCTTTTAATCTGTAACTAAGGTCTGAGTCTTGAAGACCGTCACTGGGGCCTCAGTAAACTTATTTAATCTCAGTGGGTCCAGGTGCTGGGGTGATTACCCTTATCTTGTCTCCTGCTAAATTACGGAGGTTTGGGGAGTTTCTTCAGACCCCCAATAAACTTGTTTGTGGAGGCCTGGAGAGTTTTTTCAGACCCCCAATAAAACTTGTTTAATCCTAAATGGGTTCTGTTAAGAATTCCTTAATTATTTTGTCATGATTTAAGGGCCAGGAAAGGTCTAGGCAAAACTCTTGGTGGGCTTTTGTTACACTCCAGCCTTTGTATGAGGGCACTGGCTTTCTCAGCTTTGAATGTTTGATTGAACCACTCAGTCAGTGCCGAAACGTTGTTATGGAGGCCTGTGTTAGCGACACCTGGCCTGCCACAAGTTGTCATCTAAAATTTTTATTTTAAATGTATGCAAAAGAAAATTTTATGCAAAATCATTACATGATTGTCTTAAATGCACTAACCATTTAACATCAGCACCATTGGATAGCTATGATCACCCATATTTAAAATACAAGAAAGAACCATTTCTTCCTTAAGAGTCATATATTTCATATTGTTTTTAAATCTCTGAACTGGTGTTTCTATTCCATCTCCTCCATAGGATTTTATTCTAATATAATAAATATTTATATTTGAAAATCATTTATTGATTACCCTGTCATACTTTTCTGTAAAAAAGAAGATATATGAATATACAGAAATTATAGACATTTTTATTTCCACTGATCACAAATTATTCTTCAATGCCTTACAGTTTTTATAAACATTAAGATAATATTTTATAGTCAATAATTCCATTAATGAGATGAGTAAGACTGTTATTTACTTTTAAGTCTTGTTTATTATTTTAAGTATCCGTAGATGAATATTATCTTTCTGTAGAATGAGCCAGAGTTCAACATGAATTTTATTCCTGCTTTTTTAAAATTTGTATAGATATAAATGCCAAGGCAACTTATCCACATAAACAAGGAGATGGAAATGGAGGCAGCGTTGATGGAACGATGTCACTGGTTGTTCCAACTTCTTCCAAATGATATGCTAGAAATCACATAGGGAACCATTAGCATCACCATTTCGATTCTATCCAAAGACAACTCAAGTACATCTGCCTTCAATTTTACTGAGAGTAAAGAATTTGAAATTGATGGTTTCAAGTTTCACGGGTGTCCAGCCCTTGGAATGCAAGGACTCTTTTGCTTGTCTGTGGTGGTGATACCACGAAAATAATGCACAGAACTTTTTTTTTTTAACTCATCAGCTATCATGAGTGTTTGTGTATTTCATGCATGGCCCAAGACAATTCTTCTTTCAGTGTGGCCCAGGGGAAGCCAAAAGGTTGGACACCCATCCTTTCCCCAGGGCCGAGTCACTCATGTTCTCCACTGCTGGGAATCATAGTAAAAAAGCCTTATCAAGACGTATCAAATGAATATTAATTTTTACCTTTTACTTTCTTGCTTAAGGCCCCTGTCTAGCTGCTTATACTCAGAAAGGACTGAGAAAATGGAAACATGAATCATGTCAATAAACCTTTTCCCAAAGAATGTTTTTGAAAGAAGGCTTTTTAGGCCAGGTGCGTGGCTCACACCTCTAATCCCAGCACTTTGGGAGGCCAAGGCAGGTGGATCACTTGAGGTCAGGAAGGAGTTCGAGACCAGCCTGGCCAACATGGTGAAACCCCGTCTCTACTGACAATACCACAATTGGTCAGGCATGGTGGCACTCGCCTGTAATCTCAGCTACTCTGGAGACTGAGGCCTGAGAATCACTTGAACCCAGGAGGTGGAGGTTGCAGTGAGCCGAGATCACACCACTGCATTCCAGCCTGGGTGACAAAGTGAGACCCTGTCCCAAAAAAAGAAAAAAAAAAAAAGAAAAGAAAAAGAAAAAAGAAAGAATGCTTTTTATCTTATGGGCTTGAAATACCTTTTGTCAAAACTGGAGCCACAGAAATAGTTTGTATTTTTTTTTTTTTTTTAATTATACTTTAAGTTCTAGGGTACATGTGCATAACGTGCAGGTTTGTTACATATGTATACTTGTGCAATGTTGGTGTGCTGCACCCATCAACTCGTCAGCACCCATCAATTCATCATTTATATCAGGTATAACTCCCCAATGCAATCCCTCCCCCCTCCCCCCTCCCCATGATAAGCCCCAGTGTGTGATGTTCCCCTTCCCGAGTCCAAGTGATCTCATTGTTCAGTGGGATTGTAAACTAGTTCAACCATTATGGAAAACTGTATGGCGATTCCTCAAGGATCTAGAACTAGATGTACCATATGACCCAGCCATCCCACTACTGGGTATATACCCAAAGGATTATAAATAGTTTGTATTATTATGCAAAATATACCCATAAAAACAAATCGGTGGAGTCCTCATTGTCAAATCAACCAACCCAGACTTCTTTGCTATTAAAAAAACTAACTTTATTTTTCCATTCAATATTCAAATAAACAAGTCAGTGACGCGTCCCTGACAGCCCCACCGCTGACTAGTCAATCCTAATCCCTGCGGAATGCCGGGTCAGGAAGGAGCCCAGTGCCCATGGGTACAGACAGAGCCGGCGCCCCAGCCTTTCTCACTGGTGCTCTGCTCACGGGGGATTCTTCTTCAAACAATAGTTTGGGGAAGGAGGCGGGAAGGCATCACATAAATACCGTCACCCTTCCTGCTGTCCCTCAGCAGGGTATCTACATTCAGAATGTCCTGACGCGGACTAAAGTAGCCCTCCTCTAACAGAAGCACGACTGAAGCAGGGAGAGACACAAAGTCCTGCCACAGCTTTTGGAGCATCTTGAAAGGAAAGGATACAAGCCAGCCTTGTAGCCTTGTCTGATGGACCCGGGGTCTGACCTCAGGTAAACACAGAGAGGGATTTGGGCCTGAGAGGGAAGGGGAGGGCGAGATCCCTGTGACAGGGGTACTCTCAAGATCCCTGTGACAGGGGTACTCTCAGGTCAGCCAGCTCCTGGGAGAGAACGAGGAACAGACGCTTGAAGACGGATCCCTCCAGCCTTCCTGCCTGTGTGCCTCCAGTTTGAAGAGCCTTGCTTCAGAATGAAGGGAGGCTCCACTTGGAGTATTAATCGTTCATCCCAGCATCTGCTGATGGCAGGAAGACACGAGCAGTGTGCTTTCCTCAAACAGCCTGAAAAGTCTTCTGGGTTTAAGGAGTAACCATAAATAAATGCAACTTGGGTAGCTTTAGATGTGTATGTCTTCATTTTAATTTTCATTTTTAAACAAAGTCACACATGAGCATAATTTAAAAATCCAAAGAACACTAAAGGCCCAGAATGAAAAGCAGCAGCAGTCTCTGGCCCATCCCTCTGCACTCATCAGTCTCGCTCCCCAAAGGCAACCAACTTCAGAGCTGCGGCCATTCCCTGGATTTCCCTCCGAGCATCTAAATCAATAGTGTCCATTGGGCCGGGTGTGGTGGCTCATGCCTGAAATCTCAGCACTTTGGGAGGCTGAGGCAGGCAGATCACGAGGTCAGGAGATCGAGACCATCCTGGCTAACACGGTGAAACCCTGTCTCTACTAAAAATACAAAAAATTAGCCAGGCATGGTGGCAGGTGCCTGTAGTCCCAGCTACTCAGGAGGCTGAGGCAGGAGAATCGCGTGAACCTGGGAGGCGGAGCTTGCAGTGAGCCAAGATCGCACCACTGCACTCCAGCCGGGGCAACAGAGCGAGACTCTGTCTCAAAAAAAAAGAAAAAAAAAAGTGTCCACTGCTCTTGCTCAACAGATCATCCTTAGGCTCATCGTTAGGGGTCCTGCATTTTCTTCCCACCACAGTAAAGAGAGCTTAGCCCTCCCCATCATGAGACACATACACATCCCCTCTCTCACCTTCCCAGGGTTATAATCATAGCTGTTGTCAGATATTAGCATTTATCTCATTAAAACTAGATTGAACTAAGGTAGCAAATCAAGTCCATACCTGTTTTCTTCCGTGTACCTTCCGTTTTTCTGAAGCTGATTGTCATATTTTCTCAATTGTCTTTTTTCCTCTAACATTTAAAAAATATTTATCCCAGTTCTCCAATCTGTCACCTGTTTAATCAATATATTTCCATGCACTCAAACATACCAGTTTCTTGTTTTTCATAAAGATTTCCATCCTCCTGCTTCAGCCTGGAGTCCTGGCTGTTGGTAGGGGGAAGTCTCTCCTTGCTATAATCTTGATGTGCTTGACTTCAAGCATGTCTTCCTCTTTGTTGGTTTACTCTCCTGTTTTGCCAGAGTATACCCTCCAGCAGTTTCCTAGGAAAGGGCCATGTAAAGTAACCTATTAAAGTCATGCACACTTAGAAATGCCATTATTGTACCCTCTCACTTGACTGATATTTTTCTTGGGTCTGAACCACACTCAATTGTCTCAAAGAACTGATGTTTACAGTCTTTTAAAATAAACATAGAAATCCACCCTCACAGTCAATTACCTTTATAATTGACAACTTCCATCCATCTTATCTGAGTTCCTTCCCCAGGAAGCCAATCCTCAGTCCTCCCAGATAGTATCAAGGAACTGAAACTCATCAGATCACCACATCCAGACAATGAAAAGCCAGACCCCCTCATTCTTTTTCATCTCCTTACCTCTCCCTAATTCCTGTTTAGCTGCCTGTAGTTACATTATTTCCCTGCTATGTGAGCCCTCAGTTTTAGTCAATCAAGGAGATGGATTTGAGACTGAGCTCCCATCTCCTCAGCTGCAGCACCCAGTTAGAGCCTTCTTCCCTGGCAATACTTGTTGTCTCAGTGATTGGCTTTCTGTGCTGGGAGCAGCAGGACCCAGACCAAACCCCTGGTGTGTTGTTAACCAGTAGAATATTTTAGGTTGAATGGCACTTTTCCCTCCAAATTTTAAAGGCTTGTTCTAGTGTCTTCCAGCTTCCAGTGTTGCTCAGAGAAGACTCTGATGATTCCTTTATTTGTAGGTGAAGTATTATTATTATTATTATTATTATTATTATTATTATTATTTTGAGACAGAGTCTTGCTCAGTGCAATGGCACAATCTTGGCTCACTGCAACCTCTGCCTCCCAGGCTCAAGCGATTCTCTTGCCTCAGCCTCCCGAGTAGCTGAGATTACAGGCACCTGCCACTGCACCCAACTAATTTTTGTATTTTTTAGTAGAGATAGGGTTTCACCATGTTGGCCAGACTTGTCTCAAACTCCTGACCTCAAGTGATCCACCTATCTCAGCTTCCCAAAGTGCTGGGATTACAGGTGTGAGCCACCATACCTGGCCCTGTGAATTATTTTCATATATGACCTTTTTTTTTTTTTTTTTGGAAGCTTTCAGAATCCTCTCTTTATCCTGGAGATTCTGAAATTTCTTGATCATGTGCATTGGTGTGACTGTTTTGATTCACTCTGTGAGGCATTTGGCGGGCCTTTTCCATATGAAGGCTCACATCCTTCTTTCTGGGGACTTTTCCTGTAACATTCTGGGATAAATCCTCCTCTCCATTTACTTTTTCTAGAACTGCAGTTTGTTAGGTGTTGGATCTCCTAGATTGCCTAACTTAAAAAAAAAAAAAGTTTCCCTCCTATTCTTCTTTTGTGATTTAATTCCACATTCTGGGAGATTTTCTGAACGTCATCCTTCACCCGTTCTATTAAATTTTAAATTTTGCCTACCTTATTTGATTTCCAAAATTTATTTTCATTCTCTAATTGTTCCATTTTTATATATAGTATTCTGTTTTGGGGTGTAGCATCTTCTCTTAGCTCCCTGAAAATATTTATTGGATTTTTTTTAAGTTTTCTTCTGCTCTTTGCATTGCCTCTGTTTCCTTCAAATGTCATTTCTTTATTTATCTTCCCCTGTTTGTTTGTTTTAGGCACTCCCTTTTATATTAGAAGCTTTCCTAGAATTTTTGATGACCCCTGGATATATTCAATCATGTAGCCAAAACAGCTCCATAGAAAACACAACAGCTGTGTTGATGAGATGCACTTGTCAGCTGGTGGGCCTCACTGAGGCCTGGGGAGAAACACCCTGAATCCCAGGCCCAGTCTTATTCAGAACTACTCCGTTTTCCTTGAATAGAAACCCCCCGTCTTCTGCCTTAGGGATGCAGGTTGGCTGTCAGCTTCCTGAACGCAGGGTAGGGGAGCAGGACTCCCACCTCGTCAGTATTGCAGAATTTTACTTAATCCCTTTGTTTTAAAACTCGTGCCTCGCCCTCCAGCCACGTCACCAAGTCCTCCAGTTCTCCAAAGAATCACCATCCTCACTCCTCCCTCAGTGGGGCCAAGGGCATGGCCACCTGCTGTGCAGGCAGGAGCAGGGGCTTCACCTGGCCAGGTGAAGACTTTGAGTCACCGTCCCTGGTCTCATCTCCACATTCCCCTCTGCCTCAAAGGGATGCCCCCGGGCTCCAGGTCCTTTGCAGGCCTTAGAGACCCTGCACATCAACTGTTCTCTGGAGAACCCTTCTGCAAGCCTCCAGGATGTAGCTTCTTTCTCTGCTGAGACACTAGCCACGCCTCATCTACTTCGTAGGCTGCTGAGCCAGTAGTGTTGAACCCTCTCACCTGCCGTCCCCGCCTTTCCTACGCCCTTTGTCCTTGTAGGTTGACACCTGTGTCAGCAGAGAGAGGAAAGAGACGCAGGTGATTATTCCCCCGTCCTTATGTGTCAGACAGGGTTATGCGCGTAGATTGACTGAGATGTGTGTCCTGCACTCTGAAGAACCTCGGTGGCTCCTCCTTTGGAATTGATTTAAGCAGTGGCAGCATAGTGTTTTGAAAACGGTCAATGGTGGGTTGGATTTGTTGGAATTGCCCAAGGTGTTTGGTTCTATGGAACCTGCCCTAAAGGGTGCTCAGGGGAATAGGCTTTGGGGTGGGATCTGTTTGCAGGAGACACACATTTTCTCTTCTTGGGACTTGTTTCACAGTTTATGTTGAAAGTTCTAATAAATTATGTAACAAAGCAACCCATGTGGTTGGATTTTCTAAAGTCATGGGACCACAATCCAGTTTTTGTATGTAACACCTGCTAATATCTTCATGAGCTAAGTGGTAAATCTGATAATAGATTTTGGCCAGAAATAGTTGCTCAGAAACCCCCCATTCACCAGGCCCCCACCATGGGAAGCCAGCAGCCAGAGGGCCCCGTTCAGCTGTGCGTGGTGAAGCATCCTTCACACCCTCCAGGTCTTGAGCACGTTGGCAGGGATGGACTTTTCGACCTCCTGGATGGAGCAATACATAGACGTCAGAGAAACAAAAGCCATGTGTTCTTTATTTAGGATTTTGACATGTGCAGTTTTGGGGATCTTGGGAATGTTGTAATTTTCCAGGGCAAACTTTGACACTTTGTTTCTGGGTCACAGAAAAAACACTACCTTTCATCGCCAATTACTGTTTTCCTCAAACCCAGGCTATTTTTGTCCAGTTTCCTTTGAAAGACCAGAACGAATGCTTGGCCTTATGATTTCTCCCCTTGTCACTCAGCTTCATGGTACAGATCGCAGAGAGGCTCACCTTGAGTTCAAGCTGTCCTTCAGCACATGCCATGTACTCTCTCAGGTTAAGCCTTCCGTCCTTCTCCCAGGCTCAAGCGATTCTCCTTCCTCAGCCTCCTGAGTAGCTGGGACTACAGGCACCTGCCACCACGCCTGACTACTTTTTGTATTTTTAGTAGGAACAGGGTTTCACCATGTTGGCCAGGCTGGCCTCGAACTCCTGACCTCAGGTGATCCACCCACCTCAGCCTCCCAAATTGCGGGGATTACAGGCATGAGCCACCACTCCTGGCTGACAATTTCTGTTTCTTAACCTTGCTCTGGTTACATGGATGCTAGCTTTATTATTGTAACATAGTAAGAAAATAGAAAATACAGATTTGGTCCAGCATTTCCAATATGCTCGCTGTGGGTCATCTTTTGGTCCATGTTTCAGCCAATCAACCAACCAAACTTTGAGAGCCTTTCCGACTTGCTTAGCTGCAACGTCAAACACAGAAGCTCTGCGAGCCAGACTCACAACGAGTCTGGCTCCAGCCTTAGGCTCCTCCCAGCATCATCTCACACTCTTGATGTCCATCCACATCCATTTCCCAGGTTTCTTTCTGTATACATGAGAAAACGCAGGCACTCTTTGGGAGTGTGGCACACTTGCTCCTGGCTCCCACTGTGCCTAACCTTTAGGGACCTGCTGGCAATGGGGTCTAGTTCTAGGTCTAGAAGCAAAGTGGGTGGTAGGGGTGGGAATCCAGAAACCTCAGAACCAATTCAGAAAACTTATTCTTAAAGTCCTGTCCTTTAGCCACTCTCAGTAATGAAGTCTGTATTAGTCAAAGTTCTCCAGAGAAGTCCCAGCCTCTGCAGCCAGCACGCTGGGCCCCGGGGGAGCTGATGTGGAGTTCTAGCCAGACTGGAAGGTCTGAGAACCAGGACTGCCAGTGGTGTCCCCTCCAGTCTGAAAGCTGGCAGGCTCGAGACCCAAGAAGAGCCAATATTTTAATCCAAGTCCAAAGGCCAGAAAAACCAAAGCCCCAGCTCAGTAGGCAGGCAGGAGTTCCCTCTTATTCAGTCTGTATGTTCTAGTCAGATCTTCCACTGATTGGATGAGGCCCACCCCTTCAAGGGAAGGCAATCCGCTTTACTTGGTCCCTCATTCCAATGTTAACTTCATCCAGAAACCCCTCACAGACACACCCAGGATAACGTCTGAATCGATGTCTGGGCACCCCATGGCCCAGTCAAGCTGACATGCAACATCAACCACCACACTGAATTGCAGGCCATGCTTTATGTGCATGCTCACTACTGGTAAAAGAGGGGAAGGGGAGTAATGGCCAAAATCACCGAAAAGCTGGCCAGGCCCAGTGGCTCATGCCTGTAATCCCAGCACTTTGGGAGGCCGAGGTGGGAGGATTGCTTGAGCCCAGGAGTTTGAGACCAGCCTGAGTAACAAAGTGAGACCTTGGTCTCTACAAAAATTTAAAAATTACCTGGGTGTGCTGGCACACACCTGTGGTCTCAGCTACTTGGGAGGGGCTGAGGCAGGACCCCGGGAGTACGAGGCTGCAGTGAGCTGTGATTGCGCCACCACACTCCAGCCTGAGAGACAGAATGAGATCCTGCCCCCCGACCCAAAAAAAAAAAAAGAAATCTAAAAGTTACTTACAGAAGATTAGACTTTTGATTGTTTTTTAAATTTTTGTGACAGTTATGTATGCTGTTCTAGAATTTCACAATGCATTCAAGAAAGACCCAAGGTAAGATGACACTATGAAGACTTCTTGGGAGGAGCTGTAAGGCTATTTTTGTTTTTCTAACTAGCTACTCCTTGCTATGATCTCCTCTCCTCTTAGTTCAGACTTATGTGAATTTTCTCCCTACCTCAATCCTATTAATTGATTTATTTTGTATTTCTGGAACATAATAGGAGTTATAAAATAATTTCAAAGCAAAAAATAGTAAGTACTTCTTTCCACCTGTGCTTTAAGCTTGACCCCTGGCTACAGAGAAGAACTTAAATAACCTGCCTTTGTTAAAATTATTTTTATTTAAATAATGTATTAAAGAAAGCTAGGTGTCCTCTTACAACTATCTCTCCTGCTTTCTAAAAGGGATCCATTTAGGAATTAACAAATAGGCCATGCAGTACTGGTGCTTCGTCTCACAAAAGGCAGCTCTGCAGATTGGAGTCCCGTGGCCTCATGGAGGGACCTCTCCAATGGTGTGAAAGCCCAGAAATATTTTCCTTCCTTCCCATCTCCTATTCTAGATCCCTTTCTATTCAGTGTTCTTTCTTCCTGATATGGTTTGGCTGTGTCCACACCCAAATCTCATCTTGAATTGTAGTTCCCATAATCCCCACGTGTTGTGGGAGGGACCCAGTGGGAGACAGTTGAATGATGGGAGTGGTTCTCCCATGCTGTTCTCATGATAGTGAGTGAGTTCTCATGGGATCTGATAGTTTTATAAGGGGCTTTCCCCTTCACTGGGCACTCATTCTTCTCTTTCCTGCCGCCTTGTGAAGAAGGACATGTTTGCCTCCTCTTCTGTCATAATCGTAAGTTTCCTGAGGCCTCCCCAGCCCTGAAGAACTGAGAGTCAATTAAATCTTTTTCCTTTATAAATTACCCAGTCTCGGCTATGTCCTTACAGCGGAGTGAGAATAGACTATAGCCTTCCTTTTTAAAGGTATGTGTATTTTCCTTTCAGGTGCCTGAGTACTGAGCTTTGCACTTTGGGAGATTAAAAACAATGGAAACATAAATCCTAAATGAAAGAATTTCAAAATTCCTGGCAAACAACACTTATGCAAAATTAGAAGCTAATACAAGAGAGCAGAGTATAATCAAGTGTGAGATTAGGTATTAGTGACTTTAATTGCAGCTGAATTTTTTTAAGTAAGTAGGAAAATAGGATCAAAGTAAACTGAAAAGGTCTCATGAGGCTGCGCTTGCAGGAAGCCAAGGATTTGGCTTGCTTGGATGGAAGTCATTCTCAATTTGATGGGAAAGGGGTCTTGTAGAGGCTGCTCCCCTTCCCATTCATCAACTTTCTTCATCCCCTTTTCCTGTTTATATCCATTCATCTCTGTGCTGCTCTCTCAGGCTCGCTGGGTATCTCAAGATTTATAGCACTGAGATGTTTGCCCACGACCCTGTTTTACGGATTATGTTTTTGGTACAGCATGTGAAACTCCCCATGAAATCCAAGGTCATGTAGATTTTCTCTGATGTTTTCTTCTAAGTGTTTTATAGTTTTGCATTTTACATGTAGATCTATGATTCCTTTTGAGTTAATTTTTGTGTAAGGTTTAAGATCTATATCTAGGATCTTTTGGGGAAGAGGGAGAACATATAAACATCCAGTTGTTCTAGCGCCATTTATCCATGTAAAGGATAGCTGAAAATACTATCCTTTATCCATTTAATTGCTTCGTGCCTTTGTCAAAATATAGTTGGGGGGTGACATTTTGGGTCTCTGTTCTGTTCTATTGATCTGCGTGTCCACTCTTAAACCAGTCCCACACCATCTGGGTTACTGTCATTTTACGTTCAGTTGAGCTCAGACAGGATGATGGCCTTCTCACCCCGGCTGCTCTCCTGTTATTTGCCTATCTCCCTGTTTATGGGTTTATGAGGAACATTTTTCTTCCTCTCCTTCATGTAAAATAAGGTTCATAAAATTTTCAATAATACTAAATAAAATAATGTTTTAAATATTTTTAAGTAGTTGTGTTGAGGTGTGATGTGCATACCCCAAAACTCACTTGTTTTAACTTAAAGTAGTTTTGGGTGTGGAAAGTGTTGCTTTCCTCTGACATCTGTGCCCATGTATTCTGCCTCCCTCCCATTGCGATGGATTCCTTGTCTGTGTTGCTAGGTGATGCCAGCCCTCCACTTGGTCTTTTGTTTCGTTATGTCTGCCTTTGTTTCAGAAAACACTAGCACATGTTCCTCATCTGTGAATGGATATTGTGAGGGTTAATTTTATGTGTCAACCTGTCTAGGCAAGGTATGCCCAAACAGTTGGTAAAACAGTATTTCTGGGCTTGTATGTGGGAGTGTTTCCAGAAGAGGTCAGAGTTTTCGTGAGTGGACTGAGTGAGGAAGATGCACGTTCACCAGCGTGGGTGGGTATCACCTGATCTGCCGAGGCCCAAATAGGACAAAAAGGCGGAGGAAGAGCGAATCCTCTCTCTTCTTGAGCTGGGACTGTCAGTATCTCCTGCCCTTCGACCTCAGAACTCCTGGTTCTCAAGGCTTCAGACTCCATGACTCACACACCAGCTTCCCCCACCCATTTCCCTCACCCTCCATTTCTCAGGGCTTCAGACTTGGGCTGAGTGACATCACCAGCTTTCCTGGCTCTTCAGCTTGCAGAGAGTAGATTGTGGAACCTCTCAGCCTCCATAATTGCATAAGCCAATTCTCATAATAAATCTCCTCTTAGGCATCCATCTGTCTGTCCATCTATCTACACTTTATTGTTTCTGTGTCTCTGGAGAACCTTAATACAGCCACTAACAAGGTAGATTTTATGTAAAAAAAAAAACATAAGGCAGAACAGCTAAAATAAGATAAATCTTAATCTAACAATTTTTTCAGTCATAGAAAATAGTAAATTAATTATATTTAGAACAGTTTTGGGTTTTGTTTAAGACAGAGTCTCACTCTGTCACGCAGGCTGGAGTGCAGTGAGCTGATCATAGCTCACTGCAACTTCAAACTCCTGGGCTCAAGTCATCCTCCCACCTCAACCTCCCAAGTAGCTGTGACTTCAGATGTGTGACACCATGTCCGGCTAATTTTTTTTAATTTTTACTTTTTTGTAGAGATAGGGTCTCACTATGTTGCCCAGGCTGGTCCCAAACTCCTACGCTCAAGCAGTACTCCCACCTTGACCTCCCGAAGTTCTGGAGTTACAGGCCTGAGCCACCCTCCCGACCTAGAATGGTGTTTATCTAATGACCAACTCCAAGGCTAAAAAAGAGTTGCCTTTCACACATAATTTCTGGAATCATAATGTTCTAATGCAGTTTGTAACTAAATTTATACTATTCAAAAAAATCTAACCAAAACAAAACCAATGGGCTTGAATTATTTTTGAAATATCAAGAACTTTGTAACTTCCAATCAATAAAATCTTTTAAAGAAAATTAATCTTCTAAAAAAAGAGGTTAAAAATAAACTAGTTGGAAAATGTTAAAGAAGTACTTCCATAAACATGGGATACAAATTTCTGACATGCTATTTGTGATCATGTTAATTTGCTAACCCTAGGAACTGCTTATTAATGGAAATATTTTTGCTGAGACATCTGCAATGCAGCTTTGATGTCTTGTTAAACTATCAAAAATACAAGATGCAAATGCTGTATTTCCAAAGCAACTTAAAACTCTTCACAATACACACCCATGGCATTTTTAATATTTTGTTATAAGAATGAATTACCTGTGCTCTCACTTCAAAAATGTGTACTTTTAAATACCTTTATACTTTAAGAGATCATCAATTCTTTTTAAATAATAGAATAGTTATGAAAAATGCAAACTGTTTTTTGGAAAATAGGTCCAGGCACGGAGCATTTTCGACATCCTGGGACTCTTTAGAGAAAAGGATATTTTCTGAAAAATGGGTATAGTGCCATTCCAGATATGCAGTTAAACTTGATAACTCACATTTAATTTCACAAGAAAGGAGGGCTGGGCGTGGTGGCTTATGCCTGCAATCCCAGCTACTTGGGAGGCTGAGGCAAGATAATCACGTGAACCCGGGAGATGGAGGTTGCTGTGAGCCGAGATGGTGCCACTGCACTCCAGCCTGCGCAACAGGGTGAGACTCGTCCAAAAAAGAAAAAAGAAAGAAAGAAAGAAATGAGTTTAGGTATCTAAAAAACAAGGAATATTAGTGCCCAAGAAATCTAATTCTAATGACAAGAAACTGTATTCTGCTAGCCAGAAGGTGACCCAAAAGAAGAGATCAAATGCAACCAAAAGTGGGATGAAAGCAAACCCTCCTGTGTATCATTTGAAATGATAGAACCACTTCATGATTTCCTCATCGGCAGGCATGAGGGAGCTGGATGAAATGACCACGGCATTTTCTTCTGACTCCACATGCCCGTGACTGTCTCTTTAATACCCCCTGGAGCCTGGAAACTGCGTTCACATACATTCCTGGAGAGGCAGAAGGCACAGCAGGAGGTATATTAATTAGCTTTGGTGTCAGGTGTGAGTTCAAATCCCTGTTCTAACACATGCCAGCTGCGAGGCATTGGGGACGGTTTTGAAGCCTTAGCGCCCTACAGATTAGGGAGCTGATATTTGTAAAGTGACTAACACATAATAAGCATGGGGGAGGTAGTACCAGTTGTCAAAGGGATAATTCTTGTTCCTTCATCATTTGTATTTTTAAAAGATAAACTTAGGCTGAAAAATCAATGGCCATTACATAAATAAATAACAGAGCCAGGCCCATAACTCAAGCCTTGTGACTCAGCTGTTCTTTCAATTTACGATTAACCAAAGAACTCGCCAATTTAGTGATGGGTTTGATCAAATCAGCTATCTGACAATGTAAAATTTAAATGCACACATACACATACACCACCAGTTTAAATCTATTTCAAATTAGTTATGTTTATACCAAAAGGCAGAGTTCAGTTCAGGAGATCCCATCAGTGAGGATGGTGTAGCTGGACAGAGGAATTTTGAAAGAGATGAGGATTCAAAGATCCAATGAGTCCCTGGTCCAGGATCACCTCCAGATCTGGACTTCGTTCCTGCCTAGCAGGGAGGCTGCTGTGATTCGAAGGAAGAGCCAAGAGGAAGGAGCTGGGGAAACCTGGGGCTGCCTCGGCTGAGCACGTGTTTCATGCTCTTCGCCAACCTTTTCTACAAGGGAAGATGGAGACAGATGCTGCCCAGGCCTGTGCAGCCAAGAGTGGTGGACACTGGGGGAAGCTGGTACCGCGGTGTGCGTGGAAAATGCATCAGATCTGGACTTAGACAACTGGAGCTGTTGTTTTTGTTCTGTCACTAGCTGGGCGGCTTTGGGGGAAGGAGAGGTCTCCAACTCCTGAATCTTAAGTTTTCTCAAAAATAGATAATGTCAGTGTTTTAGAGGACAGTTATAAAAATCAAATGTGCTATTGTGTAAAAGTTACACGTTTTCTGTATCTTAGCCTCCTTATTTGTAAACTAGGGAAAGTAAGAGTGTTCACTGTGTGGGATTATCAGAATTTAATGAGTTAATCCGTGTGAAATGCTGATAGGAGTGTCTGGCTTGCAGCAAGCACTCCAATTGGTAGGCAGCTGGTTACATAACACAGAAATGTCACCAGGCCATTTCAACCCACTGTCCACTGTTACTGCTGCATTTATTGGCTTTTGGCTTTGGTGACTGACTTGTCATTATGAAAGGGAAAAAGGCTCCTGTTTTGCCTATTTTCTTTTTTCCTTATGAGACCACAATCATTTAAAAAAAAAACTCTACAGCAGTAATAATTGTTAAAATATACATATATTACTTATATATTAACATTTATTAAGCATTAATACTGTTCAATAATAGAATATGAAGAAAAATACATATAGTGGCATTTAGGATTATAATCTTCCACGGAATAGTAACAAGAGACATATGAAAGGGCAAGTGTATCTAAGCCAGATGACAATAAGACGGCAAATAAGATGAATATATTCAACACTATGTACACACTTTAAGGTTGTGGCTTAATCCATGCATAATAATTGGATGAGTGATATCCATCGATTGTTAGCCTGATACCGAACATTGTTCCAAAATAATTAGTAGGAAAAAGATGTCTGATGTTAACAAAACAAGACTCTTTTTCTCTATAATTCACATGGCTATAGATTTTTAAGTTTTACTTTTCTAAAACAGAAAGCCTTGAAGAGACTCCAAACCCTATTTTAAAACAGGAAAACTGATAATGATGATAATGATACTGATGATGATGATGATGATGATGCAGCAAATAAAGCTTAAATTAAAATGTATCTTGGAAAAATATAAGAATCAGCTCATCCCTAACTGGTAAGGAGCACTCACGGTAAGTATCACGTCAAGAGTGGGCGGCATCTGGAGCCACACTGCCTGGGCCCGGACCCTGGCTCTGCCACTCAGTCGCTGTGTGAATTTGAACAATTCCTTAGCATCTCTGAGTCTCACTTTCCCATTTGTGAATTGAGGATAACAGTAACTATTTTATGAAGTTGTCATGAAGATCAAATTAGGTCTTAGAACATTGTCAGATACGCAGCGTGTTCAAACACGGTAAGCCATTTTATTATAACAAATACATACAATACTGTAAGTATCCAAAATGAGTACAGGAAAAAGAATAACTGATAAAATATTCAACACAAAAGGCTGAATTTGGGGGTTCACTTGAATATAAATCATCCCCAGCCCATTAATACTGACAGAGATACAACTCAACATAACCATGCCATATATTAAAATATCTTTCATTAAACCTAAGCAAGACACCGTCAACTATAGGAGTTTTAGGAACCATTAAGAAAAAAAAATGTTGCCATAGATTTTATTGACTACAAGACATATTCTAATTTCTGACAAGTTAGAATGTAAAAAGAAAATATGTATCTTAGAACCAAAGAAATTCTGATATGAGCAAACTGGAAAGTGGTCAGCAGAGTTAGACTGCAGAAGAGTGTGTGTAAGAACAAATACGCAGACACAAAGTCCAGCTTTCCCACTGGCTTCTGAGGTGGAAGATGTGTTTCTGGGACCTGAGCGCTCACTTCAGGAGAGTTTAGCGTCTCATTAACTACCAATCCCTGCTTACTCCACAGAGGGTGTGGACTGGCATGGGAGCCCCCCAGGACCACATGCTGCCACACCTGCAAGAGCAGGGAGAAGCCCCCAAGAGTTCCTGTTACCACTGTTCTGGCAGGGAGAGGAGACTCTAAAAAACAGATAGCAACTGAATGTTTGTATTACAAATATTTATAAGCAAATTTTGAAAACTGAGCAGATTCTGGGAGAGTTTGATGGTCTGAGAGTCCCTTGAATAAAAATAATTCTAGAAAAGCTGTGAAACTTCACCTTTCTCCTATTCTTAACCTTACTTGCCTTTGGGAGGCTGAGGCAGGAGGATGACTTAAGGCCAGGAGTTTGAGAATGTAGTGAGCTATGACCACACCACTTACACTCCAGCCTGGGCGAGACCACAACAAAAACCTTACCTGCACACTGCTCCACACTGGGAATTCATTTCGTTTCTTGGATTGTGGAAAGAACTGGCTTACTGAAACCCACCCTTCTCTAAAACCCTTCTTCCAGTTAGGTGTCAAGATTTTAACAGCCTTTTCTATCTGAATAAAAACTGCACACAAAGGAAACTTAAGAGATGTCAACAACTCATCTGTTTGTTACAAGATGAGTCTCCATGCTTCATTGGCTGTGGGGAATCCTCATCAGCATCTAGTGGCAAAGACTCCTGCGTGCTCACCAAAACGCTCCCCTTCCTCCAGGGCACAGTCACATGGATTTCCCAGGCACCCTGGCAGCTCTGCAGGAGTCCATGACTTAAGAAGGCCAATGGACTGTGGGTGAAGTCTGTGGACGGGGAAGCCACATGCGTTGCTTCCGGGCCCGGGTGCGTGCATCCTCCACTCTCTTCCCCTGTGGGTGCAGAAGGCGGGGCAGAGGGCCCTGAAACCTTGGAGGTCGGTGGAGCCCAGAATGAAGGGGCTTGGGGCTCTGAGTCTTCACGTAAATTTAGGTAACAGTGAACTGTCACGTGAACAAGAAATAAACCTCAAATGTATTCAGTCGATTAGATTTGGTGATGGTTGTTACAACGGTTACCCTCCCTCAACATAATAAATTTTCAAACAACTCATAATGGCTCACTCATGTATAAAATATTCAATATGGAATCCCAGGATAACATGCTTATTCCAGCTCAAGCTTAATCAGAGTAATTCATCTGAGGAAGGAGATAGTAAAGGGCAGCAAGGGTTGGTCATTGAAGATAACTAGCCTTGCTAAAAGAACAGTTGAAGAACTGAGCTACAGATAGGGTAAACCCACATCTCAGACATTCTGTGATAGTGTATAAGAGGATTAAATAATCATCCATGTGGGAGGCACAGCCTTGCACTTTAAAATGATGGCGCTTATCAAGACTGGCTGTGAATATCTATCCCTGGGAGGGTTTTCCTTTTTACTTTTGTAAGACAGGTTCTCGCTATGTTGCCCAGGCTGGTCTTGAACTTCTGGGCTCAAGTGATCCTCCCGCCTCAGCCTCCCCAAGTACACGCCACCATGCCTGGCTTCAGTCCCTGAGAGTTTGCAACAAAGCATGCTATTACGGTTGAAAGATTTCCAAAATCACAAGCAGAAAAGCTTATGGGGGCCAGGCAGGTAACAGGGTGGGTTGAAAGTGAGAGGGAAGGTGGGACCTGTAAGGAGCTGTGGCACAACCACCCAGGTTGGAGTGCAGTGGTGCAATCGCAGTTCACTGCAACCTCCATCTCCCAGGTTCAAGTGCTTCTCCTGCCTCAGCCTCCTGAGTAGATGGGGCCATAGGCACCTGCCACCACGCCTGCCTAATTTTTGTATTTTAGTAGAGACAGGGTTTTGTCATGTTGGCGAGGTTGGTCTCGAACTCCTGACCTCAGATGATCCGTCTACCTCAGATTCCCAAAGTGCTGGGATTACAGATGTGAGCCACCACGCCCAGTACTCTGAAGGCACTGTGTAAGATTTGTGGGCGGACCCTCTCAGAGTTGCTCCCCTAGTTTATTCATTCACTTAACAAGTTTTATTTATTTATTTGAGACAGGGCCTCACACTGTAAGCCGGAGCGCAGTGGTGTGATCACCACTCACTGCATCCTCAACATCCTAGACTCAGGGAATCCTCTTACCTCAGCCTCCCGAGTAGCTGGGACTACAGGTGCACACCACCATTCCTGGCTAATTTATTCTTATTTTTGTAGAGATGGAATCCCACTATGTTGCCCAGGCTGGTCTTGAACTCCTGGGCTCAAGCCATCCTCCCACCTTGGCCTCCTGAAATGCTGGGATTATAGGCGTGTGCCACGGCACCTGGCCAACAAGCATTTATCGAATGTCCACTGAAATCTAGGATTTGGTCTAAAAGATGTCTTGAGGCTCTTTCCCAATCTACTGCTCTAAGAAATGTTTTACAGTAAAATAGGATGGCAATCTAAAAAAGAAAAATATATGATAACCTAAAAAAAAAAACTTACAACACAAAATGACTGAAAAGAACTCAGGTAAAAGGAGAAAAACATAAAGAATTCAAAATATAAATTAACTTCTTTCAAAATAAATAGTTAATTTCCATCAAGTATAATAATATGCAGTCTATAAATTCTCATAAACACAGCTTTAAAAAGTGCAAGTATCAGGAACCATGATAAATCTGAAAATAACAATCTAACTTTTTATTAGACATCTGCCCAAGAGGATGCTATAAGATACGCAATGCCAGGTTATATAGAGCTTATTCACATGCTTCTTGCTATACTAAATATACACTAAATGGTTTCTATTTAAAATTTCATAAAAGGAACATTTCATTAAAACCAACTTAAATTCTACAACTACTAAGAACAAATAAAACTAGTAGAGGTGAACAAATCTCTCTTCTCCAGTCGACTGGACAGCAGGATTACTGAGTGGTAGGCAGGCCGAGTCTTCTTCACCCCCTTATTATTTGGTGAGGAAGTCAACTGTGAGAAGTGACTCGAACTGTCAGAAGAAATGAGGAAAGGGCTTGGGTCTATGGGCAGGGTACTAAGATCTAGAGCCCCTGTTGCCTTGAAAGAAAACGAGGTAAATATGTACAAAATGTCAAAATTAGAAAATGATCATGGATAGTCAAGGTGGTTTTATTATTTCAAAAGCGTCTTAATTTGAATAATAGGGAGCATGTAATTCTACATTGCTTCTAAAAGGGAAGTTTCATTTACTCAGGTTCTAAGAATTCAGTTTGATCCATGAACATGTTATTCCATGTTCTGTTAAATCTCAGAAAAACTAAGAAAGAGTTCCTAGCACATACCACCAGTGTAAGCAACACTACAAAAAGCACATTTAACCTAAGAAAATGGACTTACGTGCACTCTTGGTAAGAAGATGACTGCAGCTGATGCTCCGCTGGCAAACTCAGAGTATTTCGTGTGCTTTGAAGCAGGAACGCTTGTCTTTGTTTTATATTATGTAATTCATGCTATTGCTCATTTAAGTTGGTCTTTCACTCCAGACAGGTTTTTACTGACTTTTAAAGGGTCACCCTTCGAATAGTCTGACAATAATTGCTCCTCCTTCTTGACTGACCCTTTTATTCTTACACAGTCTTTATTTTTCAAAATGCCACACTGTCCTGGGAATTCAGATCTGCCCATCCTACAGCTCCCCAGGCCCCACTCAAAAAGGGCTTCTGAATTCCACAAAGTCCTTGTCATGAAACATTCCGCCCACGGCACGTGAGCGTGGCACACACCAGACTCTGATGCCAGTGTAAGCCAGAGCTATGATTGGCTAATCATTGTACTTAAAAGGTTTTGACCAGGTAGGTGACAATATTTAATTTCTAGCACCCACTTTAGAGGTTTCTTACTTAACGCTATTTGTTAAAGTGGTGAGAATATAAATTCTCTAATTGGCAAGAACTTTTTTAACAGCTGGCTTAAAATTACAGCCATGCATCACCTGACGACACGGATACATTCGGAGAAACGTGCTATTGCACCATTTTGTCGTGGGAACATCACAGAGCACACTTAAACAGACCTAGATGGTGGCACCTACGACACACCTAGGCTGTGTACCATGACCTACTGCTCCTAGCTACGCACCTGTACAGCATGGTACCGAACACTGCAGGCAACTGTCACCATGCTATCTGCCTTGTCTAAACACAGAAAAGGGACAGTAAAAATATTGTATTAGAATCTTATGGGCCCACTATACATGTGGTCCCTTGTTGGCCAAAACATCCTAACGTGGCATATGACCGTAGCTGACTTTGAAAACTCATTTGTTTACCTACCTTAGTTTAATCTGGATCCTCTGAAGAGCTATCTATCTCAAGGCCAGCATTTTCTTCCTAGGCATGAAAGGGTTTAAAATTACGTAAGATTGTAAATTCTCTATTCAATCAGTCTCAACCAGGGATTCTCAACCTTTGTGATAAGCCATTAAAAAACTATCCAGTGCTGGCTGTTGCCTGTATGTTTCTATTTTTCAATTCAGTTGCATAATTATGGCCTATGCTTAGAATTCTGAGGTAGGGAAGGATAGGGAGTACCACAGCCTGGAAATTCAAAACGCAATAGTCTCAGAGAGCCCACCTGGGTCTGCTCATGCTGCCCCCGCAAGAGAACAGTATCCCCACTGGTTTCTTCCCTTCTGCCCAGTGTCGGCGTGTGTCTGGAAGAGAAGGTGGGAATCAAGGAGCCTCGATGCTCAGTCTGGAGTGCTGGTCAAAGAAACTAACTTATGGCACCTTCCCTTTTACCCATGTATTCCCTCAAGTCACTCGCCCATGAAGGGGCACAGTGCCTTCTAGTGCTTTTCCTGGCAGATAGGTTGATTTTACTCAGGAGTTAGCCAGGAATTCAGAGATTCCTGGATTTTTAAACTATGGTACTTCTAAATAGGCTGAGAATTCCGGGTGTAACTAAAAATCACCTTTTAAATTTAGTATTTTACCCATAAGATTTACTTTCATTCAAAAAAATATCTTCTAATGGTTAGTATTTGTAAGAAAAAAATGATAATTACAAATATATTTTACTGCAGCACTCAACATGCAAATGGTCTAAAGAGGTCTCGAGATTAGCATTTTCGCAAGTTTCATTTAAAATTAGTTGGCTAGGCAATCAAAATTATTCTGACCACTATATACACCCATGTAAATAAAATAAAACACACATATTAAAGGAAACACATAAAAGGAAAAAAAATTTTCCTTTTCATATTGAAAATGTTCATTATTATGAACGCTTAACTTTCCCAGTGTTGGAGAGCTGATCCCTAAATACCCAGCACTGTGGAAGTTATTTCAACTGAAAGAGATCAACAGCTTCTTTTTATCTCCAGTCTTCTCCTGCAGAAAGCCTGTACTCACAGGCAGCACTCCATAAGGCCACAGTGAATGAATCTGGCTTAATATTTGCTACATTATCAGAACTGTCTGTGGCTTACACTGAAGGCAAAATGGTATATAAAACACAAGACTCGGCTGGGCATGGTGGCTCATGCCTATAATCCCAGGCCTTTGGGAGGCCAAGGAGGGAGGATTGCTTGTATCCAGGAGTTCGAGGCCAACCTGGGCAACATAGCAAGGCTGTATCTCCTCAAAAAATGGAAGATTAGACAGGTGCGGTGGCGCGTGCCTATAGTCCCAGCTACTCAGGAGGCTGAGCTGGGAGACAGCTTGGGCCCAGGAGGTCGAGGCTGCAGTGAGCCATGATGGCACCGCTACACTCAGCCTAGATGACAGAGAGCCTGCCTCAAACAAACAAACAAAACCACACACACACAAAAAAACTCCACAGGACTCTAAATGAGATAGAATCTAAGGGAAAGATTAGAGCACCAATTTCTTTTTCTATCATTTTTCACCCAGTTTAAAGTAGAGTTTTGCATATGTGAGAATCAGACTGAGCTATGAACAGATACACACACAGAGACACACAGGTTCAAGGGAGACGGTGTATGACTCAGTAACTCATCAGGTTTGTCACTTTCGGGATCAGTATGAAAAAGCAAATGTTTCCAGGAAGCTCATGGAATAAACTGATATCCTCCAGGATCTGGATAACCTACCTCTTCTACCTACAGGAACGCACTGCACAGCGCTGCTGGGCACTAGCATGCTGTGGGCATGAACACTTCATAAAGCACCACTGAGGCACTGGGACTTACGAGTCACATTCTCTTAAAAAGACTAGTTGGGAGCAGTTCAGAACACTTCTGCCAACTGCATGGCTGTACATGAACCTGCAAGTCTTTAACAAACTTCAGACATGTGACAAAACAAACACACAAACTACTTTTATTTTTCATCAAAATGTGAATCATCATAGTGAATAAAAATTCATGAGTCAGAATAGCATGCAATTTTTTATTGTTTTCTAAATCTATTTATACACTTAGTATGCTAGTATTAATTTCACAAACAGTATAAAGAATGTATCCAATGATATTACGCGGCAACTACTCACCTGAAAAAGAAAACACTGTCTCTGAAATAATTCCTAATTATACAACTTTGCAAACTAATAAGCACTATAAATACTAAAATGTTAAGACTTCAGTGTATAATGTCAACAACATCCTGCCTTTTTAAAATTGCTTAACACATTTGTTAAAGATCATGCAAAATAAACACTGTATTAAAATGCTAGATTACACTCAAACATCATGGCAATGAAACACAAAAGAGCAACTATTTAGCACAATGACTGGCCAAGTAAATAACTTCATCAGCATATTAATAAAAATTCACTGAGCGATAAACATTGAAAATGTAACAGGGAATCTAGATAATCGCGCATCTGCGATCTCACCATCTACCGTCCTAACTGTGACGTGGGGTAAACCGCCAGAATTCATTCTACATAAATGAGCTATGTTAAAACGATAACAACATTTCATTGCATGATGACAGGGCACATTTCTAATCCACACAGTACTTCACTGTGATCATTCTCTTAACTCCGCTAATAATTAATGGAAAGTACAGGTTTACAGTCACACCACATATATATATATATATATATATATATATGTATGTATGTGTATATATATATATAATTTTATCCTTGCTATGTTACATGTTTTTAGACTTTTTTAAGAAAAGTATTTCCTTTCTTATGATCCTCCCCCAGAATTAACATGCTGACTTAGGAACAGATGAAGTAGATAAAGTCTATCCTAGAATAGAGAGCAATGATTTAGTTTTACCTAATTAAATATTTCCTTGTCATTTATCAATTGTCACTGACCTTTTTGATGTAATTATTTCCTCATTCACTCATCTATAAATATTTATTAGTGCCTATTATTACCCATGTTTCCCTGATTTTCCAGAAAAAGAATTCATGGTTTTTTTTTCTTCTCATTGCTGAGCTCACTTAGAAAAGTTGGGCACCATTTAAAAGAGTTGGAGAACAGACCAGGGCGGCTTCTTGGGCACAGCTGGATGGTGCCGGAAGCCAGGCCTGGGATTTGGAGAGAAGAGTCTCCAACAGATAAACCCACGGAGGTCACCAGCCCTCCCAGCATCTACTCTCCTAACAGCTCAGGACAGCCCCGTTACACTACTGCCAGCCCTGGTGACTCGCTTTCTCAGCAATTTTTAAAGCCCTCTTCATTGTGTACTTGCTACTTAAAATTCAGAACCTCTGTGATAAGCAATGCGCCGTCACACGGAAGGCTGGATCTCAGTTTACGGAGCCTCTCCCTGTAGTGTCACAGGCTGTGCACTCACCTGGATGAGACCCTGAGCAGGCTTTGCTTCTGCCTCATCTAAAGCCACATCTTCTCTCAAATGTGTGGTCACCAAATGTTCTGCAAAAAGGGTCCCTAGCTTTTTACTTTTCTTTTTGGCAAATTAAGCCCTTTAAAATACTTCTGACCTATCTTTATACTGAGATCTCACACCTCGTCTCAAACAGTTTTATGGGGTAGTGCGCCAATGAAAGGTACAGTGGTATTAGTGAGTTTTGAAGCTTCTAATTACAAAGATCATAGAGGCTGGCTGGTGAGTCATGCTTCTCGCGCTCCCTTCTGTCACACTGCGGATGTCTCTTTTACCTCGGCCTCATCATCTGTTACTTATGTGTCAGTGAAATGTAGAAAGGTGATGGGCGTGGTTGGAGTCAAAATCCAGGACAATTCTGTCATAAGGGTACAGTAATACTCTTCTCCTTTGCTTGTTTTTCTCAAAGAATGCTTTCTCTTTCTTCTCCAAAGCCTGTGCTCTCAGAAGAGGCTGCTGCATGGAGCTCCGAAGGATCTTTGGAGAGCCTTGTGTAACTTGAACGTTGGCTTCGCTTATGTGTCATGCTTTTTAGATTCTCATTCTGAATAGTGGTTGGGTTGGGACTGGAACTAGGCCTCAAAAGGACTTGAGAAGTCTCCCTAATTCCCTCCATCTCATCAAAATTTTGATTGGCTCTATTGGCTGGAGCACTGTTGTTGTTCAGAGTCACAGTGCTGGGCGTTCGGTTCAGGTTGTAGGCTTTCTGGCACGCAGGCCAGTTTTCTTCAGGGCTGCTGGCTATCAGGCTGCATTCGGAAGGGCTTTTCTTGTCTTCTGAACAAATGGACATCCGAGCTATAACTGGATCTTGCAGGCCACTCAAGCTATGTGGGATTCCCCGCTTTCCGCTGTGACTGTCATCTTCCAGCTCTATGAGATTTGCCTTTTCAAGCTGGGAGTCATCCGCCACTTCGTTGTGCAGAGAGTGATTGGGAGAACTCTCATTGGACCTCACTCCTGAATCCGATGAATCCTTTTTGTCAAGGAGGGCATCCGATAAATACTCTTTGGCTTTAATGAAGGTTCTGATCGGCTCAGCACTGTGTTCCGGAGACTTTGGCACTCTCTCTACTTTCCCTTCGGCTTTTCTGTCTTTGTCATCTTTGAGCAGTGGCGTGTTATCTGATTCTTCTGTGCCAGATTCATCCTCGTCACTTGGGAGTTTCTGATAGCGCAGCCCACCTCCCTTAAGCTTCAAATCTGTCTGGAAGAGGCTTGACCTTTCCGAAGATTTCTTGCCTGGGAGAAGCTTACTGCCTGACTGATCTGATTTTTCATCTTCTTCAGTGATAGGATCCAGCGGGGAGGCATCATTGGTGGAAACCCCTGATGATGAATAATCGATAACATCTCCCCTCTTCATTAAAAAGGACTTCCTCCCATCATCGGGCTTTGGTTCACTATCCTTCCCCTTTTCTTGTTCTAGGTTTGAATGAATAGAGCCCCCTGATGAACTCTGACCCATGTAATATGTGCTATGTGGAGAAGATCTGCCACTAATGGTTGTAGACCCTGGGCCCCCTTCTAACTGGGACATCTGAGCAATGTATTCTCTATAGGCATCTCTATACTCGGCCTGCACCTTATCAGTAAGCTTTGAAATTTCAATACTGGAATCCTGGGAATTGAGACTCGAAAGACTTGGGGTTCTGCGAGTTTGTGACTGTGAAGACAGAAAAAAAATAATTTAAAAATTCAAATAAGAAAAAAAGGCATAAACATCAGCTTAGGAAATATATATGTACACTAACCATTTAAAAAGTCATCAAAATATCAAATTCTTTTAAAAGAATTCTACATAACACAGTTTAGCAAAAGCTGTGACCTTATAAATAATGCTGTTATTAGAAAGCTTTCTATAAATTTTAATAAAATCAGTTTATTGTTAATATTTAAAAGTATAATTAAACATTGTATTAACCAATAACCTTAGCACTTGTTTCTGGTTTTTATTTTATTTTTAGGAGACAGGATCTTGCTGTGTTGCCCAGGCTACATTCAAATTACTGGACTCAAGCGATCCTCCTGCCTCAGCCTCCTGAGCAGCTAGGACTATGGGCATGTGTCACATGCTTGGCCACAGCACTTGTTTTTATAACTTCAAACGTTCAGCTTTCATTTAAGGCCAAAGTCAACTTCATTGATAAAATATAAAATGCAACGAGGCCAATAGTTGGGCCTTAGTAAACAGAAAAATAAAATAGTTTTACAAGTTTATTTCCAACATGAAGTTTTACAATTAGAAATTGCTTCAGATCCCAGAATAGCTAAGAAACAAGGAGCAAAACGTACAGATGAGGAAAAAGAAGAGGGAAACAGAAGGAGAAGAATCAAGAAAGTTTAAGAAGGGTCAAGAGCAAAAGCTAAAACAAAAAAGAAGGAGCAAAGTGAATTTGCTGGGGACCTTCTCAAGGAAATAGGACATTTTCTTCCTTCCCCAGGGCACTGCTCCTCCTCAGTGCTGCTCTGTCCTGCCCTGCCCACTCGGTGTTCCTCGCTGCCGCCCACTGCTCGGCTCTGCTTTTCCTGCTGCGCTCTCCTCGCTCCCCCTACTCCTCCTGCATCTCCCACTCTGCTCTGTGCCTGCCCCTCCCCCTCACCCGGCCTCCCTCTTCTAAGCATCTCCAAAGGAAGAATGCACCTACATCTCATGCCAGATGAGAAGAAACCAATAGCCAGGAAGGTGTGCAGGCGGCCTGGAAAACCAAAGGATGGTGCTCGAAGGGACACCATGTGGCCAGTGTTCCAATGAAGATGTACTTTAACCAACAGTTACTGAATGCAACAGGAAAATCACCTGGGAAAGGCTGAATTTGCTGACCACCCTAGCTCAAGCAGCCCGGTCCCTACTGACTCTGCATGCGGTGACCCTGATAGATATCTCAGCTCTCGTCAATGTCTACATGAGCTACTTTTTTCTTTGTTTTCACTGACTGCCCCTCTCCTTGGTACGGCTCCTTGGGTACAGGAAGCCCTCCATCTTGTCTCTTGTCCACTTAGGTATTTAGTAAGTATTTTCTGAATGACTGTTTCAATGCCCACATCATCTCAGTGAACTGAACGGTGCCCTTATTCTTCAATAATACGAAAAGTGCCATTCAATAAATACCTGCCAACTTAGATTACTGTGACGAGCGGCACCTTCGTCCAGGCCAAGCGTGTTCAGCTCTTCGAAGCTGAAGTTGAGTGTGTAGGGCGTCTGGCTGGAGAGCTCGGTGTGAGGCAGCTCATTGTGGGAAGTGCGGCGAGCAGGTTCACCATGTTGGGCTGGGCCACTGCTGCTCTCACCGAGGAAACGTGGGTCTTCAGGGACCACCTGGCTTTCTGCGTTTCTCATTTCTAGTACCTTAACAGAAGAAAAATGTACATATCTACACTAACAACTCATATTTTGGAAACTTTAGAAATAGTTTAGAAAAATAAAACAAAGCTACTGCAACAGCAATGAGAAAGCATACTTCCGGTAAGTGAATTTCTAGTGAATATGTTTTACACATCAGCTTATCTTTCATGTTAATAAATCATAAAGGAAGCAATGGTAGAAACCACCATACATATACTACACTGCAATTTGTCCATTAAATTATTACTCCTGTTTAAAACTTAAGACAAAGCAAAATGCATCTGGCATGTGTCAAAACCAGAGGGGGCCAGGAGTAGAGCAGTAGATCCAGATTTTATTCAGAACTATGGCAACAGGGAAAAGCAGTCTCACTACAGAAGAGAGTTCAATTCAGAATAAGCGCGAATGAGAGGGGATCCACCACCAGGGGGCAGGGTGGGCGCCATGGATGGAACATTACTAAGGGGAGGCAGCAAGAGTGGGGGACTGTGGGTACGCAGATGGCCAGGGTGAGCAGACATCACCTGCGGCGGGGAGGTGGTGAGGCATTTGATCAAGTACCGAGGGTGATCACACATGTAAACTGACTTAACAGGATTCTTGCTAAACCTGGGCAATGCAAGCCCTTTATAAGGACGAATGCTGAAGGTCAAGGCCTCGAAGGCTTTGAAGAGCCTGATGAGAGTTAGGGCAGGTGAAACCATGAAGAACTGGCAGGCGGACTCTTCCCCAAATCTCTGAGTGGAATGCCCAAAAAGGCAAAGGCTGCCAAGTGCTGCTGTGTTTTCCACAACACACAACTGCATATAAGTGTAAGATACAGTTTTTAAATTAAAAAAATATATGAAAAAAATACCAGTATAGGCCCGTACTTATTGATACTGGTTTTCTACAATGTTATAATTTTGAATGTTATAATAAAATAATGTTGTAAATATCACAATGTTATAAATATCTTACTGTGCTTCTGAAAAGGTGCCAGTCTCCAAAATTCATATTCATCTCTTTCTTCAGTTCATCAATGTTACACTGAGCTAACACACGGCCATTTATGTTTGCCTAAGTAAAAATTAAAACAATTATGGGTATAAAGACAGAATATGAAATATTCTGAATTACTAGTGATTGCAAAGTATGCTTATATTTAGTTTTAAGAAAGTCTTTAGAGACCAGAAAGGCTGACCATCCCATATAATAATACGATAAACAAGCTAAATTTGAACAAAATAAGCCACTCCATATTTTCCCATATGTCTTAGGCATTTGCTGGGATCAGTAGAAGAGCTAGCCCTCCTAACTATTTCCAAAACTACCTATGCTGTCATAAGCAACAACAAAACTGTTAGTTTTTGTTTTCTACTTTTAGAAAATATGAACATGAACACAAGCTGCTGGGAGGGGACAAAGACATCTGTCCTCATAAGCGTGTTGGTCGCTAATAAAGTTCTAAACCAAGTAGGCCTGGTGAACTTGTTTATCCATTATATTAGATACAGATATGAAGAATGCCCACCCACTAATTTCCCAGTCTATTAAATTCACAAGGCCCAGCGCAGTGGCTCACGCATGTAATCCCAGAACTTCGGGAGGCTGAGGTGGATGGAACACCTAAAGTCAGGAGTTTGAGACCAGGCTGGCCAACATGGTGAAATTCCATCTCTATTAAAACTACAAAAATTAGCTGGGAGTGGTGGCACATGCCTGTAGTCCCAGCTACTTGGGAGGCTGAGGGAGGAGGATCACTTGAACCCGGGAGACAGAGGTTGCAGTGAGCCATGACAACGCCACTGCACTCCAGCCTGGGTGACATAGCAGGACTCCATCTCAAAGAAAAAAAAAATCATAAAAAATGAAGTTATCACTTTTGGTTCCCTGTAATTCTAGTTTCCCCTAAATGAAACAACAGCATTTTCTTTATTAGTAATAGGTAGCTTACTGCTTTTATAAAATGTAAAACCTGACTTTATTAACTGGGGCAAACTTATGAAATAGCTATGTTTATAATCAGCAGAATGTTCAGTTTCCAAGTTAATCCTGAAGAAAACAGTATACACAGCAAGTCTGTGACAGAGGTCCCGCTGCACCAATGCCACGAAGCCCTCAGCACGGAGGCGGCCAGCGGCTCTGAGGGGCTTCAGAAAGCCAGGGCCTGGGAGCAAAGAGTTGAATGGGGAGAAAACCACTACCTCGACGGGAACAAAATCATCACTAAAGGACTCATGTGGGAGACCCTGCTCTATCCTGACACCAACCAGCTGCCTGGAGGAGAAAATGGGGCTTGTCCATGGAAAAGCTGGTGTTTGACTCATGCAAACAGGGACCAGCACAAGCCAGCTCTGTAAGGAAACTGACATTATCTGAAACCTTTCTAAAAGTGGCTGAGATGAGCAAAATGGTGTCTACATATGCTCATAATTCTTTTAAAAACTTCTCTCAGATGTCATTCTTTCAAATATATAAATATTAGAGGCTGGTTATTAATGTTCTACTTTATTACATGGTACTCTGATATAAAAAGTACATCTTAGTGAAATATCTACTATAATGACTTCATTAAAACCTTCCCCCAAATCTCAGGCATCTCTATCTAACTTCCTGATAGCTGCTAGAATTGCAATAGGATCTTAAAAGAAGAAAAAAAAAATTATGCAAATGCATTAACCTTGAAAACCCAAACCTATGCGGTTTCATCAAATGTGACATGATCCTAAGTCCTACATGACATGAAAATGAGAATTTGGAGAAAATGAGGCAAGTGTGGCTTACTTTGATAATTACTAAATCACACTAACAAATATTACAACTAGAAAAAAATGTAACACAAAAGGTTTTCTGTTCCCCACTGGAAAGATGAGTTCTGTTTATCTCAATGGGAATCCCTCAGAGCTTTGTATTTCTCATGAAGGCATTCTTTACTTGAATTAGGTTATTTTAAAAAGAACATGGTAAGACAGCTACTTTATTTTATCCATTTATAAAATAAGAGAAAACAGGGCAATTTTAGAATACAAACTAGTAAGAACTATGTTTTCCATTTAGAGCTTTCTCATTTTAATAGGGAACGCATGTGTGGGAAGCTATAAATAAAGTGTACACGACCCACAGAGTCCTGTCTTCCACTCCCAGCACTGTCTCTGGTCCGTGTGTAAATGGCTGCCTCACCTTTTTGATCGTGGCACAATACTGAGGCAGCATACTCTGGTCCAGCCCTTCTATTTGTTTCAGCTTCTCACATACTGCATCCACATTGAGTGAATTCAGTAGTACCACTGGGCCTGGGGCTGGGCCTGACCCCTAGAGAAGTCAAGGACAAATACAGGTATGAATAAGCATTTAATGCCATCTATAATGAGGTCATGTGACAGGGAGAAACTCATTAAGTTATACCATGAAGTAAGGTAAAAACAACAAATGTGTTTAGCATGGTAAGGAAATACCATTAGGGAATAGATTTAGTTACTGTTATAACCTAATGAGTAGCTTTCGTTACAGCTGATACAGCCTGGTCAAAACCAGTTTTCCTAAGAAAACAGAACATTTCATGAGCAAAGCCTAGGCCAACTTCTCAAAATGTTTACTGCCTAACCTTAAGAGAGAAGGGTGCTGTGCTTAATAAGAGGAAGAAGAGAAGTTAAAAAAACACACATCCAAAAAGACAGAAAACTACTGATGCCAATATTATATGAATACAAAAAATAAACCTACAAAATAATTTAAAAGTACCTATACTAGACAATTAAGCAACTCTGAGTGTTTCTACAGACTACCTCAATAGTTACAAGAGCTGAAGTTTTCAGATCTTGATCATGTTGTATCCAAGGGATCTAAAACTTCCTTTAGCAACTGTTAAATTATCATGTAAATATAAAACAACAGTATTAATTCTTAACACACATGAAAGTAAATACCATCTATTAAAATTTGTTCTCATTTAAAAAGAAAAGTCAAAATAATCGATAAGTCTAGTATTTATTTAGAAGTAAAAGATTCTGGGAATGTGGACACCAACAAACCATCTGCCCGTGGTCCATGATAAATGCATCTTGTGCCCATTGTGGTTTAGAGGGTGCATCAGCCTGGTCAAAGTCAGGACTTCAACGTCACAGAACAAATAGTTAGTGGTAAACGTGAACCAGAACTCTAAATTATCGGCTCTTATAACTTCCTATTTCCTTTTTCCAGCTTCTGTCACTTAACAATGTTTTCAAGGTCCACCATGTCATAACATGCCAGTCCTTCATTTCTTCTTATTCCTGAGTCATTATTTATCTTTCCTGTCTTTCAAATGCTTTTATTCCTCAACCAGTCTACTTTCTCTGGATACAGTTACACTTGTTTACATTTTTTGTTGTTCAAAAAAATCACAAAAAATAGCCTAATCGACAAAATAACTAATGATCTTACTGGATTATACCTCACAGATAAAATAAATATCCATGAGTCCATACTAATATAACTAAATAATTGAAAAAAGTGACTTAATTAGGAAGCAGAGACAGCTTTTCTTTACAGAATTCCAATTAATAAATGTAGAAGAGGAAAGCAGAAAATGACCATTAGGCAAACACAGTAACAGTATGTGTACACATGATCCATAGATGGAAGCGAAAATTAATGGGCAAAAGTATAAGCAGAAACAGGATATCTGCAGAGTTTCAAAGTATCTCCTCCAAGATATTTACTAGTTATAGAAGGAACAATAAAACTTTACAGTGCTGAAACCTGGCACATGCCACCTTGACCAAGTGACCAAGGTTAGCATCAGTGGTGGGAAAGCTTATGGACATTATGAACCTTTGATTCTGATGCACTGGGAAGGGCAGAGCATCACTCCTGCAGTTTTCTAGCAATATACAGTCCCCTTCTAATCATGAAGAAACATCAGACAAACCCAAATTGAGGGACGTTCTACAAAATAACTAGCCAGTATTCCTTAAAAGTGTTAATTAAGGTCAAGAAAGATAAGGGAAGATCAAGAAACTGTGACAGATTAAAACAGACTACGGAGAAATAAAATGCAACTTAATTGAATCCTGGACCAGAAAAATGACATTTGTGGAAAAGCTGGTAAAATTCACATAAAGTCTGTAGTTTAGTTAATAGTACTAAACCAACTTTAATTTTTGCTTTTGATTATTATACTACAGTTATGAAAGATGTTTACACTGACAGAATAGTATTTTTTTGCATCTTTTCTTTAGGGTTAAAATTATTTTACAGTAAAAACTTTATTTCAAAAATCCCCAAATCTCTCTACTTCTGATTGTGCTAAAAACGACAAGTATAATAGACACGGATCAAACTAACTGTCAGCTTTGGAGGGAAAATTGTAAAATACTGAAGAGAATTTTATGTCCATGGAGAAGCTGAGAATTCAGCAACAGAGACACGTCAATAATACTGCCCTTTTCCTTCAAAGCAAAAAGCTCTACCCGATGTTACTTTCACAATCTTTTTACAACTTTTACAATTTATCAGTTACTTTAAAGCATATTTTATCCTTCATTGGGGATTATGTAGAATATATATGTTACCTCTGAATTACTTTTAAAAGTTTTATAGACACATGGACATTAAGATATTCGTAATTCCATCAAAACTATAGTCTGACTCTTACTATAAGTTGGGCTTTATACAAGAGCTAAATTATCAATTAATGTGTTATAATATGCTTCTTTGAATAAAGAAGAAATGGTAATTACCTACTAGACCTTTTCTAAAATAATCACACATAAGAAAATTATTCTGAAACCACAAGAATCTTATAACCAATAATTTTGGGGTAGAAATCTCATAAAAGGGAGGAGAAAGAGTGCAAAAATGATAAGGAAAGGGCAAAAAGCATATTCAATAATTCAGTAGGCAAATTCTTACTAGAAACTAAGCGTATTACTTTGAGAATACACAGACTAGTTCAAATGATAATATTTTAATGTTTATCATGCATTCTTACTTGCAATTATCTGTTATAAGTCAAGAACAGACCACTTTAGCATATTGATTTTAACATCAGAATTTGTTAAAAAAATTTTCTAACTCAGAAAGCCGAATGCAGAAGATATTAGTATGTTTAAACTGTTAAAAATAAACTTCAGAATTTACACAGATCAGAATTTCTCCAGGTAAAAGTAAAACTATCAAACTACTGAAACGACCTTGAGGTAACTATATCATTGTGTATTCTAAGTAGATTAAAACTACACTCTGAAACATGATCATCTTTGGTAAATTTATTAAATAAGCACAGAATTGATTAGTCAGAAATGAGTGCCATGCAATGGCTGGAAGCACGTTAATAAAGAGAAGGCACCTTAACGAGCACAGATTTATAGATAGCCCAGTATGAAGTTGCCAGTGATTGCTTCTAGTAGTCTAATAAGAAAAGTAAGATTTCACTGAGAGTTTCTGTACCTGTCTCTGTTTGTTAAACCCAGAGTCACATGGCTTTAAGGAAGGAATAAAACAGAGTGAAGGACAAGAGCATAAAGTAATACATCCGATGCACATCTCTAAACGTCTAATACACACAGGCAGAGCTTGGTCATTCCTCCTATTTCCCCTTCACTCTGAACAGACCACGGACAGCAGCACACAGCAAGGAGCACACGTGCATGCATACACACCCCACCCACAGTAGCTGCATTCCACTCACGTGTGCTTGGTCATCTTACAATTATACTCTTAAAAAATTATATTATTTTGTATTGGAAGAATAAATCATGAGTCACACATTTAATAAGAAAATGAGGTACATCAAATTGGCTATGAAAAGTCAATATTCCTACTATATGCAAGTTTAACGTTAACTTAAAAATACTGAATAAGAAGGTTTAGTTACTTAGACTATCGCATGATCATAAAATATCTAGCCACACTATAGGTCATGTTCAGAAATACACTTTCAAATTTCAGTTTTGCTTCTTTGGGTATGTGGCACACAATAGATGCGCTAAATATCATTTCATAAGAATGGTCCCAAGAGCTTCTAGCTCGAGAAACAGACAACCCTTGCAAACTGTGATGAACATAACCATTTCAATGAGGTGGATTTTTAAAAACTCTAATCCAAAGCAAATAATCACTGCTGGCAATTATTCTTCTGTACTTAGACTGATAGTAAATATTCTTAAAATGCTTAAAATGATCTAGAGATGACTGGCAATTTGTACCAAAGTTAATTTACAACACTGTTTTAGCACATTAAACGGCAGGGTTTTGCTAGCCTAACATCCGATGTCTTTCTTTTAACATATTCGGTATCTGCAGCACTTCGTGGAAACCCTGCTTTCTAGTTTACACTATCGACCTTATTATCAATAGGTTTTTAAAAAGTTGTCTGTAGAGATTTGCAAAAATACCAAAATAGGAGTGCTAAGGAAATTACAGTTTACTACAGGACATCCAAAACACAAAAGAAAGCACAAAATTATTAACCTGGTTGGAAAATGCAACTTACTCTTCAAGCTACTTAAGAAATGGTTGGAAAATGTAACTTACTCTTCAAGCTACTTAAGAAATGGTTGGAAAATGTAACTTACTCTTCAAGCTACTTAAGAAATACTAGGTCAAAGTTGACCGATTAGGCATAACACTACATTTTAAGAGCAATCTTTTAAAAAACACAAGTACTGGCAGGGTATGGTGGCTCACACCTGGAATCCCAACACTTCAGGAGGCCGCGGTGGTGGATGCCTTGAGGTCAGGAGTTCAAGACCAGCCTGGCCAACATGGTTAAACCCTGTTTCTACTAAAAGCACAAAAATTAGCTGGGCTAATTTTTCATTGTGTGGTGGCGCATGCCTGGGTCCCAGCTACTCGGGAGGCTGAGGCAGGAGATTCACTTGAATCCAGGAGGCAGAGGTTGTAGTGAGCTGAGATTGTGTCCAGCCTGAGTGACAGAATGAGACTCTGTCTCAAAAAACAAACCAAAATGAAAAAAAAACAAAATAAAAACACAAGTACTCAACTACTGCAATGAACATAATTTTGTTGTTTTTAAACTTTTAAGTGTACTCTAGGATTTCATAACTTTACTGTAATATTATTTCTATGAAAATATCCCAATCAATTTAGCTGAAAATTGTTTAGGAAAAAAAGTCCTCTTGAGTTGAAGTCTGGTACAAAGACTTTCAAGCGGGAAGTGAAGACAATGTTTGACTATACTTTAAAAAAAGGCAAAAATGGGCAAATACTTTTCCAAATTCAAACAGAATAGTACAAATTCACTTCTAAGACACTTTAAAAGGTGTGAATGGTGTTAAAGCTGGTTGAGGCTACTGCGCAAAGTCACTGAGAGCTGACAGGGAGCACCTGTCCTGAGCCTGAAGCCTGAACACAACCTGAAATGCCTTTGGCTCCCTACCTATGGAACCTTTAACTTTCTTGTCCACGTCTTCTCCTGAACAATGAGAGACAGCTTTAACTTCTAAATCAGTGGCGAAAATAAAAATTCTCTACAGGTGAGCCCCGCTTTTTTATTTTTTGAGACAAGATCTGCTCTGTCACCAGGCTGGGGGTGCAGTGGTGTGATCTTGGCACTCAACTGATCCTCTCACCTCAGCCTCTCAAGCAGGGGACTACACTACAGGTCTGCACTACCATGCCCTGCCCGGCTATCTTTTTTTTTTTTTTTTTTTTTTTTTTTGAGACGGAGTCTCGCTCTGCCGCCCAGGCTGGAGTGCAGTGGCCGGATCTCAGCTCACTGCAAACTCCGCCTCCCGGGTTCAAGCATTCTCCTGCCTCAGCCTCCCGAGTAGCTGGGACTACAGGCGACTGCCACCTCGCCCGGCTAATTTTTTGTATTTTTTAGTAGAGACGGGGTTTCACCGTGTTAGCCAGGATGGTCTCGATCTCCTGACCTCGTGATCCGCCCGTCTCGGCCTCCCAAAGTGCTGGGATTACAGGCTTGAGCCACCGCGCCCGGCCCAAGACTTTCAGTTTTAATATCTTCATTCAATAGTTTTCATCAACATCTAAAGGCAAAGGTAACAGCACACTGGAGATCATGATACTGTGTTAACACTGCCTTTGCAGTTCTGAAATTCTTTATGATTAAACTTTGTGCTAATTATTGTCATGCTTTCTCAACAGGGTATAAAAGCCATCTAAATAAAGCTGTCCAAAGGTAACCAGTAAACCCTGTGGCTGAGGAGGTCAAGAAAGAATGACTTCATAGAACTGATAATTCCCTCGGTGGCCTTCAGGTCCACACTCTATGAGGCAGGATTTTCACCAGTTTTGTTCACTGCTGTATCCCATGAGAATAGCGCGCCTCTTACACTCAATAAATATTTGTTGAACTGATCATACAAGCATCTGTGGTACTCAATGTAAAATAACTCAGGGAAAAATGAAAGAATGAAGAAATGCTTTATTGCTCCTTTGAACATGCGCTTTTCAACGAAACACAGTTACCACCAGGAGCAGCATACCTTAAATTAAGGCAGACCACAGAGCTTTTAGAGCAACTCTTTTGAGATGACAGAATAACATGCCACTGAGGAGACCTGGCCGGACACAGGCCCTCAATACTGGGTCCTTCGCTTCAGCAGAGTCACAGAATGGTGTGAATGCTGCCATTTCCCAGTGGGAACTGGACTCAAAGAAGGTAAAGGCACCAATGAAAATATCCCTGGAAAGCTTTCAAAATTTTAAAGTATATGAAGTATTCAAATAACCTAGAAATTCTTCTAAATTCTAAGAAAACAAACCGATTAACACCTTTAGGCCTAAGAAGCATCAACAGATAAAAAGTCTGTGTGAATCTAAATTGATTGGAGTATTTGTACACCACTCCCATGACTGAGACAAAGATGATTTAACCAAAAACAGTTTGAGTTCTGCATCTTTAAGGCTCCATGGATTCTGGCCTTTGGGCAGTAGTAGCAGTAGTCATAATAATAATGAAGTACTTAAAGTATGCTAAGGCTGACTAATCCTTAAATCAGACCTATGAGGCAGGTCTGCTTTTCCTGGTGAGAAAGCTGAGAATCAGAGGTGTGAAGTAATCTGTCCAAGGCAAAGAGCTCATCATCAGGGTCTGTTTACCTCAAAAGACCAAATACCTGACTAAGTCACGCTCAGGACGAACGGGGTGGAGCCACCAGCATGGCGGTGAGCGCCACAGTCTCCTGCATTCTAGTTCCAAATCTGGCACCCCTTCCCGTATCCCTCAAGTAAGTCTACATGTTCCATCTGTGCCACGTGGAGACTAGCACTCCTGGGGGACCCTCAAGAGGGAAGGCAAGTGTAATGTGGGTGCCAGGATTCTGCGTTTATTGGTTTTATAAACTGGAGTTTTGATTAAGAGTTCATTTCTAAAAGCTTCTATGCTTTGGAAGTTTGAAAAACACTGTTTCTTTCTAGCCCTAATATTCGGGGGAGCATGTCTTGCATATAGTACTAATTTTTTAACCTGGTTTCACAAGAGTTGGCATATATTTTTTTCTCTATTATACAATTATTTTTTAAAAGCCAGTATGGAGGCTTATAGATATATCCAAATGTTTCACAGAAGTGAGGATTTATATTATTAATATATTTATATCTTTATATTAACATATTTTTATTAATGTTATTATATAGTATATAATATAAATATGTTGTATATTAATATAAATATTTTATAATATATTATTTATATTATGTATTATTAATTTATATAAATCTTCACTTCTGTGGAACACTTGGATATATCTATAATTTACCTGAGAAGTCCCCGCCTGGACTTCACAAGGTATATAAGCACTACAATGTTCCTTAATGTGAGAAAACTCAATTATTTTTATAAGGATCTAATTTATAAAGGTGATTCAGATGTTCCTCTTGGCAAATATATATATATACACGCACACACATATATATACACACACATATATATATAGGGGATCACCTCTATTTTGAAAAGACCATAGCTGGTTAACCTCTTATGGTCTGGCTTTCTTAACATATTACCTTGTGACATGACAATTTGTCCAAAAACGTTTGTGTAGCTCTTGACTTTTCTACAAGCTTTGTACAGGGACTGCTGACTGAGCAGAGATGGGACCAACGGGAAGTCCCACTGTCCAGAAACAGTTTTCTGCTACAGGGCTCGACGGGCTACATACTTTTCTATTAGGTACGCTCTGTTGGTCCAACTACAAAGTTCTGGCAATGTTCCCACGTACTGATTCTTTGCCTTTCCACCACAGCTTTCAATCTGGCATTGAACTAAGTGACTACTTACTTTTTCTAGGCTTCGACAAAACAAATTTTACATGCTATTGTCATTGTTAATTTCTTAAAAGCAAAGGAAGCTTAGTAAGCATCTATTATTTGCTATACTAATCATAAAATGATCTTTTCATAGTAAAATAAAAGCAAATGATATGGTTATTTTACTAGACAAAGTCACTAATATATGCAGAGTGCACCTTTGTTGAGCTTCTAAACACATTTCAAGAATCACATGATTTCCCCTTCTCCAAAAACTCATTTCAAAATTTGCCTAATGCTCCTTTACTGGTCCCTAAAAAAAACTACAGACACCTTTTAATGACATGTATTTGTCTACATTCTTGAGCATGGGAATAGCTACTATGTCAGCATGTCTATGTCATTAAGGCCACTAACTTCTTCACAGTATCTGGTTTTCTTCAAAAATTTGCTGAGGAATTTTAGCTCGGAGAATTGAACTGCATGCAATGAATCTATATGCTAAAGGCTCTCTGGCTAAACTAAAGGTCATTCTTGCATATAGTGATGATGACCCATAAAGATTCCATAAGCACTAAAGAGCATTATTGTGGTTTACTACGGATAACTGAAGTCACTTAAACACTTCAGCTGAAACGTTAATGACTTTAAAAGAATCATCAATCTCTCAACGAAAGCACCACAATGGTTCTCTTTTTCTCTCCTACTAACATTAACTCAAAGGAAATTAAAGCTAAAAAAATATTGCTGGCTGGGCGTGGTGGCTCACACCTGTAATCCCAGCACTTTGGGAGGCCGAGGCGGGCAGATCACAAGGTCAGGAGTTCAAGACCAGCCTGGCCAACAAGGTGAAACCCCATCGCTACTACAAAAATACAAAAATTAGCCAGGCATGGTGGCGGGTGCCTGTAATCCCAGCAACTCAGGAGGATGAGGCAGGAGAATCACTTGAAACCGGGAGGCTGAGGTTGCAGTGAGCTGAGATGGCGCCACTGCATTCCAGCCTGACCAAAAGAGTGAAACTCTGTCTAAAAAAAAACAACCTATTGCCTGCCAAACTGCATGTTTTAAGTTAAAAATTACAGATAAACTTAGGATGCAATATTTCACCATGTTAACTCTAACTCCTATGCCACATTTCAGCACAGCTATAGGCTAAACTGACCATATTACATGGGTGTAGCATAGTCTATAAATAAAACCGAAGTTAAAATACAAACTGGGTTCTTTTTTTTGAGACAGAGTCTTGCTCTGTCGCCCGGGCTCTAAACGAAGATTTTAAAGCTCATCACGAACTTATTTCTTATTAAGTACGAAGTCTTAGATAGTAGGGTTTTTTTTTGAGACCAAGTCTCGCTCTTGTCGCCCAGGCTGGAGTGCAGCAGTGCGATCTCAGCTCACTACAACCTCTACCTCCCAGGTTCAAGCGGTTCTCCTGCCTCGGCTTCCCAAGCAGCTGGGATTATAGGTGCCCACCACCACGCTTGGCTAATTTTCGTATTTTTTTTAGTAGAGACGGGGTTTCACCATGTTGGCCAGGCTGGTCTCGAACTCCTGACCTCAAGTGATCCGCCCACCTCAGCCTCCCAAAGTGCTGGGATTACAGGCGTGAACCACTGCGCCCAGCCACATACAGTAGTTTATGAAGTGATTCCCTCTACAAGGTTTGTTTGTTGGTTTGTTTTGTTTTGTTTTGTTTTGCTTTAAAGAAACCTACCTTAAGGTGTTGGCAAAAAATAAATAAGCAAATAATTTCTTTTACATGCTGAATGATCTGTTTATCTGGAAAATTTATTTTAACAAATATATAGGTAAAGAAAAGTATTACAGTACTGCACTAAAACTCAGACTAAGACTTAACTAAATGTAGACACCAAGATTGAGTTACTAAAGATGCATTTTTGGTCTAGATCATCTAGCTCATGTGTCTTTTTGTAGTCTCAAGGCTAACACTGGATACTTTTCTAAAATATTCCACATGTGTAATACTAACTACAGGCTTAACAGAAATAGTCAAAGGCAAAGCTAGAGCTCACAATAAGGAGCAACTACTACCATCTGAACACCCCTGATGGCTGCTAGAAAACGCCCTTCCTTATTGGAGAATCAAAAAAAAACCCATCCCATGTATTGAAAAAGGGGAAAAGCAGGAGGAAATGAGTGGAGTTAAACATCCACTTTTTAATTAATTCATGAGCCATAATTATTAGCATTCAGCTACTCTCTACTAGCTGCCCATCACACCACAAATGCAGAGTTAGTGAGCTGCTATCATCACAATTAAGACAGTCATTACTGAGGCAGAAGCAATGAGATGCCAGCGATCCACACCACAGGACTACTCCATTACCCTCGAGGAGTCTGTGGGTGAAGAAAGCCCCTCAGCAGCATCCTCCTTGATAACTTCCTAACAACACAAAACAGGAGAGTGTGGGTGAAAAGGGGAAGGGGGGAGCCAAACTGTGAAGACAAATGAACATGATGGTAAAATAATACATGACACTGAAACTCGACAGTTTATGTGAACAGATCTTCCCTGCACAACACTTTACAAAATAAACAGCAGTGTAAGTGCTGTAGCTTTTTGCCTTCTGATTTATAAAAATATATTAATAGAGTTTCTTTTTTAAAATTATTACTTTTATCATCAGAAACCTCTAATATTTTGGGCACAAATGTCTTTTATTGGATTCAATAGCTCATTGGAAGAATTTCCCTTATCTTGTTTAATTCCTGTCATTTGACTGAAATGTTCTTCCTTCAATACATCCTCTATTTTTTATATCATGGTGCTAATACATATATATATATATATATATATGCCATAAAGGTACTGTATACACATGTTCTTTACGAAGATATTAGAAATTACCAAATGTAAAGGCTTAGTTTTAAAAGTTTTGGTAGTAAACACTATATTTACAGGACAGAAATTTCTGGTTATAAACAAGTCAACACTTATTCGCTGAGACTGCTAGTCATTTTCCTTCCATAGACATTTACCAGAAATGAAAACAAATACATTTTATGTTAGTAATAGGTTATGTTTCTTAAAACTATGTATAAAATAACTTGCACTCTTTTACTATGTACAGGAAATAAGCAAACCTCGAATGCTATCTATGTTTATTATTAAATTAATATTTTTGTTACCCTTTTATATACTTACTAGGCCATTGTTCTGATCTCTGGGCAAACTCGTTTTTACTGATGGACGTGAGATGAGATGTTGGGAGCCGCCAGGGTAATACCTTGGCGTGTAAAGGTATGGGGCAAAGAATGGCTAGGGAAAAACACGTAACAAAAAAGGGGTAAACAATTACAGAAATGAAAGTGTACTGAGATTTTTCAAATGAAACCAATAACACACAACTCCAAAATTTTAATGCAAATGACAAAATGACAAAAGAAATTAAAAAAGCCTCACACATATTCCATAAGATACTAAACTCAAACTTAAGACATATTACTTACATTTTCATGTTGGTCATTTCATGTAAGCTTTTTTTAGAAAAATGAGCAACTAAAGTTTTGCACTTTACAGTTTGACACGAGTTTCTCTCTATATTTAATATGTTTACAAGCTTACCATCTGTCAGGTTCTAAGTGATTTAACCAATATTAACTCATAATCTTTTTAAAAGAAGCAGACTGGAATCTTAATACTATTCCTTACCAATAAAAGAGATTAGCCTAAATAAGACCAAAAAAAGTCTGGAATATATGAGAACACTCTGGTATAAATTCCAAGAATAATGTTATTACAAGTTCCTGGAGTTCACCTCTAGTTTACACCCTGGAGTTTATATCCTAAATAAGCAAGCACATTAAAAAGAAAAAAAAAAAAAGGTGCAGAATCCACTGTTTGTGTGAGATTTATAGCAATGGCATGCATTTGTAACCAGTTTCATATAAACAGAAGATACCAAACTACATGGGCTGAACATAAAGACTGAAGTTCATGAAGTTTTGTTACAGTGAGGTGAAACCTTGCCCACCCTTTTCACTCCTGCCAGCTTAGAAGAATTATTCTGCTTTTAACTTTAAGACTAAAAAATCTCAAATAACTACAGCGAAAAGTAGCTAGATTTAAAAACAAAAGAAAACTGTAAATGTTTTAAAAAATGATAAAATACTATTGAAGCATGATTACATTATTGTTATTCATGAAATTAGTGAACATACTATCTCAGGCTAGATGGTAAGGTAATCTTTAGTTTTTTAAAATAAGCTTCTCGGTTTCAAATTTTCAGTGGGCATCAACAGAGCTATTTTATGTAAACTTACACAGCAGATTTTAAGAATGGTAAATAAAAACCTGCATTTCACACTACCTACCACACAGTTAAATTTTAGAAGATGGAATACATGATAAAATGCTATTATTCCACCTTTGTCTCCTTGTCCAAATAGAAAAATGGAATAACATTTCTAGGGCCTCTTTAAACAGTACCTAATTACTTATATGGGCAACACTTTTCAAAAACTTAAAGTTTAAATTCTAGAATCTTTTCTTTGTCATATTTATTCTACATTCTCTTTCTTCCCAGCTCATATGAAATGCATTTACGCAGGCAGTTTAGGCACTAGGTTTCTATGACTAACTAGGTCCTATGTTTTCTCAAATTAGACTAAAGAGGGAGACAGCAAAAATAAGAAATTGCAATGCATCTTAAGAGAACAGTTCCAAAAAGTGTAACCCCAAGTTCATGCTCCATTTTCCTACAGGAAATGTTAGTGTTTGAGGTCGTTAAAGTGAGAATATAGCTTGGGCCTACTAAACTTGACAGGGCCTGAATACCACTGATAATTAGTTGCATTTCATTTTTTCATCTAGGAAATTATCTTATTTATATTAAGTAAAAAAGTATAGATGACTGAAGATAACATAAGACTCTAAAAATAGGCTATAGTGCTACTATTTGGAAAAACATCTGAGTTTCATAGCAGTACTTTCCCATTATTATCTCACATTTAAAAGACAAAAGCATATTAAGTATAGGTTTACTAAACTACTGGAAGAATTTAAGTTTATCATTGTTTTAAATGCCAATATAAGCTATTATACAAGATATAACAAATAGAATATTTGTTATATATGTTTATAAACAAAGAAACAGATTCCTTTGAAGCACAGGACAGTCACTGTTGACCCTTTGGAGTCCATTTACTTATCAATAAACTAAATAAAAGAAAAAAAAATCTAATATTCAGACCCTCTTGAGATCTAGAACACATTAAAATTCTAAATTATTTTGATTTCCAAAACTCCTACATTTTACATTCAAACTTTACATTTTTCCTATGTTAAAGCCAAAGCACAGTTTTAAAACAATAACAGAATCTACAAGCAGAAAACTGAGGTGTCCCTGGAACAAATTCTTAAAAATAAAGCTGCCTCCAACTTCCTTACCCTGTTGTAGAAGGGATGCTGAGGGCCCGTCATGCCGCTGTAATAGCTGCTGTGAGGCTGTGGCGACACCACTCCACCTGCGAAGGGCCCATTGAAGGACGTGGAAGAGCACACAGATGCAGGCTGGCTGTACGCTGATGGTGCCCTAGGAGGACCCTCATGTAGAGGGAGCGGCGGGTACGCCAGTCCTCCGATACTGATCTGCTCTCTGGCAGCGCGAACATCTGAAAGATTCAATCAGACCCCACAAGGCAAGAGAAAATAGGACGTTAGGAATTAGTCCAATTATCACATTCTTCTTTAGTTACCAGGCAGAAACACGACTTTATCACTCTTGCCAGGGATTCCAACTAGATTAAAAAAGAAGACAGAAAATCTTGAAAACTCACAGGCCTTTCATTGAGAACTGCCCAGCTACTTTGCATAAAAGCTTTTTCACCATTCGAAGTCACCAGTATCTGGATTCTTCTCTTCAGTTATTAGAACTACTGACTCATCTCTAACTCTTAAAGGATTTAAGATATTCTAACAATTCTTTTGATTCATAATGTTATCAACTATTAATAACTCATATTGGGTATTGACACATACAATGTTAGCAAAGACTGTGGGTTTGCAAATTATGAGACTGATCCACCTCTGAACAACAATAACAAATTCCACAGCCATGTAATATCCTTTGACATCAGCCTTGTAACAGGTACCTAGAAAACAGAATACAGAAGTAGTTTAAAGTGATCTCTTCACAGTTCCTGGAAAACTCAAAGGCAGGTCAGCAGAGCCATGTCATACAAAAGACTGTTTCAATGAAGGTTTTATGTGTGTGCATGTGCACAGAGTGGTACCTCCAGAACTTCATTTATTTCAAAGCCTTAATGTCACTACCCTGAAGCTCTAGTCCCCAGATTTAAGTTAATATCTGAAAAGTAATATAAAGATTTTCTTACTTCTCTGGATAGAGATCCCTATTAAGAACCGAAGACTGGTGACAGGCAAATTACAAAGGATGGACATCATGAAGTCATGACTGTATGTTAAAAGAAATCCAATTCCAAGGTTCCAAAGTAAGGACTTGGGCAGGGGCGCGACGGGTGGGGACAGGGATCATAATAAAGTGAGTTCCACAAATACTAACAGGATTTTCTTTACATTCTCAAAAGGATACCAAGACTCCTAATCTTTAATTTCATTAATTTTTCTGTGTAGTGCTTAGTTTAATACCTCTTGGTTTTTCTTAGCAGGAGAAATGTATACAAATAAGTTAGAAACATGAAAAATTCTTAGGACTTCAGATGAAAAATAAAATTTACTACTAATACCCACCTGCAATAATTTCCCGTAGTTTGGGATCTAGGTTTACAGTACATGGCAAAAAGACTTTTACATCTCGAGCCATAAGAACTGGGGTCCTTGAAGATAAAAACACCTCAAAATTTCTTATATCTCCATCAATTTCAAGCAGTGGCTCAACATCCTTAGTTGTTGGAATATTCTTTGATATTCTTCAAATAAGAAATCAATGAAAAAGGTTATCAATGTCACTATTAGAAAGGCAAATTCTGCATGTCACCTGAAGTTACTTATACAACAAATACACATCTTGGTCTGATTGATTTGGTCTAATTACACATTGGCTCACTGCAACCTCTGCCTCCAGGTTCAAGGGATTCTCCTGCCTCCGCCTTCCGAGTAGCTGGGATTACAGGTGTGCACTACCATACCAGGCTAATTTTTGTATTATTATTATTATTATTTTTTTTTTTTTTTTGAGACAGAGTCTCGCTCTGTCGCCTGGGCTGGAGTGCAGTGGCCAGATCTCAATTCACTGCAAGCTCCGCCTCCTGGGTTTATGCCATTCTCCTGCCTCAGCCTCCCGAGTAGCTGGGACTACAGGCGCCCGCCACCTCGCCCGGCTAGTTTTTGTATTTTTAGTAGAGACGGGGTTTCACCATGTTAGCCAGGATGGTCTCAATCTCCTGACCTAAGGTGATCCACCCACCTCAATCTCCCAAAGTGCTGGGATTACAGGTGTGAGCCACCACGCCCAGTCAAAAATCTATTTTTAATTTTTAGGGTTTTTTACATTTGTTTTTACTTTTAAGACAGAATCTTGTTCTGCCGCCCAGGCTGGAGTGCAGTGGCACAATCTTGGCTCATTGCAAACTCTGCCTCCCTGGCTCAAGTGATCCTCCCACCTCAGCCTCTGGTGTAGCTAAACTACAGGCTCATGCTACCAAGCCTGGCTAATTTTTATATTTTTCTAAACAGACAAGATTTCTCCATGTTGCCCAGGAGGCTCTTGAACTCCTGGGCTCAAGCAATCCATTCACCTCAACTTCCCTATTGGGATTACAGGCATGAGCCACCTCACCCAGTTTAAAATATTTTTTTTAATAAAAGAGAAAGAAACTCAAAAAAGTAGTATGGTTACAAAAAAAGGTAACAATGTGTACGGCCAGAATTCTACCGCCTTTGGCCATGGCAGGATGTTGGTGGGGAAACAGGAAGGAGAGCCGTACATGCACAGGCGTGTCATATGCTCCAGGTCAACTAAGCTGGCTAAGGTCACCGCTCAGTGAAGATTCACTGAGTTTTCGCTTTACAGATGACGACAGTGGCCTCAGACAGATTAAACAGACTGCCCAAAGTCACACAACTAGGAAAGAGAATCTGGTTCTGAAACCCATGCCTTTTAAATAGAATATCACAGTTTTTCCTTTGCAAAGAAAACAAGAAATGAAGAACTTATAAATAAATTACACAAATTAAAAAAAGTATAAGTTTTTCCTTTTTTAAAAAGGGTTTTGTTTCCTATTGTAAAAGTAATATATGCTTACTATACATGTATATACACAAGACAGAAAAACAGACAGGAAAAACATATACTTTTGCCAGTCAGACACAATACCTGCTAATATAATATGTCACTTAGTCTTTTATTATGCAGAATGTTTTGTATAACTGAGTTCAAGCGATATGTAAACAATTCTGTATCATGCAGAGACTCTTGAATGTAAAAATAAGTAATAGTCATTTAAAAACATTTATTAAACACTACTGTATGAAACCGTAGTTTTTGTAGGTCGAAAATGGTCAAATGTTGACAATTCCTGATCTAAGGCAGTAAGCAAGAACGAATCACTGAGGGATAAAGAGAAGAAAAAGAAAGAGAAGTTAAAAGACAAGGGGTACATGAGAAAACTAGAAACAACCCAAATGTCCATTAAGAGATGGAAGGATAAATAAATGGTGGTATATCCACACAGTGGACTACTACTCAGCACTAATAAAAAAAATGAACTACTGATACAAAGAACACGGATGAATCTCTCAATAAATTAATCCAGCCAATAAAGAGTACACAGCAGTATGTTTTCATTTCTATAAAACTAGAAAATGCAAACCAATCTGAAGTATCAATGCAGACCAGGGTTTGCTGTGAAGTTAGGAATGTGAGGCAGGAAGGAGGCAAGGGAGGGTATCAAAGGAACAGGTAGAAAATTTTGGAACTGATGGAAACATTCACTCTCTTGATTCTGGTGGTGACTTTGTGGGTATACACATTTATCAAACTCCTGAGATTGGTCAATTTAAATATGGCAGTTTATTGTATGTCAATTATACCTCAAAAAGTTCTTTAAAAATCACTGAATATATCTTTCCAATTAAACAAGAGTATTACCTGTTAGATTATACTAAGTGAGCACAGTTGCAGAGGAGCAGTAAGATTTTCATGCTCTTCAAAAAGTGAAATGGGAACCTTATTCTAATGTTAGTAACAGTTATAGTATTTCTTTGGGACTAGCACTTTACTGCTCAGACCCAATACTTGGCTAGTAGCCAAATATTAAAAGTCATCTAAGGGAAAAATCCAGAGAACACAATTAGCAAACAAGAAGAGAATATGATGCTGGTGAGAAAATAAGGGTAGCAATTTTATCTTAATTAATTTCAGAAAGTTCCTTTTACAGACACAGACACATGCACAAGACAGAAAAGTCCTGTGAGATGGGGTTACTTTTAATACATTAAAATCGTGTTCAAACTGATTATTAAATATATTTAAAATGAAATGGAAAACCTGGAGAATGGTTGCAAGTGGCAATCAAATCAGAGCTTAAACAGTTAAATAGGTAGTTCATCTATTTCAGGAGTTGAACACAAAATACTAAAAAGAGAAGCTAGAAAGATTTAGATAAAAACACACAGCTGACAAGTCACATGAAACAAATTAACTGCATTTTAATGCCAGCTCTGCTTTTGCCTGAATGCAACAGTGTTCTCAGTATGATGAACAATGCTGCTGTTCACAAGCCAACAGGCTACTGCTGGCTTCCAGATTGAAGTCTCTATTCTAACCTTCTGAGCTCAATACATTAAACTCTTCTGCTGAAAGAGATATTTATGTAAATGATAATCTTTTGGCAGTGGGCCATCAAAATCATATGTGCTTTTATTTTTCAGATATTTTTCCAAAGGTTAGCATTTAAAGAATTTAAGTAACTTCACTTTTCAATTAAGAGTGAATTTAAATTTCCAGTATTATGAATCATGTGAATTCAAGTTGCCAGCAGTTAAATGGCCCAAAGAAAGCGTTATAAAACCTCAGGCACCAATGAGCTCCTAGTAAGTCTAAATGCAATTTCCTTCTATGCTACCAATCTAGCAATACTTGTTAATGCCAAAATCAATGTAAGTTAAAAGCATTTTGATTATAAATGACAGTGGTTTATACAAAGTCCATATTAATTCCTTGGCAGAAATTGCACAAACTATTCATATCACTTCCATTCAAAATGAGGTTTTAAATTACATAAAAGACTTCTATTTTAAATCAAAATACAAACAGATTCTTAGAGCAGAATTTATGAAGAAGGTATTATTTATCACATTTTATCTAAAAGTAGCTGCCTAATAATGTCATTATTTAGTAGGGCGTTAAAAAATAAGACATATTTTCTTTAAAAATTTAAACACAGAAAACTCTTAAATGTCTTAGAATTTTATTACCTTGAAACAAATTTAACTTCTAATAGTCTCTCAAATACTTTCTACCAGTGAATGCCCATTTATTAAATACCATTCGTGTACAGAACACTTTGGAGATTCTGGGAGACAGACAGAACACACAGACAGAAAAGAGCCACTTGGCATTGCAGCCAAAAAGTCAGAAACAAAGATAAAATGGAGTCCATTTATACGCCCACTGCCATCTGTGAAAAGGCAAAAACCCGGGACGGGCGCGGTGGCTCACGCCTGTAGTAATCTCAGTACTCTGGGAGGCCGAGGCGGGTGGATCACGAGGTCAGGAGATCCAGACCATCCTGGCTAGCTCGGTGAAACCCCGTCTCTAATAAAAATACCAAAAATTAGCCGAGCATGAGGTATCTTGCAATTGCATATGAACTTAAGGATCAGTTTTCTGTTTTTGCAAAAAAAGGCCACTGGAATTTTGATAGGTATAATATTAAATCTGTAGATCACTTCAGGTAGTATGTTTAGTCTTCCTACCCACGAGCACAAGATGTCTTCCCACTTATTTAGATCTTTCATTTCTTTTGGCAACTTTTTTTAGTTGTCAGTGTACAAGTCTTTAACTTTCTTGGTTAAAGTTGTTCTGAGGTATTTTATTCTTTTAGATGCTACTGTAAAATGAACTGCCTCCTTAATTTCCTTTCAGATTGTTCACTGAAGGTGTACAGAAACACAACTGATCTTTGTGTGTTGATCTGTACCTGCTGATTAATTAGCTCTAACAGCTTTCTTGTGGGCTCTTTGGGATTTTTCTATATATAGAATCATCATCCAATTTGGATTCCTTTATTTATTTTGCTTGTCCAATTGCAATGGCTAAAGCTTCTAGTGCAAAGTTGAATAGCTGTGGTGAAAGGGGGTATTTTAGTTAGCTCAGGCTGCTATAGCAGAATACCATAGGCTGGGTGGCTTAAACAGCAGACATTTATTTCTTGAAGTTACAGAGGCTGGAAGTCAGAGATCAAAGTGCCAGATGGTAAGGTTCTGGTAAGGGCCTTCTTTTTGGTTTGCAGATGATCCTCTTCCTATGTCCTGACATCAAGGACACCACAGAGAGAGAAAAGCTCTCTAGTTTCTTCTTAGAAGGGCACTAATCCCATACGAGGATTCCACCCTCATGACCTCATCTAAACCTAATTATCTCCCAAAGGTACCAACTCTAAATAATGTCATATTGGGGGTTTGGGCTTCAACATAAAAAATTTTGGCAGGACACAAGCATTTGTTCATAGCAGCAGGCATCCTTGTCCTGTTCTTGTAACTTAGGAGGGATAATTTAAGTCTTTCACCATTGAGTACAATGTTAGCTGCAGAAAAGGGTCAAGTTAACCACTAAAATAATGATCTCAATGTCAGGCCTACATCCAAAAGCTTTTAAACCAAACAGCTTAATATAAAGTAGTCAATTAAGAAAATGAAGACTATGCTCCCCACACTATTTCCTAGCCTATTCTATTTACTGCAATCTTTGGAAATTCATTTTATGAAAAAAAAAAGTTAAGATATTTACTAGTGTTATATAAACAAGATGCAACCATTGGTTCAAAAAATAGGGTTTGTTTTTCCCCAATAAAAGTGCATACTTTAATAGGCCTATTTGGATAAAAATCCCATACAGATGGAAAGTGTACTTAACATTAAGAAAGCAGGGAAGCAACATGTCCCACAACATAGAACACTCAATTGGCTCAATCAAGATAAATTACCCTTTCAGCCAAATATCTTTTTTTAATATTTATTTATTACAAATGTCACAGTCAGTTCAGTAAATGCCAACAGTCATACAGCTTTAACCTTTAGTCATGAGAAGTACACTTGACTGTTCCCAAAGGGATATGTGAGGCCGTCTTCATTTCAGAGGAGCAGAAGTGACTACTGTTGTTTGCTCTTTAATGTTTCAACTAATCATTCCATTGTCTCATGAAGGCCAGTGCCTCTGACTGCTGAAGTTCTGAATATTTGCCTTTCCAGTCCTTTGAGGCAGATAATTGAGCCAAGTGAATGTGCATCTCTGAGGGAGTCGTGGCCTGTTCCATGTCCTGCTTATTTGCAAATGCTCCTAAAATGGCTTTTCTCAGCTCTCCATCAACATGGCAACTAACTCTGACTTGGAAATGCCAATTCGGTCTTGGTCACAACCGTCTGCTCCACAGCATCTGTGTTTGAATAATAACATCTTCAGTATGGCTCTGTCCTCCTAAATCCCAGACTCGGAATTCTATATGTCTTCTTAGTTGGTTTTGTTTTTGTTTTAAGACGGAGTTTCGCTCTTGTTGCCCAGGCTGGAGTACAGTGGTGTGATCTCTCAGCTCACTGCAACCTCTGCCTCCTGGGTTCAAGCAATTCTCCTGCCGCAGCCTCCCGAGTAGCTGGCAGTGCAGGCATCAGCCACCACGCCTGGCTAATTTTTGTATTTTTAGTAGAGACGAGGTTTCACCATGCTGGCCAGGCTGGTCTCGAACTCCTGACCTCAGGTGATCTGCCTGCCTTGGCCTCCCAAAGTGCTGGGATTACAGGTGTGAGCCACTGTGCCCAGCCGTGCATGGCTTTTATAAGTTACCATCTCAACATTAAATCTGATGATAGAAATGTTAGTAATGACTTTTCCAACCTGTAATCTGCATAAAATTGTGGTTTTTTCCTGTGTAATCCCCAAATTAAAATCCTCACTTCCCAGGTTCCAAACAGACTGGAAAAAAAGTACTTGAGAAAACTCTACCATGATTAAGCCCTGCTCACCCTCACCAATCCTCAGCAACAGGTCCTGGCCTCAGCAGCAACTCCAACTCGCGGCACCTCTGCTCACTTTGGCCTCTGGCTCTGCCTCTGAGCCTGGACTTCCACGTTGGATCTGTCAGTTTGTTGATATGTTCAAGGAAAATACTTGTGGTTTCATTGCTTTTCTCTACTGTTATTCTATTCTCGATTTGCTCTCTACTCGAACCTTGATTATTTCCTTCCTTCCGCTAGCTTGCGGTTTAATTTGCTCTTCTTTTTCCAGTTCCTCAAGGTATAAAGTTAGGCTATTAATTTAATTTCTTTCTCTTTTTTTAATGTAGGCATTTACAGCCATAAATTTCCCTCTAAGCACTGCCTTTGCTGCATCCGTAAGTTTTCATCATTCCTAATATTTTTGTAAAAGTATTTTCATCGCTATTCCATGAGTCACCTTTCCTACCATGTTGGAAAGAACACTAGCTTAGGGGGTCAGAAAGTAGACACTTTGTCTGCCACAGCAGAAGTAATCAAAGTACCAAGAGCTGAAGCTGTCCACATGCGGAAGACTGCATTAAATACACGACAGCTCTCTGCGGAGAAAGGAACTCGCTGGAAGAGAAAAGAGGCATCTGTGCTCCTGTGGCAGTCACAGAATATTCTCAAGACAATAATGCGAACAGTGCCAGGTGTTCTCACTGACACTCATTTTTCAAGGTCTACAAAAGTAAGTCTGCATTTCATAGGCATCCTATTGAGTAACTACACTAGGAAACAATGAAGTGCTTATATACTCTGCAGGCCGAATAGATCATCATGGCATGGCTTCTTCAAGTGTGTTTGTCTGTTTATTTCTGGTTTAAAAGAAGACATTTGCAAGTATCTAATGTGTCTGACTTACGTGTTTAAGGACGGTGTGATTAGGGTTAAATGGTGCAAACCATAAAAGCACTCGTATAAGTTGCCATGGAAAACATCGGCAGAGCTCAAAAAGTTATTATCTCACTCACCAGAAGAGATTACTCTACATTAAACAAAAATTATTCCCACTGAGGGTGTATATCTCCAAGATGATCTACTTGGCCAGAACATCAGGGCCCAAGATTACGTTGTTGTTGTTTTTTTTTTTTTGAGACGGAGTCTCGCTCTGCGGCCCAGGCTGGAGTGCAGTGGCCGGATCTCAGCTCACTGCAAGCTCTGCCTCCCGGGTTTACGCCATTCTCCTGTCTCAGCCTCCCGAGTAGCTGGGACTACAGGCGCCCGCCACATCGCCCAGCTAGTTTTTTGTATTTTTTTTAGTAGAGACGGGGTTTCACCATGTTAGCCAGGATGGTCTCGATCTCCTGACCTCGTGATCCGCCCGTCTCAGCCTCCCAAAGTGCTGGGATTACAGGCTTGAGCCACCGCGCCCGGCCAAGATTACGTTTTTATATGAAGGAAGGAAACCTATATACATGTAACTTAAAGGATTAAAAAAACCCTTAAACTCAGTAGAATGTCATCATGTACACAAACTGTCTTTGGCATTAAGGCTGCAATTCTGGCAACTAGATGGATGAAAAAAGAATCAACAACCAGGGAGCGTAAAATATAAAAACTCAAAGGGGATAGTATCTGCCTAGGTTCAAGCACAATACTGGTAAGGCACTGTCTTCGTTCATGTCTACTATGTCAAACGTTCTGAGGAAGGTACATTTAGGGGCTCTGTATTCCTCTTCTTATATAAACTCTAACAGGGAAACTATATTTAAAAGTTATGAAGAATTGAGAAGGAAATTTAAAAAGAACTAATTGGCTGAATACCTACTGTCTGCCATTCTCTGAGGCAGTTGCTTTACCTAGTTTACCTAACTTCTCTCTCTGCATCCCATGAGGTATTTATCATTTCCATTTTTAGAATGAGGAAACTAAGGCTCAGAGAGGTAAGCAACGGATGCAGCCCCATCATGGACACAGCGGCACAGCGGGTACCTGCTCCTGACTGCTTCAAAAGCTGCCGACTGCTCACTGCACTAGTTCAACCAGGAGCCACAGACATGGCTCAAAACCCCTCAGGTAATGACTTACACGTTTTTAACTCCTTAAAACTATAATAGAAAAGAATGTTGTTACATATTACATTTTAACACATTGAAGAAGATCAACAAATAAGCTATGCTGATAAGTCATTCTGGATTTTTCTTTTAGTTTCAGTTTTTTGCAGACTTGGAAATAAAGCTTCTCCTCCATCTTTATGCACATATTTAATTTCCTTCATCATTTTTTCAGAATCCGGATCAGCACTTTTTTGTTTACAAAATTATGCAAACCAGTACATTACACTACAGACTAGAAGCCTGAGCAAAGTCTGTAAAAATCATTAAAAACTTGCATGACATGACTTTCACCGAGTCAGAGAAGCAGATAACACTTCAAATAATTATAAGAAATGTGAACAACTCCAAGATACTATTGGTGATTCACCTATAAAACAATATTCCCAATTAATCTTTCAAGTTTCTAGAACAGATTAAATGAAAACATCCTGTCATTGCAAAGAACGTTTAAACACTGGTAACATTTGTATCTCCTCATGATTTAGGATTTTCCTACTGTTACAGTCCCAAAACTAATTAGAGAAACAAACAGATGTTTAAACCAATTTAGGATTGTAGGAGTCATCCACAATTCTCCAATTTTAATATTCTTCAGAATAGCTCATTTTTCTCACTAACTGAATTTATTAGAAAATGTTATAATTTGAATCAATAAACATATTAATTCTGCTTTATTTATTGGACTTCTGCATAAGATTTGGAAAAAGGCTTCCACTGGGGTAAAAGTCTAAAAACCAGTGTATTACTGCGTGATATCTACCCAGTTACGACCATGCAAGTAATCAGATATTAGTAATTCAGGTGACAAAGCAATACTTTCAGCTAAGGTAATGAGAGAAGACTTTAGTAAAGTGATGAGAGGCAAAATAATTCATAACTGACTCCACGTGAAAATAGTGTCTATCATTAAAAAGCAAAGCCTGTTTTTTGGCATCAAGAGTTTATACTTGATATTTTAAAATGTTCCGACAAAAGTACATGAGATCAAATTTTCATAGCTGTTTTAGGCACCACTAGTAATATCATAAGTTGCTACCAAGTGATGAATTGTCTATGCAATTGTCACCTTTAAGAAATCTAAAAGTGTCGAGACCATCCTGGCTAACACAGTGAAACCCCGTCTCTACTAAAATACAAAAAACTAGCCGGGCGAGATGGCGGGCGCCTGTAGTCCCAGCTA